>NW_027520287.1:0-360054 GCF_051991245.1 Festucalex cinctus | reverse complement strand
AATCATCATCCGGATGCCAAAATAAACTAAATATAGCAAAAGATTTGAGTGCACAACGTTTGGTTTAGGTTTGACAGCCATAATCAGCAATTGTGTACATTTGAGCTGAATGTGTCAAAATCTTAAAAATTAACAGGTGCCCAAGCAATTTCATGCTAGAATCATCATCCGGATGCCAAAATAAACTAAATACAGCAAAAGATTTGAGTGCACAACGTTTGGTTTAGGTTTGACAGCCATAATCACCTTTTTATTGCTTTAAATGCGTTTTTAGCGCATGATTGTACATTTGAGCTCAATGTGTCAAAATCTTAAAAATTAACAGGTGCCCAAGCAATTAAGTGCTAGAATCATCATCCGGATGCCAAAATAAACTAAATACAGCAAAAGATTTGAGTGCACAACGTTTGGTTTAGATTTGACAGCCATAATCAGCAATTGTGTACATTTGAGCTGAATGTGTCAAAATCTTAAAAATTAACAGGTGCCCAAGCAATTTCATGCTAGAATCATCATCCGGATGCCAAAATAAACTAAATACAGCAAAAGATTTGAGTGCACAACGTTTGGTTTAGGTTTGACAGCCATAATCACATTTTTATTGCTTTAAATGCGTTTTTAGCGCATGATTGTACATTTGAGCTGAATGTGTCAAAATCTTAAAAATTAACAGGTGCCCAAGCAATTAAGTGCTAGAATCATCATCCGGATGCCAAAATAAACTAAATATAGCAAAAGATTTGAGTGCACAACGTTTGGTTTAGGTTTGACAGCCATAATCAGCAATTGTGTACATTTGAGCTGAATGTGTCAAAATCTTAAAAATTAACAGGTGCCCAAGCAATTTCATGCTAGAATCATCATCCGGATGCCAAAATAAACTAAATACAGCAAAAGATTTGAGTGCACAACGTTTGGTTTAGGTTTGACAGCCATAATCACCTTTTTATTGCTTTAAATGCGTTTTTAGCGCATGATTGTACATTTGAGCTCAATGTGTCAAAATCTTAAAAATTAACAGGTGCCCAAGCAATTTCATGCTAGAATCATCATCCGGATGCCAAAATAAACTAAATATAGCAAAAGATTTGAGTGCACAACGTTTGGTTTAGGTTTGACAGCCATAATCAGCAATTGTGTACATTTGAGCTGAATGTGTCAAAATCTTAAAAATTAACAGGTGCCCAAGCAATTTCATGCTAGAATCATCATCCGGATGCCAAAATAAACTAAATACAGCAAAAGATTTGAGTGCACAACGTTTGGTTTAGGTTTGACAGCCATAATCACCTTTTTATTGCTTTAAATGCGTTTTTAGCGCATGATTGTACATTTGAGCTGAATGTGTCAAAATCTTAAAAATTAACAGGTGCCCAAGCAATTTCATGCTAGAATCATCATCCGGATGCCAAAATAAACTAAATACAGCAAAAGATTTGAGTGCACAACGTTTGGTTTAGGTTTGACAGCCATAATCACCTTTTTATTGCTTTAAATGCGTTTTTAGCGCATGATTGTACATTTGAGCTCAATGTGTCAAAATCTTAAAAATTAACAGGTGCCCAAGCAATTTCATGCTAGAATCATCATCCGGATGCCAAAATAAACTAAATACAGCAAAAGATTTGAGTGCACAACGTTTGGTTTAGATTTGACAGCCATAATCAGCAATTGTGTACATTTGAGCTGAATGTGTCAAAATCTTAAAAATTAACAGGTGCCCAAGCAATTTCATGCTAGAATCATCATCCGGATGCCAAAATAAACTAAATACAGCAAAAGATTTGAGTGCACAACGTTTGGTTTAGGTTTGACAGCCATAATCACCTTTTTATTGCTTTAAATGCGTTTTTAGCGCATGATTGTACATTTGAGCTGAATGTGTCAAAATCTTAAAAATTAACAGGTGCCCAAGCAATTAAGTGCTAGAATCATCATCCGGATGCCAAAATAAACTAAATATAGCAAAAGATTTGAGTGCACAACGTTTGGTTTAGGTTTGACAGCCATAATCAGCAATTGTGTACATTTGAGCTGAATGTGTCAAAATCTTAAAAATTAACAGGTGCCCAAGCAATTTCATGCTAGAATCATCATCCGGATGCCAAAATAAACTAAATACAGCAAAAGATTTGAGTGCACAACGTTTGGTTTAGGTTTGACAGCCATAATCACCTTTTTATTGCTTTAAATGCGTTTTTAGCGCATGATTGTACATTTGAGCTGAATGTGTCAAAATCTTAAAAATTAACAGGTGCCCAAGCAATTAAGTGCTAGAATCATCATCCGGATGCCAAAATAAACTAAATATAGCAAAAGATTTGAGTGCACAACGTTTGGTTTAGGTTTGACAGCCATAATCAGCAATTGTGTACATTTGAGCTGAATGTGTCAAAATCTTAAAAATTAACAGGTGCCCAAGCAATTTCATGCTAGAATCATCATCCGGATGCCAAAATAAACTAAATACAGCAAAAGATTTGAGTGCACAACGTTTGGTTTAGGTTTGACAGCCATAATCACCTTTTTATTGCTTTAAATGCGTTTTTAGCGCATGATTGTACATTTGAGCTCAATGTGTCAAAATCTTAAAAATTAACAGGTGCCCAAGCAATTAAGTGCTAGAATCATCATCCGGATGCCAAAATAAACTAAATACAGCAAAAGATTTGAGTGCACAACGTTTGGTTTAGATTTGACAGCCATAATCAGCAATTGTGTACATTTGAGCTGAATGTGTCAAAATCTTAAAAATTAACAGGTGCCCAAGCAATTTCATGCTAGAATCATCATCCGGATGCCAAAATAAACTAAATACAGCAAAAGATTTGAGTGCACAACGTTTGGTTTAGGTTTGACAGCCATAATCACCTTTTTATTGCTTTAAATGCGTTTTTAGCGCATGATTGTACATTTGAGCTCAATGTGTCAAAATCTTAAAAATTAACAGGTGCCCAAGCAATTAAGTGCTAGAATCATCATCCGGATGCCAAAATAAACTAAATACAGCAAAAGATTTGAGTGCACAACGTTTGGTTTAGATTTGACAGCCATAATCAGCAATTGTGTACATTTGAGCTGAATGTGTCAAAATCTTAAAAATTAACAGGTGCCCAAGCAATTTCATGCTAGAATCATCATCCGGATGCCAAAATAAACTAAATACAGCAAAAGATTTGAGTGCACAACGTTTGGTTTAGGTTTGACAGCCATAATCACATTTTTATTGCTTTAAATGCGTTTTTAGCGCATGATTGTACATTTGAGCTGAATGTGTCAAAATCTTAAAAATTAACAGGTGCCCAAGCAATTAAGTGCTAGAATCATCATCCGGATGCCAAAATAAACTAAATATAGCAAAAGATTTGAGTGCACAACGTTTGGTTTAGGTTTGACAGCCATAATCAGCAATTGTGTACATTTGAGCTGAATGTGTCAAAATCTTAAAAATTAACAGGTGCCCAAGCAATTTCATGCTAGAATCATCATCCGGATGCCAAAATAAACTAAATACAGCAAAAGATTTGAGTGCACAACGTTTGGTTTAGGTTTGACAGCCATAATCACCTTTTTATTGCTTTAAATGCGTTTTTAGCGCATGATTGTACATTTGAGCTCAATGTGTCAAAATCTTAAAAATTAACAGGTGCCCAAGCAATTTCATGCTAGAATCATCATCCGGATGCCAAAATAAACTAAATATAGCAAAAGATTTGAGTGCACAACGTTTGGTTTAGGTTTGACAGCCATAATCAGCAATTGTGTACATTTGAGCTGAATGTGTCAAAATCTTAAAAATTAACAGGTGCCCAAGCAATTTCATGCTAGAATCATCATCCGGATGCCAAAATAAACTAAATACAGCAAAAGATTTGAGTGCACAACGTTTGGTTTAGGTTTGACAGCCATAATCACCTTTTTATTGCTTTAAATGCGTTTTTAGCGCATGATTGTACATTTGAGCTGAATGTGTCAAAATCTTAAAAATTAACAGGTGCCCAAGCAATTAAGTGCTAGAATCATCATCCGGATGCCAAAATAAACTAAATATAGCAAAAGATTTGAGTGCACAACGTTTGGTTTAGGTTTGACAGCCATAATCAGCAATTGTGTACATTTGAGCTGAATGTGTCAAAATCTTAAAAATTAACAGGTGCCCAAGCAATTTCATGCTAGAATCATCATCCGGATGCCAAAATAAACTAAATACAGCAAAAGATTTGAGTGCACAACGTTTGGTTTAGGTTTGACAGCCATAATCACCTTTTTATTGCTTTAAATGCGTTTTTAGCGCATGATTGTACATTTGAGCTCAATGTGTCAAAATCTTAAAAATTAACAGGTGCCCAAGCAATTAAGTGCTAGAATCATCATCCGGATGCCAAAATAAACTAAATACAGCAAAAGATTTGAGTGCACAACGTTTGGTTTAGATTTGACAGCCATAATCAGCAATTGTGTACATTTGAGCTGAATGTGTCAAAATCTTAAAAATTAACAGGTGCCCAAGCAATTTCATGCTAGAATCATCATCCGGATGCCAAAATAAACTAAATACAGCAAAAGATTTGAGTGCACAACGTTTGGTTTAGGTTTGACAGCCATAATCACCTTTTTATTGCTTTAAATGCGTTTTTAGCGCATGATTGTACATTTGAGCTGAATGTGTCAAAATCTTAAAAATTAACAGGTGCCCAAGCAATTTCATGCTAGAATCATCATCCGGATGCCAAAATAAACTAAATATAGCAAAAGATTTGAGTGCACAACGTTTGGTTTAGGTTTGACAGCCATAATCAGCAATTGTGTACATTTGAGCTGAATGTGTCAAAATCTTAAAAATTAACAGGTGCCCAAGCAATTTCATGCTAGAATCATCATCCGGATGCCAAAATAAACTAAATACAGCAAAAGATTTGAGTGCACAACGTTTGGTTTAGGTTTGACAGCCATAATCACCTTTTTATTGCTTTAAATGCGTTTTTAGCGCATGATTGTACATTTGAGCTCAATGTGTCAAAATCTTAAAAATTAACAGGTGCCCAAGCAATTAAGTGCTAGAATCATCATCCGGATGCCAAAATAAACTAAATACAGCAAAAGATTTGAGTGCACAACGTTTGGTTTAGATTTGACAGCCATAATCAGCAATTGTGTACATTTGAGCTGAATGTGTCAAAATCTTAAAAATTAACAGGTGCCCAAGCAATTTCATGCTAGAATCATCATCCGGATGCCAAAATAAACTAAATACAGCAAAAGATTTGAGTGCACAACGTTTGGTTTAGGTTTGACAGCCATAATCACCTTTTTATTGCTTTAAATGCGTTTTTAGCGCATGATTGTACATTTGAGCTGAATGTGTCAAAATCTTAAAAATTAACAGGTGCCCAAGCAATTTCATGCTAGAATCATCATCCGGATGCCAAAATAAACTAAATATAGCAAAAGATTTGAGTGCACAACGTTTGGTTTAGGTTTGACAGCCATAATCAGCAATTGTGTACATTTGAGCTGAATGTGTCAAAATCTTAAAAATTAACAGGTGCCCAAGCAATTTCATGCTAGAATCATCATCCGGATGCCAAAATAAACTAAATACAGCAAAAGATTTGAGTGCACAACGTTTGGTTTAGGTTTGACAGCCATAATCACCTTTTTATTGCTTTAAATGCGTTTTTAGCGCATGATTGTACATTTGAGCTGAATGTGTCAAAATCTTAAAAATTAACAGGTGCCCAAGCAATTTCATGCTAGAATCATCATCCGGATGCCAAAATAAACTAAATATACCAAAAGATTTGAGTGCACAACGTTTGGTTTAGGTTTGACAGCCATAATCAGCAATTGTGTACATTTGAGCTGAATGTGTCAAAATCTTAAAAATTAACAGGTGCCCAAGCAATTTCATGCTAGAATCATCATCCGGATGCCAAAATAAACTAAATACAGCAAAAGATTTGAGTGCACAACGTTTGGTTTAGGTTTGACAGCCATAATCACCTTTTTATTGCTTTAAATGCGTTTTTAGCGCATGATTGTACATTTGAGCTCAATGTGTCAAAATCTTAAAAATTAACAGGTGCCCAAGCAATTAAGTGCTAGAATCATCATCCGGATGCCAAAATAAACTAAATACAGCAAAAGATTTGAGTGCACAACGTTTGGTTTAGATTTGACAGCCATAATCAGCAATTGTGTACATTTGAGCTGAATGTGTCAAAATCTTAAAAATTAACAGGTGCCCAAGCAATTTCATGCTAGAATCATCATCCGGATGCCAAAATAAACTAAATACAGCAAAAGATTTGAGTGCACAACGTTTGGTTTAGGTTTGACAGCCATAATCACCTTTTTATTGCTTTAAATGCGTTTTTAGCGCATGATTGTACATTTGAGCTGAATGTGTCAAAATCTTAAAAATTAACAGGTGCCCAAGCAATTTCATGCTAGAATCATCATCCGGATGCCAAAATAAACTAAATATAGCAAAAGATTTGAGTGCACAACGTTTGGTTTAGGTTTGACAGCCATAATCAGCAATTGTGTACATTTGAGCTGAATGTGTCAAAATCTTAAAAATTAACAGGTGCCCAAGCAATTTCATGCTAGAATCATCATCCGGATGCCAAAATAAACTAAATACAGCAAAAGATTTGAGTGCACAACGTTTGGTTTAGGTTTGACAGCCATAATCACCTTTTTATTGCTTTAAATGCGTTTTTAGCGCATGATTGTACATTTGAGCTCAATGTGTCAAAATCTTAAAAATTAACAGGTGCCCAAGCAATTAAGTGCTAGAATCATCATCCGGATGCCAAAATAAACTAAATACAGCAAAAGATTTGAGTGCACAACGTTTGGTTTAGATTTGACAGCCATAATCAGCAATTGTGTACATTTGAGCTGAATGTGTCAAAATCTTAAAAATTAACAGGTGCCCAAGCAATTTCATGCTAGAATCATCATCCGGATGCCAAAATAAACTAAATACAGCAAAAGATTTGAGTGCACAACGTTTGGTTTAGGTTTGACAGCCATAATCACCTTTTTATTGCTTTAAATGCGTTTTTAGCGCATGATTGTACATTTGAGCTGAATGTGTCAAAATCTTAAAAATTAACAGGTGCCCAAGCAATTTCATGCTAGAATCATCATCCGGATGCCAAAATAAACTAAATATAGCAAAAGATTTGAGTGCACAACGTTTGGTTTAGGTTTGACAGCCATAATCAGCAATTGTGTACATTTGAGCTGAATGTGTCAAAATCTTAAAAATTAACAGGTGCCCAAGCAATTTCATCCTAGAATCATCATCCGGATGCCAAAATAAACTAAATACAGCAAAAGATTTGAGTGCACAACGTTTGGTTTAGGTTTGACAGCCATAATCACCTTTTTATTGCTTTAAATGCGTTTTTAGCGCATGATTGTACATTTGAGCTGAATGTGTCAAAATCTTAAAAATTAACAGGTGCCCAAGCAATTAAGTGCTAGAATCATCATCCGGATGCCAAAATAAACTAAATATAGCAAAAGATTTGAGTGCACAACGTTTGGTTTAGGTTTGACAGCCATAATCAGCAATTGTGTACATTTGAGCTGAATGTGTCAAAATCTTAAAAATTAACAGGTGCCCAAGCAATTTCATGCTAGAATCATCATCCGGATGCCAAAATAAACTAAATACAGCAAAAGATTTGAGTGCACAACGTTTGGTTTAGGTTTGACAGCCATAATCACCTTTTTATTGCTTTAAATGCGTTTTTAGCGCATGATTGTGCATTTGAGCTCAATGTGTCAAAATCTTAAAAATTAACAGGTGCCCAAGCAATTAAGTGCTAGAATCATCATCCGGATGCCAAAATAAACTAAATATAGCAAAAGATTTGAGTGCACAACGTTTGGTTTAGATTTGACAGCCATAATCAGCAATTGTGTACATTTGAGCTGAATGTGTCAAAATCTTAAAAATTAACAGGTGCCCAAGCAATTTCATGCTAGAATCATCATCCGGATGCCAAAATAAACTAAATACAGCAAAAGATTTGAGTGCACAACGTTTGGTTTAGGTTTGACAGCCATAATCACCTTTTTATTGCTTTAAATGCGTTTTTAGCGCATGATTGTACATTTGAGCTCAATGTGTCAAAATCTTAAAAATTAACAGGTGCCCAAGCAATTTCATGCTAGAATCATCATCCGGATGCCAAAATAAACTAAATATAGCAAAAGATTTGAGTGCACAACGTTTGGTTTAGGTTTGACAGCCATAATCAGCAATTGTGTACATTTGAGCTGAATGTGTCAAAATCTTAAAAATTAACAGGTGCCCAAGCAATTTCATGCTAGAATCATCATCCGGATGCCAAAATAAACTAAATACAGCAAAAGATTTGAGTGCACAACGTTTGGTTTAGGTTTGACAGCCATAATCACCTTTTTATTGCTTTAAATGCGTTTTTAGCGCATGATTGTACATTTGAGCTGAATGTGTCAAAATCTTAAAAATTAACAGGTGCCCAAGCAATTAAGTGCTAGAATCATCATCCGGATGCCAAAATAAACTAAATACAGCAAAAGATTTGAGTGCACAACGTTTGGTTTAGGTTTGACAGCCATAATCAGCAATTGTGTACATTTGAGCTGAATGTGTCAAAATCTTAAAAATTAACAGGTGCCCAAGCAATTTCATGCTAGAATCATCATCCGGATGCCAAAATAAACTAAATATACCAAAAGATTTGAGTGCACAACGTTTGGTTTAGGTTTGACAGCCATAATCAGCAATTGTGTACATTTGAGCTGAATGTGTCAAAATCTTAAAAATTAACAGGTGCCCAAGCAATTTCATGCTAGAATCATCATCCGGATGCCAAAATAAACTAAATACAGCAAAAGATTTGAGTGCACAACGTTTGGTTTAGGTTTGACAGCCATAATCACCTTTTTATTGCTTTAAATGCGTTTTTAGCGCATGATTGTACATTTGAGCTCAATGTGTCAAAATCTTAAAAATTAACAGGTGCCCAAGCAATTAAGTGCTAGAATCATCATCCGGATGCCAAAATAAACTAAATACAGCAAAAGATTTGAGTGCACAACGTTTGGTTTAGATTTGACAGCCATAATCAGCAATTGTGTACATTTGAGCTGAATGTGTCAAAATCTTAAAAATTAACAGGTGCCCAAGCAATTTCATGCTAGAATCATCATCCGGATGCCAAAATAAACTAAATACAGCAAAAGATTTGAGTGCACAACGTTTGGTTTAGGTTTGACAGCCATAATCACCTTTTTATTGCTTTAAATGCGTTTTTAGCGCATGATTGTACATTTGAGCTGAATGTGTCAAAATCTTAAAAATTAACAGGTGCCCAAGCAATTAAGTGCTAGAATCATCATCCGGATGCCAAAATAAACTAAATATAGCAAAAGATTTGAGTGCACAACGTTTGGTTTAGGTTTGACAGCCATAATCAGCAATTGTGTACATTTGAGCTGAATGTGTCAAAATCTTAAAAATTAACAGGTGCCCAAGCAATTTCATGCTAGAATCATCATCCGGATGCCAAAATAAACTAAATACAGCAAAAGATTTGAGTGCACAACGTTTGGTTTAGGTTTGACAGCCATAATCACCTTTTTATTGCTTTAAATGCGTTTTTAGCGCATGATTGTGCATTTGAGCTCAATGTGTCAAAATCTTAAAAATTAACAGGTGCCCAAGCAATTAAGTGCTAGAATCATCATCCGGATGCCAAAATAAACTAAATATAGCAAAAGATTTGAGTGCACAACGTTTGGTTTAGATTTGACAGCCATAATCAGCAATTGTGTACATTTGAGCTGAATGTGTCAAAATCTTAAAAATTAACAGGTGCCCAAGCAATTTCATGCTAGAATCATCATCCGGATGCCAAAATAAACTAAATACAGCAAAAGATTTGAGTGCACAACGTTTGGTTTAGGTTTGACAGCCATAATCACCTTTTTATTGCTTTAAATGCGTTTTTAGCGCATGATTGTACATTTGAGCTCAATGTGTCAAAATCTTAAAAATTAACAGGTGCCCAAGCAATTTCATGCTAGAATCATCATCCGGATGCCAAAATAAACTAAATATAGCAAAAGATTTGAGTGCACAACGTTTGGTTTAGGTTTGACAGCCATAATCAGCAATTGTGTACATTTGAGCTGAATGTGTCAAAATCTTAAAAATTAACAGGTGCCCAAGCAATTTCATGCTAGAATCATCATCCGGATGCCAAAATAAACTAAATACAGCAAAAGATTTGAGTGCACAACGTTTGGTTTAGGTTTGACAGCCATAATCACCTTTTTATTGCTTTAAATGCGTTTTTAGCGCATGATTGTACATTTGAGCTGAATGTGTCAAAATCTTAAAAATTAACAGGTGCCCAAGCAATTAAGTGCTAGAATCATCATCCGGATGCCAAAATAAACTAAATACAGCAAAAGATTTGAGTGCACAACGTTTGGTTTAGGTTTGACAGCCATAATCAGCAATTGTGTACATTTGAGCTGAATGTGTCAAAATCTTAAAAATTAACAGGTGCCCAAGCAATTTCATGCTAGAATCATCATCCGGATGCCAAAATAAACTAAATATACCAAAAGATTTGAGTGCACAACGTTTGGTTTAGGTTTGACAGCCATAATCAGCAATTGTGTACATTTGAGCTGAATGTGTCAAAATCTTAAAAATTAACAGGTGCCCAAGCAATTTCATGCTAGAATCATCATCCGGATGCCAAAATAAACTAAATACAGCAAAAGATTTGAGTGCACAACGTTTGGTTTAGGTTTGACAGCCATAATCACCTTTTTATTGCTTTAAATGCGTTTTTAGCGCATGATTGTACATTTGAGCTCAATGTGTCAAAATCTTAAAAATTAACAGGTGCCCAAGCAATTAAGTGCTAGAATCATCATCCGGATGCCAAAATAAACTAAATACAGCAAAAGATTTGAGTGCACAACGTTTGGTTTAGATTTGACAGCCATAATCAGCAATTGTGTACATTTGAGCTGAATGTGTCAAAATCTTAAAAATTAACAGGTGCCCAAGCAATTTCATGCTAGAATCATCATCCGGATGCCAAAATAAACTAAATACAGCAAAAGATTTGAGTGCACAACGTTTGGTTTAGGTTTGACAGCCATAATCACCTTTTTATTGCTTTAAATGCGTTTTTAGCGCATGATTGTACATTTGAGCTGAATGTGTCAAAATCTTAAAAATTAACAGGTGCCCAAGCAATTAAGTGCTAGAATCATCATCCGGATGCCAAAATAAACTAAATATAGCAAAAGATTTGAGTGCACAACGTTTGGTTTAGGTTTGACAGCCATAATCAGCAATTGTGTACATTTGAGCTGAATGTGTCAAAATCTTAAAAATTAACAGGTGCCCAAGCAATTTCATGCTAGAATCATCATCCGGATGCCAAAATAAACTAAATACAGCAAAAGATTTGAGTGCACAACGTTTGGTTTAGGTTTGACAGCCATAATCACCTTTTTATTGCTTTAAATGCGTTTTTAGCGCATGATTGTGCATTTGAGCTCAATGTGTCAAAATCTTAAAAATTAACAGGTGCCCAAGCAATTAAGTGCTAGAATCATCATCCGGATGCCAAAATAAACTAAATATAGCAAAAGATTTGAGTGCACAACGTTTGGTTTAGATTTGACAGCCATAATCAGCAATTGTGTACATTTGAGCTGAATGTGTCAAAATCTTAAAAATTAACAGGTGCCCAAGCAATTTCATGCTAGAATCATCATCCGGATGCCAAAATAAACTAAATACAGCAAAAGATTTGAGTGCACAACGTTTGGTTTAGGTTTGACAGCCATAATCACCTTTTTATTGCTTTAAATGCGTTTTTAGCGCATGATTGTACATTTGAGCTCAATGTGTCAAAATCTTAAAAATTAACAGGTGCCCAAGCAATTTCATGCTAGAATCATCATCCGGATGCCAAAATAAACTAAATATAGCAAAAGATTTGAGTGCACAACGTTTGGTTTAGGTTTGACAGCCATAATCAGCAATTGTGTACATTTGAGCTGAATGTGTCAAAATCTTAAAAATTAACAGGTGCCCAAGCAATTTCATGCTAGAATCATCATCCGGATGCCAAAATAAACTAAATACAGCAAAAGATTTGAGTGCACAACGTTTGGTTTAGGTTTGACAGCCATAATCACCTTTTTATTGCTTTAAATGCGTTTTTAGCGCATGATTGTACATTTGAGCTGAATGTGTCAAAATCTTAAAAATTAACAGGTGCCCAAGCAATTAAGTGCTAGAATCATCATCCGGATGCCAAAATAAACTAAATACAGCAAAAGATTTGAGTGCACAACGTTTGGTTTAGGTTTGACAGCCATAATCAGCAATTGTGTACATTTGAGCTGAATGTGTCAAAATCTTAAAAATTAACAGGTGCCCAAGCAATTTCATGCTAGAATCATCATCCGGATGCCAAAATAAACTAAATATACCAAAAGATTTGAGTGCACAACGTTTGGTTTAGGTTTGACAGCCATAATCAGCAATTGTGTACATTTGAGCTGAATGTGTCAAAATCTTAAAAATTAACAGGTGCCCAAGCAATTTCATGCTAGAATCATCATCCGGATGCCAAAATAAACTAAATACAGCAAAAGATTTGAGTGCACAACGTTTGGTTTAGGTTTGACAGCCATAATCACCTTTTTATTGCTTTAAATGCGTTTTTAGCGCATGATTGTACATTTGAGCTCAATGTGTCAAAATCTTAAAAATTAACAGGTGCCCAAGCAATTAAGTGCTAGAATCATCATCCGGATGCCAAAATAAACTAAATACAGCAAAAGATTTGAGTGCACAACGTTTGGTTTAGATTTGACAGCCATAATCAGCAATTGTGTACATTTGAGCTGAATGTGTCAAAATCTTAAAAATTAACAGGTGCCCAAGCAATTTCATGCTAGAATCATCATCCGGATGCCAAAATAAACTAAATACAGCAAAAGATTTGAGTGCACAACGTTTGGTTTAGGTTTGACAGCCATAATCACCTTTTTATTGCTTTAAATGCGTTTTTAGCGCATGATTGTACATTTGAGCTCAATGTGTCAAAATCTTAAAAATTAACAGGTGCCCAAGCAATTTCATGCTAGAATCATCATCCGGATGCCAAAATAAACTAAATATAGCAAAAGATTTGAGTGCACAACGTTTGGTTTAGGTTTGACAGCCATAATCAGCAATTGTGTACATTTGAGCTGAATGTGTCAAAATCTTAAAAATTAACAGGTGCCCAAGCAATTTCATGCTAGAATCATCATCCGGATGCCAAAATAAACTAAATACAGCAAAAGATTTGAGTGCACAACGTTTGGTTTAGGTTTGACAGCCATAATCACCTTTTTATTGCTTTAAATGCGTTTTTAGCGCATGATTGTACATTTGAGCTCAATGTGTCAAAATCTTAAAAATTAACAGGTGCCCAAGCAATTTCATGCTAGAATCATCATCCGGATGCCAAAATAAACTAAATATAGCAAAAGATTTGAGTGCACAACGTTTGGTTTAGGTTTGACAGCCATAATCAGCAATTGTGTACATTTGAGCTGAATGTGTCAAAATCTTAAAAATTAACAGGTGCCCAAGCAATTTCATGCTAGAATCATCATCCGGATGCCAAAATAAACTAAATACAGCAAAAGATTTGAGTGCACAACGTTTGGTTTAGGTTTGACAGCCATAATCACCTTTTTATTGCTTTAAATGCGTTTTTAGCGCATGATTGTACATTTGAGCTCAATGTGTCAAAATCTTAAAAATTAACAGGTGCCCAAGCAATTAAGTGCTAGAATCATCATCCGGATGCCAAAATAAACTAAATACAGCAAAAGATTTGAGTGCACAACGTTTGGTTTAGATTTGACAGCCATAATCAGCAATTGTGTACATTTGAGCTGAATGTGTCAAAATCTTAAAAATTAACAGGTGCCCAAGCAATTTCATGCTAGAATCATCATCCGGATGCCAAAATAAACTAAATACAGCAAAAGATTTGAGTGCACAACGTTTGGTTTAGGTTTGACAGCCATAATCACCTTTTTATTGCTTTAAATGCGTTTTTAGCGCATGATTGTACATTTGAGCTGAATGTGTCAAAATCTTAAAAATTAACAGGTGCCCAAGCAATTTCATGCTAGAATCATCATCCGGATGCCAAAATAAACTAAATATAGCAAAAGATTTGAGTGCACAACGTTTGGTTTAGGTTTGACAGCCATAATCAGCAATTGTGTACATTTGAGCTGAATGTGTCAAAATCTTAAAAATTAACAGGTGCCCAAGCAATTTCATGCTAGAATCATCATCCGGATGCCAAAATAAACTAAATACAGCAAAAGATTTGAGTGCACAACGTTTGGTTTAGGTTTGACAGCCATAATCACCTTTTTATTGCTTTAAATGCGTTTTTAGCGCATGATTGTACATTTCAGCTGAATGTGTCAAAATCTTAAAAATTGACAGGTGCCCAAGCAATTTCATGCTAGAATCATCATCCGGATGCCAAAATAAACTAAATATAGCAAAAGATTTGAGTGCACAACGTTTGGTTTAGGTTTGACAGCCATAATCAGCAATTGTGTACATTTGAGCTGAATGTGTCAAAATCTTAAAAATTAACAGGTGCCCAAGCAATTTCATGCTAGAATCATCATCCGGATGCCAAAATAAACTAAATACAGCAAAAGATTTGAGTGCACAACGTTTGGTTTAGGTTTGACAGCCATAATCACCTTTTTATTGCTTTAAATGCGTTTTTAGCGCATGATTGTACATTTCAGCTGAATGTGTCAAAATCTTAAAAATTGACAGGTGCCCAAGCAATTTCATGCTAGAATCATCATCCGGATGCCAAAATAAACTAAATATAGCAAAAGATTTGAGTGCACAACGTTTGGTTTAGGTTTGACAGCCATAATCAGCAATTGTGTACATTTGAGCTGAATGTGTCAAAATCTTAAAAATTAACAGGTGCCCAAGCAATTTCATGCTAGAATCATCATCCGGATGCCAAAATAAACTAAATACAGCAAAAGATTTGAGTGCACAACGTTTGGTTTAGGTTTGACAGCCATAATCACCTTTTTATTGCTTTAAATGCGTTTTTAGCGCATGATTGTACATTTCAGCTGAATGTGTCAAAATCTTAAAAATTGACAGGTGCCCAAGCAATTTCATGCTAGAATCATCATCCGGATGCCAAAATAAACTAAATACAGCAAAAGATTTGAGTGCACAACGTTTGGTTTAGATTTGACAGCCATAATCAGCAATTGTGTACATTTGAGCTGAATGTGTCAAAATCTTAAAAATTAACAGGTGCCCAAGCAATTTCATGCTAGAATCATCATCCGGATGCCAAAATAAACTAAATACAGCAAAAGATTTGAGTGCACAACGTTTGGTTTAGGTTTGACAGCCATAATCACCTTTTTATTGCTTTAAATGCGTTTTTAGCGCATGATTGTACATTTGAGCTGAATGTGTCAAAATCTTAAAAATTAACAGGTGCCCAAGCAATTAAGTGCTAGAATCATCATCCGGATGCCAAAATAAACTAAATACAGCAAAAGATTTGAGTGCACAACGTTTGGTTTAGATTTGACAGCCATAATCAGCAATTGTGTACATTTGAGCTGAATGTGTCAAAATCTTAAAAATTAACAGGTGCCCAAGCAATTTCATGCTAGAATCATCATCCGGATGCCAAAATAAACTAAATACAGCAAAAGATTTGAGTGCACAACGTTTGGTTTAGGTTTGACAGCCATAATCACCTTTTTATTGCTTTAAATGCGTTTTTAGCGCATGATTGTACATTTGAGCTCAATGTGTCAAAATCTTAAAAATTAACAGGTGCCCAAGCAATTTCATGCTAGAATCATCATCCGGATGCCAAAATAAACTAAATATAGCAAAAGATTTGAGTGCACAACGTTTGGTTTAGGTTTGACAGCCATAATCAGCAATTGTGTACATTTGAGCTGAATGTGTCAAAATCTTAAAAATTAACAGGTGCCCAAGCAATTTCATGCTAGAATCATCATCCGGATGCCAAAATAAACTAAATACAGCAAAAGATTTGAGTGCACAACGTTTGGTTTAGGTTTGACAGCCATAATCACCTTTTTATTGCTTTAAATGCGTTTTTAGCGCATGATTGTACATTTGAGCTCAATGTGTCAAAATCTTAAAAATTAACAGGTGCCCAAGCAATTAAGTGCTAGAATCATCATCCGGATGCCAAAATAAACTAAATACAGCAAAAGATTTGAGTGCACAACGTTTGGTTTAGATTTGACAGCCATAATCAGCAATTGTGTACATTTGAGCTGAATGTGTCAAAATCTTAAAAATTAACAGGTGCCCAAGCAATTTCATGCTAGAATCATCATCCGGATGCCAAAATAAACTAAATACAGCAAAAGATTTGAGTGCACAACGTTTGGTTTAGGTTTGACAGCCATAATCACATTTTTATTGCTTTAAATGCGTTTTTAGCGCATGATTGTACATTTGAGCTGAATGTGTCAAAATCTTAAAAATTAACAGGTGCCCAAGCAATTAAGTGCTAGAATCATCATCCGGATGCCAAAATAAACTAAATATAGCAAAAGATTTGAGTGCACAACGTTTGGTTTAGGTTTGACAGCCATAATCAGCAATTGTGTACATTTGAGCTGAATGTGTCAAAATCTTAAAAATTAACAGGTGCCCAAGCAATTTCATGCTAGAATCATCATCCGGATGCCAAAATAAACTAAATACAGCAAAAGATTTGAGTGCACAACGTTTGGTTTAGGTTTGACAGCCATAATCACCTTTTTATTGCTTTAAATGCGTTTTTAGCGCATGATTGTACATTTGAGCTCAATGTGTCAAAATCTTAAAAATTAACAGGTGCCCAAGCAATTTCATGCTAGAATCATCATCCGGATGCCAAAATAAACTAAATATAGCAAAAGATTTGAGTGCACAACGTTTGGTTTAGGTTTGACAGCCATAATCAGCAATTGTGTACATTTGAGCTGAATGTGTCAAAATCTTAAAAATTAACAGGTGCCCAAGCAATTTCATGCTAGAATCATCATCCGGATGCCAAAATAAACTAAATACAGCAAAAGATTTGAGTGCACAACGTTTGGTTTAGGTTTGACAGCCATAATCACCTTTTTATTGCTTTAAATGCGTTTTTAGCGCATGATTGTACATTTGAGCTGAATGTGTCAAAATCTTAAAAATTAACAGGTGCCCAAGCAATTTCATGCTAGAATCATCATCCGGATGCCAAAATAAACTAAATACAGCAAAAGATTTGAGTGCACAACGTTTGGTTTAGGTTTGACAGCCATAATCACCTTTTTATTGCTTTAAATGCGTTTTTAGCGCATGATTGTACATTTGAGCTCAATGTGTCAAAATCTTAAAAATTAACAGGTGCCCAAGCAATTTCATGCTAGAATCATCATCCGGATGCCAAAATAAACTAAATACAGCAAAAGATTTGAGTGCACAACGTTTGGTTTAGATTTGACAGCCATAATCAGCAATTGTGTACATTTGAGCTGAATGTGTCAAAATCTTAAAAATTAACAGGTGCCCAAGCAATTTCATGCTAGAATCATCATCCGGATGCCAAAATAAACTAAATACAGCAAAAGATTTGAGTGCACAACGTTTGGTTTAGGTTTGACAGCCATAATCACCTTTTTATTGCTTTAAATGCGTTTTTAGCGCATGATTGTACATTTGAGCTGAATGTGTCAAAATCTTAAAAATTAACAGGTGCCCAAGCAATTAAGTGCTAGAATCATCATCCGGATGCCAAAATAAACTAAATATAGCAAAAGATTTGAGTGCACAACGTTTGGTTTAGGTTTGACAGCCATAATCAGCAATTGTGTACATTTGAGCTGAATGTGTCAAAATCTTAAAAATTAACAGGTGCCCAAGCAATTTCATGCTAGAATCATCATCCGGATGCCAAAATAAACTAAATACAGCAAAAGATTTGAGTGCACAACGTTTGGTTTAGGTTTGACAGCCATAATCACCTTTTTATTGCTTTAAATGCGTTTTTAGCGCATGATTGTACATTTGAGCTGAATGTGTCAAAATCTTAAAAATTAACAGGTGCCCAAGCAATTAAGTGCTAGAATCATCATCCGGATGCCAAAATAAACTAAATATAGCAAAAGATTTGAGTGCACAACGTTTGGTTTAGGTTTGACAGCCATAATCAGCAATTGTGTACATTTGAGCTGAATGTGTCAAAATCTTAAAAATTAACAGGTGCCCAAGCAATTTCATGCTAGAATCATCATCCGGATGCCAAAATAAACTAAATACAGCAAAAGATTTGAGTGCACAACGTTTGGTTTAGGTTTGACAGCCATAATCACCTTTTTATTGCTTTAAATGCGTTTTTAGCGCATGATTGTACATTTGAGCTCAATGTGTCAAAATCTTAAAAATTAACAGGTGCCCAAGCAATTAAGTGCTAGAATCATCATCCGGATGCCAAAATAAACTAAATACAGCAAAAGATTTGAGTGCACAACGTTTGGTTTAGATTTGACAGCCATAATCAGCAATTGTGTACATTTGAGCTGAATGTGTCAAAATCTTAAAAATTAACAGGTGCCCAAGCAATTTCATGCTAGAATCATCATCCGGATGCCAAAATAAACTAAATACAGCAAAAGATTTGAGTGCACAACGTTTGGTTTAGGTTTGACAGCCATAATCACCTTTTTATTGCTTTAAATGCGTTTTTAGCGCATGATTGTACATTTGAGCTGAATGTGTCAAAATCTTAAAAATTAACAGGTGCCCAAGCAATTTCATGCTAGAATCATCATCCGGATGCCAAAATAAACTAAATATAGCAAAAGATTTGAGTGCACAACGTTTGGTTTAGGTTTGACAGCCATAATCAGCAATTGTGTACATTTGAGCTGAATGTGTCAAAATCTTAAAAATTAACAGGTGCCCAAGCAATTTCATGCTAGAATCATCATCCGGATGCCAAAATAAACTAAATACAGCAAAAGATTTGAGTGCACAACGTTTGGTTTAGGTTTGACAGCCATAATCACCTTTTTATTGCTTTAAATGCGTTTTTAGCGCATGATTGTACATTTGAGCTCAATGTGTCAAAATCTTAAAAATTAACAGGTGCCCAAGCAATTAAGTGCTAGAATCATCATCCGGATGCCAAAATAAACTAAATACAGCAAAAGATTTGAGTGCACAACGTTTGGTTTAGATTTGACAGCCATAATCAGCAATTGTGTACATTTGAGCTCAATGTGTCAAAATCTTAAAAATTAACAGGTGCCCAAGCAATTTCATGCTAGAATCATCATCCGGATGCCAAAATAAACTAAATACAGCAAAAGATTTGAGTGCACAACGTTTGGTTTAGATTTGACAGCCATAATCAGCAATTGTGTACATTTGAGCTGAATGTGTCAAAATCTTAAAAATTAACAGGTGCCCAAGCAATTTCATGCTAGAATCATCATCCGGATGCCAAAATAAACTAAATACAGCAAAAGATTTGAGTGCACAACGTTTGGTTTAGGTTTGACAGCCATAATCACCTTTTTATTGCTTTAAATGCGTTTTTAGCGCATGATTGTACATTTGAGCTGAATGTGTCAAAATCTTAAAAATTAACAGGTGCCCAAGCAATTAAGTGCTAGAATCATCATCCGGATGCCAAAATAAACTAAATATAGCAAAAGATTTGAGTGCACAACGTTTGGTTTAGGTTTGACAGCCATAATCAGCAATTGTGTACATTTGAGCTGAATGTGTCAAAATCTTAAAAATTAACAGGTGCCCAAGCAATTTCATGCTAGAATCATCATCCGGATGCCAAAATAAACTAAATACAGCAAAAGATTTGAGTGCACAACGTTTGGTTTAGGTTTGACAGCCATAATCACCTTTTTATTGCTTTAAATGCGTTTTTAGCGCATGATTGTACATTTGAGCTCAATGTGTCAAAATCTTAAAAATTAACAGGTGCCCAAGCAATTAAGTGCTAGAATCATCATCCGGATGCCAAAATAAACTAAATACAGCAAAAGATTTGAGTGCACAACGTTTGGTTTAGATTTGACAGCCATAATCAGCAATTGTGTACATTTGAGCTGAATGTGTCAAAATCTTAAAAATTAACAGGTGCCCAAGCAATTTCATGCTAGAATCATCATCCGGATGCCAAAATAAACTAAATACAGCAAAAGATTTGAGTGCACAACGTTTGGTTTAGGTTTGACAGCCATAATCACCTTTTTATTGCTTTAAATGCGTTTTTAGCGCATGATTGTACATTTGAGCTGAATGTGTCAAAATCTTAAAAATTAACAGGTGCCCAAGCAATTTCATGCTAGAATCATCATCCGGATGCCAAAATAAACTAAATATAGCAAAAGATTTGAGTGCACAACGTTTGGTTTAGGTTTGACAGCCATAATCAGCAATTGTGTACATTTGAGCTGAATGTGTCAAAATCTTAAAAATTAACAGGTGCCCAAGCAATTTCATGCTAGAATCATCATCCGGATGCCAAAATAAACTAAATACAGCAAAAGATTTGAGTGCACAACGTTTGGTTTAGGTTTGACAGCCATAATCACCTTTTTATTGCTTTAAATGCGTTTTTAGCGCATGATTGTACATTTGAGCTCAATGTGTCAAAATCTTAAAAATTAACAGGTGCCCAAGCAATTAAGTGCTAGAATCATCATCCGGATGCCAAAATAAACTAAATACAGCAAAAGATTTGAGTGCACAACGTTTGGTTTAGATTTGACAGCCATAATCAGCAATTGTGTACATTTGAGCTCAATGTGTCAAAATCTTAAAAATTAACAGGTGCCCAAGCAATTTCATGCTAGAATCATCATCCGGATGCCAAAATAAACTAAATACAGCAAAAGATTTGAGTGCACAACGTTTGGTTTAGATTTGACAGCCATAATCAGCAATTGTGTACATTTGAGCTGAATGTGTCAAAATCTTAAAAATTAACAGGTGCCCAAGCAATTTCATGCTAGAATCATCATCCGGATGCCAAAATAAACTAAATACAGCAAAAGATTTGAGTGCACAACGTTTGGTTTAGGTTTGACAGCCATAATCACCTTTTTATTGCTTTAAATGCGTTTTTAGCGCATGATTGTACATTTGAGCTGAATGTGTCAAAATCTTAAAAATTAACAGGTGCCCAAGCAATTAAGTGCTAGAATCATCATCCGGATGCCAAAATAAACTAAATATAGCAAAAGATTTGAGTGCACAACGTTTGGTTTAGGTTTGACAGCCATAATCAGCAATTGTGTACATTTGAGCTGAATGTGTCAAAATCTTAAAAATTAACAGGTGCCCAAGCAATTTCATGCTAGAATCATCATCCGGATGCCAAAATAAACTAAATACAGCAAAGGATTTGAGTGCACAACGTTTGGTTTAGGTTTGACAGCCATAATCACCTTTTTATTGCTTTAAATGCGTTTTTAGCGCATGATTGTACATTTGAGCTCAATGTGTCAAAATCTTAAAAATTAACAGGTGCCCAAGCAATTAAGTGCTAGAATCATCATCCGGATGCCAAAATAAACTAAATACAGCAAAAGATTTGAGTGCACAACGTTTGGTTTAGATTTGACAGCCATAATCAGCAATTGTGTACATTTGAGCTGAATGTGTCAAAATCTTAAAAATTAACAGGTGCCCAAGCAATTTCATGCTAGAATCATCATCCGGATGCCAAAATAAACTAAATATAGCAAAAGATTTGAGTGCACAACGTTTGGTTTAGGTTTGACAGCCATAATCAGCAATTGTGTACATTTGAGCTGAATGTGTCAAAATCTTAAAAATTAACAGGTGCCCAAGCAATTTCATGCTAGAATCATCATCCGGATGCCAAAATAAACTAAATACAGCAAAAGATTTGAGTGCACAACGTTTGGTTTAGGTTTGACAGCCATAATCACCTTTTTATTGCTTTAAATGCGTTTTTAGCGCATGATTGTACATTTGAGCTCAATGTGTCAAAATCTTAAAAATTAACAGGTGCCCAAGCAATTTCATGCTAGAATCATCATCCGGATGCCAAAATAAACTAAATATAGCAAAAGATTTGAGTGCACAACGTTTGGTTTAGGTTTGACAGCCATAATCAGCAATTGTGTACATTTGAGCTGAATGTGTCAAAATCTTAAAAATTAACAGGTGCCCAAGCAATTTCATGCTAGAATCATCATCCGGATGCCAAAATAAACTAAATACAGCAAAAGATTTGAGTGCACAATGTTTGGTTTAGGTTTGACAGCCATAATCACCTTTTTATTGCTTTAAATGCGTTTTTAGCGCATGATTGTACATTTGAGCTCAATGTGTCAAAATCTTAAAAATTAACAGGTGCCCAAGCAATTAAGTGCTAGAATCATCATCCGGATGCCAAAATAAACTAAATACAGCAAAGGATTTGAGTGCACAACGTTTGGTTTAGATTTGACAGCCATAATCAGCAATTGTGTACATTTGAGCTGAATGTGTCAAAATCTTAAAAATTAACAGGTGCCCAAGCAATTTCATGCTAGAATCATCATCCGGATGCCAAAATAAACTAAATACAGCAAAAGATTTGAGTGCACAACGTTTGGTTTAGGTTTGACAGCCATAATCACCTTTTTATTGCTTTAAATGCGTTTTTAGCGCATGATTGTACATTTGAGCTGAATGTGTCAAAATCTTAAAAATTAACAGGTGCCCAAGCAATTAAGTGCTAGAATCATCATCCGGATGCCAAAATAAACTAAATACAGCAAAAGATTTGAGTGCACAACGTTTGGTTTAGATTTGACAGCCATAATCAGCAATTGTGTACATTTGAGCTGAATGTGTCAAAATCTTAAAAATTAACAGGTGCCCAAGCAATTTCATGCTAGAATCATCATCCGGATGCCAAAATAAACTAAATACAGCAAAAGATTTGAGTGCACAACGTTTGGTTTAGGTTTGACAGCCATAATCACCTTTTTATTGCTTTAAATGCGTTTTTAGCGCATGATTGTACATTTGAGCTCAATGTGTCAAAATCTTAAAAATTAACAGGTGCCCAAGCAATTTCATGCTAGAATCATCATCCGGATGCCAAAATAAACTAAATACAGCAAAAGATTTGAGTGCACAACGTTTGGTTTAGATTTGACAGCCATAATCAGCAATTGTGTACATTTGAGCTGAATGTGTAAAAATCTTAAAAATTAACAGGTGCCCAAGCAATTTCATGCTAGAATCATCATCCGGATGCCAAAATAAACTAAATACAGCAAAAGATTTGAGTGCACAACGTTTGGTTTAGGTTTGACAGCCATAATCACCTTTTTATTGCTTTAAATGCGTTTTTAGCGCATGATTGTACATTTGAGCTGAATGTGTCAAAATCTTAAAAATTAACAGGTGCCCAAGCAATTTCATGCTAGAATCATCATCCGGATGCCAAAATAAACTAAATACAGCAAAAGATTTGAGTGCACAACGTTTGGTTTAGATTTGACAGCCATAATCAGCAATTGTGTACATTTGAGCTGAATGTGTCAAAATCTTAAAAATTAACAGGTGCCCAAGCAATTTCATGCTAGAATCATCATCCGGATGCCAAAATAAACTAAATACAGCAAAAGATTTGAGTGCACAACGTTTGGTTTAGGTTTGACAGCCATAATCACCTTTTTATTGCTTTAAATGCGTTTTTAGCGCATGATTGTACATTTGAGCTGAATGTGTCAAAATCTTAAAAATTAACAGGTGCCCAAGCAATTAAGTGCTAGAATCATCACCCGGATGCCAAAATAAACTAAATACAGCAAAAGATTTGAGTGCACAACGTTTGGTTTAGATTTGACAGCCATAATCAGCAATTGTGTACATTTGAGCTGAATGTGTCAAAATCTTAAAAATTAACAGGTGCCCAAGCAATTTCATGCTAGAATCATCATCCGGATGCCAAAATAAACTAAATACAGCAAAAGATTTGAGTGCACAACGTTTGGTTTAGGTTTGACAGCCATAATCACCTTTTTATTGCTTTAAATGCGTTTTTAGCGCATGATTGTACATTTGAGCTCAATGTGTCAAAATCTTAAAAATTAACAGGTGCCCAAGCAATTTCATGCTAGAATCATCATCCGGATGCCAAAATAAACTAAATACAGCAAAAGATTTGAGTGCACAACGTTTGGTTTAGATTTGACAGCCATAATCAGCAATTGTGTACATTTGAGCTGAATGTGTCAAAATCTTAAAAATTAACAGGTGCCCAAGCAATTTCATGCTAGAATCATCATCCGGATGCCAAAATAAACTAAATACAGCAAAAGATTTGAGTGCACAACGTTTGGTTTAGGTTTGACAGCCATAATCACCTTTTTATTGCTTTAAATGCGTTTTTAGCGCATGATTGTACATTTGAGCTGAATGTGTCAAAATCTTAAAAATTAACAGGTGCCCAAGCAATTTCATGCTAGAATCATCATCCGGATGCCAAAATAAACTAAATACAGCAAAAGATTTGAGTGCACAACGTTTGGTTTAGATTTTGTCACGTTGCGAGGAGGTAGGACCCAGACGCAGGATAAGGTAGGCCACAGAGGCAACAGGTTTTATTGCCGGGCAGCAGCAGTCTCCTCTCACACTGAGAGGAGAAAGGGGGAATCAAAAAGGTGGAGAACAAAAAACGCTCCACTGGGGAGGAAAAAACAGGCAAAAGGTATCGGGGACAACAAAAGGCGCTCCGCTAGGGAGGAAAAAGGCTCAAGGCAAAAAGGGGTAACTCAAGGCGCTCCGCTGGGGAGGACAAGGCACAAAAACAAGACAAGGCACAAAAACAAGGCAAAACAACAAGGCAACAGGAACAAGGAACAAGGACTCGAGGACTGTGGGACGCTTCCATGCACTAACTATGTGTGTGACACTTCGGCCCAGAGGGGAGGAATCAGGTGGCTTTTATGTCCGGGTTGATTGGGAACAGGTGGTGGTGATCATGGGCGTGGACCGGTAATCAGTGAGCTGCAGGAAGGGTAAGTGACCTGGGGTGAGAGGAGAGTTAGGGTTTTCAAAGTAAAACAGGAAACATGGATAACAAAAACAAAAGCATGGGCCGTCACGCCGGTGGCGGCGTGACAGTACCCCCCCCTCAAGGGCCGGCTCCTGACGGCCCTTCAATATCAAAAAGTCCAAAAAACAAGGGCGGGCGGAAGGGGGCACGGAGGTGGGAACACGGCCCACCCATCCGTCCCAGACAAAAAGCAGTTCAGGAGGGCGTCCTCGACGCCCGACAAGAGAGTCCCAGCGGGGCCAGTCAGGAGGGCGTCCTCGACGCCCGACAAGGAGCAGAGGTGGCGGCGGGGTGTTCGCTGCCAGATGAGGAGCAGGAGGCGGCCGCTGGCCGGGCGCCGCCGGAACTGGTGCAGGCGATGGCGGCCGCTGGCCGGGCGCCGCCGGAACTGGTGCAAGAGGAGGCGGCCGCTGGCTGGGCGCCGCCGGTCGAGGAACCGGAGGTGGCGGCCGCAATCCATGCGCCGCCTGACGAGGAACAGGAGGTGGCGGCCGCATTCCATGCGCCGCCGGACGAGGAACAGGAGGTGGCGACCGCAATCCATGCGCCGCCTGACGAGGAACAGGAGGTGGCGGCCGCAATCCATGCGCCGCCTGACGAGGAACGAGAGGTGGCGGCCGCATTCCATGCGCCGCCTGACGAGGAACAGGAGGTGGCGGCCGCATTCCATGCGCCGCCGGACGAGGAACAGGAGGTGGCGACCGCAATCCATGCGCCGCCTGACGAGGAACAGGAAGTAGCGGCCCAGGCGAAGCGGCCAGGGGTTGCGGCGGCAGCGACCCAGGCGAAGCGGCCGGGGGCTGCGGCGGCAGCGGCACAGGCGAAGCGGCCGGGGGCTGCGGCGGCAGCGGCACAGGCGAAGCGGCCGGGGGCTGCGGCGGCAGCGGCACAGGCGAAGCGGCCGGGGGCTGCGGCGGCAGCGGCACAGGCGAAGCGGCCGGGGACTGCGGCGGCAGCGGCACAGGCGAAGCGGCCGGGGACTGCGGCGGCAGCGGCACAGGCGAAGCGGCCGGGGACTGCGGCGGCAGCAGACGAGGTTCAGGGGCGAGAGGCTGCAGCAGACGAGGTTCAGGAGCGAGAGGCTCCAGCAGACGAGGTTCAGGAGCGAGAGGCTCCAGCAGACGAGGTTCAGGAGCGAGAGGCTCCAGCAGACGAGGTTCAGGAGCGAGAGGCTCCAGCAGACGAGGTTCAGGAGCGAGAGGCTCCAGCAGACGAGGTTCAGGAGCGAGAGGCTCCAGCAGACGAGGTTCAGGAGCGAGAGGCTCCAGCAGACGAGGTTCAGGAGCGAGAGGCTCCAGCAGACGAGGTTCAGGAGCGAGAGGCTCCAGCAGACGAGGTTCAGGAGCGAGAGGCTCCAGCAGACGAGGTTCAGGAGCGAGAGGCTCCAGCAGACGAGGTTCAGGAGCGAGAGGCTCCAGCAGACGAGGTTCAGGAGCGAGAGGCTCCAGCAGACGAGGTTCAGGAGCGAGAGGCTCCAGCAGACGAGGTTCAGGAGCGAGAGGCTCCAGCAGACGAGGTTCAGGAGCGAGAGGCTCCAGCAGACGAGGTTCAGGAGCGAGAGGCTCCAGCAGACTAGGTTCAGGAGCGAGAGGCTGCAGCAGACGAGGTTCAGGGGCGAGAGGCTGCAGCAGACGAGGTTCGGGGTTCTGAGGCCAGTCCGACCCTTCACCCCAGTCGCCACGGTCCAAAGCCATCAACTCTTTTATCTCTGCAATGACTCGGGCGATGTCTTCAAGCCTCTGCCAGGTCTCCAATTTGGACACTCCCGCTGGGTCCATGCTGGCCGAAGTGTACTGTCACGTTGCGAGGAGGTAGGACCCAGACGCAGGATAAGGTAGGCCACAGAGGCAACAGGTTTTATTGCCGGGCAGCAGCAGTCTCCTCTCACACTGAGAGGAGAAAGGGGGAATCAAAAAGGTGGAGAACAAAAAACGCTCCACTGGGGAGGAAAAAACAGGCAAAAGGTATCGGGGACAACAAAAGGCGCTCCGCTAGGGAGGAAAAAGGCTCAAGGCAAAAAGGGGTAACTCAAGGCGCTCCGCTGGGGAGGACAAGGCACAAAAACAAGACAAGGCACAAAAACAAGGCAAAACAACAAGGCAACAGGAACAAGGAACAAGGACTCGAGGACTGTGGGACGCTTCCATGCACTAACTATGTGTGTGACACTTCGGCCCAGAGGGGAGGAATCAGGTGGCTTTTATGTCCGGGTTGATTGGGAACAGGTGGTGGTGATCATGGGCGTGGACCGGTAATCAGTGAGCTGCAGGAAGGGTAAGTGACCTGGGGTGAGAGGAGAGTTAGGGTTTTCAAAGTAAAACAGGAAACATGGATAACAAAAACAAAAGCATGGGCCGTCACGCCGGTGGCGGCGTGACAGTTTTGACAGCCATAATCAGCAATTGTGTACATTTGAGCTGAATGTGTCAAAATCTTAAAAATTAACAGGTGCCCAAGCAATTTCATGCTAGAATCATCATCCGGATGCCAAAATAAACTAAATACAGCAAAAGATTTGAGTGCACAACGTTTGGTTTAGGTTTGACAGCCATAATCACCTTTTTATTGCTTTAAATGCGTTTTTAGCGCATGATTGTACATTTGAGCTGAATGTGTCAAAATCTTAAAAATTAACAGGTGCCCAAGCAATTTCATGCTAGAATCATCATCCGGATGCCAAAATAAACTAAATACAGCAAAAGATTTGAGTGCACAACGTTTGGTTTAGATTTGACAGCCATAATCAGCAGTTGTGTACATTTGAGCTGAATGTGTCAAAATCTTAAAAATTAACAGGTGCCCAAGCAATTTCATGCTAGAATCATCATCCGGATGCCAAAATAAACTAAATACAGCAAAAGATTTGAGTGCACAACGTTTGGTTTAGGTTTGACAGCCATAATCACCTTTTTATTGCTTTAAATGCGTTTTTAGCGCATGATTGTACATTTGAGCTGAATGTGTCAAAATCTTAAAAATTAACAGGTGCCCAAGCAATTAAGTGCTAGAATCATCACCCGGATGCCAAAATAAACTAAATACAGCAAAAGATTTGAGTGCACAACGTTTGGTTTAGATTTGACAGCCATAATCAGCAATTGTGTACATTTGAGCTGAATGTGTCAAAATCTTAAAAATTAACAGGTGCCCAAGCAATTTCATGCTAGAATCATCATCCGGATGCCAAAATAAACTAAATACAGCAAAAGATTTGAGTGCACAACGTTTGGTTTAGGTTTGACAGCCATAATCACCTTTTTATTGCTTTAAATGCGTTTTTAGCGCATGATTGTACATTTGAGCTCAATGTGTCAAAATCTTAAAAATTAACAGGTGCCCAAGCAATTTCATGCTAGAATCATCATCCGGATGCCAAAATAAACTAAATACAGCAAAAGATTTGAGTGCACAACGTTTGGTTTAGATTTGACAGCCATAATCAGCAATTGTGTACATTTGAGCTGAATGTGTCAAAATCTTAAAAATTAACAGGTGCCCAAGCAATTTCATGCTAGAATCATCATCCGGATGCCAAAATAAACTAAATACAGCAAAAGATTTGAGTGCACAACGTTTGGTTTAGGTTTGACAGCCATAATCACCTTTTTATTGCTTTAAATGCGTTTTTAGCGCATGATTGTACATTTGAGCTGAATGTGTCAAAATCTTAAAAATTAACAGGTGCCCAAGCAATTTCATGCTAGAATCATCATCCGGATGCCAAAATAAACTAAATACAGCAAAAGATTTGAGTGCACAACGTTTGGTTTAGATTTGACAGCCATAATCAGCAATTGTGTACATTTGAGCTGAATGTGTCAAAATCTTAAAAATTAACAGGTGCCCAAGCAATTTCATGCTAGAATCATCATCCGGATGCCAAAATAAACTAAATACAGCAAAAGATTTGAGTGCACAACGTTTGGTTTAGGTTTGACAGCCATAATCACCTTTTTATTGCTTTAAATGCGTTTTTAGCGCATGATTGTACATTTGAGCTGAATGTGTCAAAATCTTAAAAATTAACAGGTGCCCAAGCAATTTCATGCTAGAATCATCATCCGGATGCCAAAATAAACTAAATACAGCAAAAGATTTGAGTGCACAACGTTTGGTTTAGATTTGACAGCCATAATCAGCAGTTGTGTACATTTGAGCTGAATGTGTCAAAATCTTAAAAATTAACAGGTGCCCAAGCAATTTATGCTAGAATCATCATCCGGATGCCAAAATAAACTAAATACAGCAAAAGATTTGAGTGCACAACGTTTGGTTAGGTTTGACAGCCATAATCACCTTTTTATTGCTTTAAATGCGTTTTTTAGCGCATGATTGTACATTTGAGCTGAATGTGTCAAAATCTTAAAAATTAACAGGTGCCCAAGCAATTAAGTGCTAGAATCATCATCCGGATGCCAAAATAAACTAAATACAGCAAAAGATTTGAGTGCACAACGTTTGGTTTAGATTTGACAGCCATAATCAGCAATTGTGTACATTTGAGCTGAATGTGTCAAAATCTTAAAATTAACAGGTGCCCAAGCAATTTCATGCTAGAATCATCATCCGGATGCCAAAATAAACTAAATACAGCAAAAGATTTGAGTGCACAACGTTTGGTTTAGATTTGACAGCCATAATCAGCAATTGTGTACATTTGAGCTGAATGTGTCAAAATCTTAAAAATTAACAGGTGCCCAAGCAATTTCATGCTAGAATCATCATCCGGATGCCAAAATAAACTAAATACAGCAAAAGATTTGAGTGCACAACGTTTGGTTTAGGTTTGACAGCCATAATCACCTTTTTTATTGCTTTAAATGCGTTTTTTAGCGCATGATTGTACATTTGAGCTCAATGTGTCAAAATCTTAAAAATTAACAGGTGCCCAAGCAATTTCATGCTAGAATCATCATCCGGATGCCAAAATAAACTAAATATAGCAAAAGATTTGAGTGCACAACGTTTGGTTTAGGTTTGACAGCCATAATCAGCAATTGTGTACATTTGAGCTGAATGTGTCAAAATCTTAAAAATTAACAGGTGCCCAAGCAATTTCATGCTAGAATCATCATCCGGATGCCAAAATAAACTAAATACAGCAAAAGATTTGAGTGCACAACGTTTGGTTTAGGTTTGACAGCCATAATCACCTTTTTATTGCTTTAAATGCGTTTTTAGCGCATGATTGTACATTTGAGCTCAATGTGTCAAAATCTTAAAAATTAACAGGTGCCCAAGCAATTAAGTGCTAGAATCATCATCCGGATGCCAAAATAAACTAAATACAGCAAAAGATTTGAGTGCACAACGTTTGGTTTAGATTTGACAGCCATAATCAGCAATTGTGTACATTTGAGCTGAATGTGTCAAAATCTTAAAAATTAACAGGTGCCCAAGCAATTTCATGCTAGAATCATCATCCGGATGCCAAAATAAACTAAATACAGCAAAAGATTTGAGTGCACAACGTTTGGTTTAGGTTTGACAGCCATAATCACCTTTTTATTGCTTTAAATGCGTTTTTAGCGCATGATTGTACATTTGAGCTGAATGTGTCAAAATCTTAAAAATTAACAGGTGCCCAAGCAATTAAGTGCTAGAATCATCATCCGGATGCCAAAATAAACTAAATATAGCAAAAGATTTGAGTGCACAACGTTTGGTTTAGGTTTGACAGCCATAATCAGCAATTGTGTACATTTGAGCTGAATGTGTCAAAATCTTAAAAATTAACAGGTGCCCAAGCAATTTCATGCTAGAATCATCATCCGGATGCCAAAATAAACTAAATACAGCAAAGGATTTGAGTGCACAACGTTTGGTTTAGGTTTGACAGCCATAATCACCTTTTTATTGCTTTAAATGCGTTTTTAGCGCATGATTGTACATTTGAGCTCAATGTGTCAAAATCTTAAAAATTAACAGGTGCCCAAGCAATTAAGTGCTAGAATCATCATCCGGATGCCAAAATAAACTAAATACAGCAAAAGATTTGAGTGCACAACGTTTGGTTTAGATTTGACAGCCATAATCAGCAATTGTGTACATTTGAGCTGAATGTGTCAAAATCTTAAAAATTAACAGGTGCCCAAGCAATTTCATGCTAGAATCATCATCCGGATGCCAAAATAAACTAAATATAGCAAAAGATTTGAGTGCACAACGTTTGGTTTAGGTTTGACAGCCATAATCAGCAATTGTGTACATTTGAGCTGAATGTGTCAAAATCTTAAAAATTAACAGGTGCCCAAGCAATTTCATGCTAGAATCATCATCCGGATGCCAAAATAAACTAAATACAGCAAAAGATTTGAGTGCACAACGTTTGGTTTAGGTTTGACAGCCATAATCACCTTTTTATTGCTTTAAATGCGTTTTTAGCGCATGATTGTACATTTGAGCTCAATGTGTCAAAATCTTAAAAATTAACAGGTGCCCAAGCAATTTCATGCTAGAATCATCATCCGGATGCCAAAATAAACTAAATATAGCAAAAGATTTGAGTGCACAACGTTTGGTTTAGGTTTGACAGCCATAATCAGCAATTGTGTACATTTGAGCTGAATGTGTCAAAATCTTAAAAATTAACAGGTGCCCAAGCAATTTCATGCTAGAATCATCATCCGGATGCCAAAATAAACTAAATACAGCAAAAGATTTGAGTGCACAATGTTTGGTTTAGGTTTGACAGCCATAATCACCTTTTTATTGCTTTAAATGCGTTTTTAGCGCATGATTGTACATTTGAGCTCAATGTGTCAAAATCTTAAAAATTAACAGGTGCCCAAGCAATTAAGTGCTAGAATCATCATCCGGATGCCAAAATAAACTAAATACAGCAAAGGATTTGAGTGCACAACGTTTGGTTTAGATTTGACAGCCATAATCAGCAATTGTGTACATTTGAGCTGAATGTGTCAAAATCTTAAAAATTAACAGGTGCCCAAGCAATTTCATGCTAGAATCATCATCCGGATGCCAAAATAAACTAAATACAGCAAAAGATTTGAGTGCACAACGTTTGGTTTAGGTTTGACAGACATAATCACCTTTTTATTGCTTTAAATGCGTTTTTAGCGCATGATTGTACATTTGAGCTGAATGTGTCAAAATCTTAAAAATTAACAGGTGCCCAAGCAATTAAGTGCTAGAATCATCATCCGGATGCCAAAATAAACTAAATACAGCAAAAGATTTGAGTGCACAACGTTTGGTTTAGATTTGACAGCCATAATCAGCAATTGTGTACATTTGAGCTGAATGTGTCAAAATCTTAAAAATTAACAGGTGCCCAAGCAATTTCATGCTAGAATCATCATCCGGATGCCAAAATAAACTAAATACAGCAAAAGATTTGAGTGCACAACGTTTGGTTTAGGTTTGACAGCCATAATCACCTTTTTATTGCTTTAAATGCGTTTTTAGCGCATGATTGTACATTTGAGCTCAATGTGTCAAAATCTTAAAAATTAACAGGTGCCCAAGCAATTAAGTGCTAGAATCATCATCCGGATGCCAAAATAAACTAAATACAGCAAAAGATTTGAGTGCACAACGTTTGGTTTAGATTTGACAGCCATAATCAGCAATTGTGTACATTTGAGCTGAATGTGTCAAAATCTTAAAAATTAACAGGTGCCCAAGCAATTTCATGCTAGAATCATCATCCGGATGCCAAAATAAACTAAATACAGCAAAAGATTTGAGTGCACAACGTTTGGTTTAGGTTTGACAGCCATAATCACCTTTTTATTGCTTTAAATGCGTTTTTAGCGCATGATTGTACATTTGAGCTGAATGTGTCAAAATCTTAAAAATTAACAGGTGCCCAAGCAATTTCATGCTAGAATCATCATCCGGATGCCAAAATAAACTAAATATAGCAAAAGATTTGAGTGCACAACGTTTGGTTTAGGTTTGACAGCCATAATCAGCAATTGTGTACATTTGAGCTGAATGTGTCAAAATCTTAAAAATTAACAGGTGCCCAAGCAATTTCATGCTAGAATCATCATCCGGATGCCAAAATAAACTAAATACAGCAAAAGATTTGAGTGCACAACGTTTGGTTTAGGTTTGACAGCCATAATCACCTTTTTATTGCTTTAAATGCGTTTTTAGCGCATGATTGTACATTTGAGCTCAATGTGTCAAAATCTTAAAAATTAACAGGTGCCCAAGCAATTAAGTGCTAGAATCATCATCCGGATGCCAAAATAAACTAAATACAGCAAAAGATTTGAGTGCACAACGTTTGGTTTAGATTTGACAGCCATAATCAGCAATTGTGTACATTTGAGCTGAATGTGTCAAAATCTTAAAAATTAACAGGTGCCCAAGCAATTTCATGCTAGAATCATCATCCGGATGCCAAAATAAACTAAATACAGCAAAAGATTTGAGTGCACAACGTTTGGTTTAGGTTTGACAGCCATAATCACCTTTTTATTGCTTTAAATGCGTTTTTAGCGCATGATTGTACATTTGAGCTGAATGTGTCAAAATCTTAAAAATTAACAGGTGCCCAAGCAATTTCATGCTAGAATCATCATCCGGATGCCAAAATAAACTAAATATAGCAAAAGATTTGAGTGCACAACGTTTGGTTTAGGTTTGACAGCCATAATCAGCAATTGTGTACATTTGAGCTGAATGTGTCAAAATCTTAAAAATTAACAGGTGCCCAAGCAATTTCATGCTAGAATCATCATCCGGATGCCAAAATAAACTAAATACAGCAAAAGATTTGAGTGCACAACGTTTGGTTTAGGTTTGACAGCCATAATCACCTTTTTATTGCTTTAAATGCGTTTTTAGCGCATGATTGTACATTTGAGCTCAATGTGTCAAAATCTTAAAAATTAACAGGTGCCCAAGCAATTTCATGCTAGAATCATCATCCGGATGCCAAAATAAACTAAATATAGCAAAAGATTTGAGTGCACAACGTTTGGTTTAGGTTTGACAGCCATAATCAGCAATTGTGTACATTTGAGCTGAATGTGTCAAAATCTTAAAAATTAACAGGTGCCCAAGCAATTTCATGCTAGAATCATCATCCGGATGCCAAAATAAACTAAATACAGCAAAAGATTTGAGTGCACAACGTTTGGTTTAGGTTTGACAGCCATAATCACCTTTTTATTGCTTTAAATGCGTTTTTAGCGCATGATTGTACATTTGAGCTCAATGTGTCAAAATCTTAAAAATTAACAGGTGCCCAAGCAATTAAGTGCTAGAATCATCATCCGGATGCCAAAATAAACTAAATACAGCAAAAGATTTGAGTGCACAACGTTTGGTTTAGATTTGACAGCCATAATCAGCAATTGTGTACATTTGAGCTGAATGTGTCAAAATCTTAAAAATTAACAGGTGCCCAAGCAATTTCATGCTAGAATCATCATCCGGATGCCAAAATAAACTAAATACAGCAAAAGATTTGAGTGCACAACGTTTGGTTTAGGTTTGACAGCCATAATCACCTTTTTATTGCTTTAAATGCGTTTTTAGCGCATGATTGTACATTTGAGCTGAATGTGTCAAAATCTTAAAAATTAACAGGTGCCCAAGCAATTAAGTGCTAGAATCATCATCCGGATGCCAAAATAAACTAAATACAGCAAAAGATTTGAGTGCACAACGTTTGGTTTAGATTTGACAGCCATAATCAGCAATTGTGTACATTTGAGCTGAATGTGTCAAAATCTTAAAAATTAACAGGTGCCCAAGCAATTTCATGCTAGAATCATCATCCGGATGCCAAAATAAACTAAATACAGCAAAAGATTTGAGTGCACAACGTTTGGTTTAGGTTTGACAGCCATAATCACCTTTTTATTGCTTTAAATGCGTTTTTAGCGCATGATTGTACATTTGAGCTCAATGTGTCAAAATCTTAAAAATTAACAGGTGCCCAAGCAATTTCATGCTAGAATCATCATCCGGATGCCAAAATAAACTAAATACAGCAAAAGATTTGAGTGCACAACGTTTGGTTTAGATTTGACAGCCATAATCAGCAATTGTGTACATTTGAGCTGAATGTGTAAAAATCTTAAAAATTAACAGGTGCCCAAGCAATTTCATGCTAGAATCATCATCCGGATGCCAAAATAAACTAAATACAGCAAAAGATTTGAGTGCACAACGTTTGGTTTAGGTTTGACAGCCATAATCACCTTTTTATTGCTTTAAATGCGTTTTTAGCGCATGATTGTACATTTGAGCTGAATGTGTCAAAATCTTAAAAATTAACAGGTGCCCAAGCAATTTCATGCTAGAATCATCATCCGGATGCCAAAATAAACTAAATACAGCAAAAGATTTGAGTGCACAACGTTTGGTTTAGATTTGACAGCCATAATCAGCAATTGTGTACATTTGAGCTGAATGTGTCAAAATCTTAAAAATTAACAGGTGCCCAAGCAATTTCATGCTAGAATCATCATCCGGATGCCAAAATAAACTAAATACAGCAAAAGATTTGAGTGCACAACGTTTGGTTTAGGTTTGACAGCCATAATCACCTTTTTATTGCTTTAAATGCGTTTTTAGCGCATGATTGTACATTTGAGCTGAATGTGTCAAAATCTTAAAAATTAACAGGTGCCCAAGCAATTAAGTGCTAGAATCATCATCCGGATGCCAAAATAAACTAAATACAGCAAAAGATTTGAGTGCACAACGTTTGGTTTAGATTTGACAGCCATAATCAGCAATTGTGTACATTTGAGCTGAATGTGTCAAAATCTTAAAAATTAACAGGTGCCCAAGCAATTTCATGCTAGAATCATCATCCGGATGCCAAAATAAACTAAATACAGCAAAAGATTTGAGTGCACAACGTTTGGTTTAGGTTTGACAGCCATAATCACCTTTTTATTGCTTTAAATGCGTTTTTAGCGCATGATTGTACATTTGAGCTCAATGTGTCAAAATCTTAAAAATTAACAGGTGCCCAAGCAATTTCATGCTAGAATCATCATCCGGATGCCAAAATAAACTAAATACAGCAAAAGATTTGAGTGCACAACGTTTGGTTTAGATTTGACAGCCATAATCAGCAATTGTGTACATTTGAGCTGAATGTGTCAAAATCTTAAAAATTAACAGGTGCCCAAGCAATTTCATGCTAGAATCATCATCCGGATGCCAAAATAAACTAAATACAGCAAAAGATTTGAGTGCACAACGTTTGGTTTAGGTTTGACAGCCATAATCACCTTTTTATTGCTTTAAATGCGTTTTTAGCGCATGATTGTACATTTGAGCTGAATGTGTCAAAATCTTAAAAATTAACAGGTGCCCAAGCAATTTCATGCTAGAATCATCATCCGGATGCCAAAATAAACTAAATACAGCAAAAGATTTGAGTGCACAACGTTTGGTTTAGATTTGACAGCCATAATCAGCAATTGTGTACATTTGAGCTGAATGTGTCAAAATCTTAAAAATTAACAGGTGCCCAAGCAATTTCATGCTAGAATCATCATCCGGATGCCAAAATAAACTAAATACAGCAAAAGATTTGAGTGCACAACGTTTGGTTTAGGTTTGACAGCCATAATCACCTTTTTATTGCTTTAAATGCGTTTTTAGCGCATGATTGTACATTTGAGCTGAATGTGTCAAAATCTTAAAAATTAACAGGTGCCCAAGCAATTTCATGCTAGAATCATCATCCGGATGCCAAAATAAACTAAATACAGCAAAAGATTTGAGTGCACAACGTTTGGTTTAGATTTGACAGCCATAATCAGCAGTTGTGTACATTTGAGCTGAATGTGTCAAAATCTTAAAAATTAACAGGTGCCCAAGCAATTTCATGCTAGAATCATCATCCGGATGCCAAAATAAACTAAATACAGCAAAAGATTTGAGTGCACAACGTTTGGTTTAGGTTTGACAGCCATAATCACCTTTTTATTGCTTTAAATGCGTTTTTAGCGCATGATTGTACATTTGAGCTGAATGTGTCAAAATCTTAAAAATTAACAGGTGCCCAAGCAATTAAGTGCTAGAATCATCATCCGGATGCCAAAATAAACTAAATACAGCAAAAGATTTGAGTGCACAACGTTTGGTTTAGATTTGACAGCCATAATCAGCAATTGTGTACATTTGAGCTGAATGTGTCAAAATCTTAAAAATTAACAGGTGCCCAAGCAATTTCATGCTAGAATCATCATCCGGATGCCAAAATAAACTAAATACAGCAAAAGATTTGAGTGCACAACGTTTGGTTTAGATTTGACAGCCATAATCAGCAATTGTGTACATTTGAGCTGAATGTGTCAAAATCTTAAAAATTAACAGGTGCCCAAGCAATTTCATGCTAGAATCATCATCCGGATGCCAAAATAAACTAAATACAGCAAAAGATTTGAGTGCACAACGTTTGGTTTAGGTTTGACAGCCATAATCACCTTTTTATTGCTTTAAATGCGTTTTTAGCGCATGATTGTACATTTGAGCTCAATGTGTCAAAATCTTAAAAATTAACAGGTGCCCAAGCAATTTCATGCTAGAATCATCATCCGGATGCCAAAATAAACTAAATACTGCAAAAGATTTGAGTGCACAACGTTTGGTTTAGATTTGACAGCCATAATCAGCAATTGTGTACATTTGAGCTGAATGTGTCAAAATCTTAAAAATTAACAGGTGCCCAAGCAATTTCATCCTAGAATCATCATCCGGATGCCAAAATAAACTAAATACAGCAAAAGATTTGAGTGCACAACGTTTGGTTTAGGTTTGACAGCCATAATCACCTTTTTATTGCTTTAAATGCGTTTTTAGCGCATGATTGTACATTTGAGCTGAATGTGTCAAAATCTTAAAAATTAACAGGTGCCCAAGCAATTTCATGCTAGAATCATCATCCGGATGCCAAAATAAACTAAATACAGCAAAAGATTTGAGTGCACAACGTTTGGTTTAGATTTGACAGCCATAATCAGCAATTGTGTACATTTGAGCTGAATGTGTCAAAATCTTAAAAATTAACAGGTGCCCAAGCAATTTCATGCTAGAATCATCATCCGGATGCCAAAATAAATTAAATACAGCAAAAGATTTGAGTGCACAACGTTTGGTTTAGGTTTGACAGCCATAATCACCTTTTTATTGCTTTAAATGCGTTTTTAGCGCATGATTGTACATTTGAGCTCAATGTGTCAAAATCTTAAAAATTAACAGGTGCCCAAGCAATTAAGTGCTAGAATCATCATCCGGATGCCAAAATAAACTAAATACAGCAAAAGATTTGAGTGCACAACGTTTGGTTTAGATTTGACAGCCATAATCAGCAATTGTGTACATTTGAGCTGAATGTGTCAAAATCTTAAAAATTAACAGGTGCCCAAACAATTTCATGCTAGAATCATCATCCGGATGCCAAAATAAACTAAATACAGCAAAAGATTTGAGTGCACAACGTTTGGTTTAGGTTTGACAGCCATAATCACCTTTTTATTGCTTTAAATGCGTTTTTAGCGCATGATTGTACATTTGAGCTGAATGTGTCAAAATCTTAAAAATTAACAGGTGCCCAAGCAATTTCATGCTAGAATCATCATCCGGATGCCAAAATAAACTAAATATAGCAAAAGATTTGAGTGCACAACGTTTGGTTTAGGTTTGACAGCCATAATCAGCAATTGTGTACATTTGAGCTGAATGTGTCAAAATCTTAAAAATTAACAGGTGCCCAAGCAATTTCATGCTAGAATCATCATCCGGATGCCAAAATAAACTAAATACAGCAAAAGATTTGAGTGCACAACGTTTGGTTTAGGTTTGACAGCCATAATCACCTTTTTATTGCTTTAAATGCGTTTTTAGCGCATGATTGTACATTTGAGCTGAATGTGTCAAAATCTTAAAAATTAACAGGTGCCCAAGCAATTAAGTGCTAGAATCATCATCCGGATGCCAAAATAAACTAAATACAGCAAAAGATTTGAATGCACAACGTTTGGTTTAGATTTGACAGCCATAATCAGCAATTGTGTACATTTGAGCTGAATGTGTCAAAATCTTAAAAATTAACAGGTGCCCAAGCAATTTCATGCTAGAATCATCATCCGGATGCCAAAATAAACTAAATACAGCAAAAGATTTGAGTGCACAACGTTTGGTTTAGGTTTGACAGCCATAATCACCTTTTTATTGCTTTAAATGCGTTTTTAGCGCATGATTGTACATTTGAGCTGAATGTGTCAAAATCTTAAAAATTAACAGGTGCCCAAGCAATTAAGTGCTAGAATCATCATCCGGATGCCAAAATAAACTAAATACAGCAAAAGATTTGAGTGCACAACGTTTGGTTTAGATTTGACAGCCATAATCAGCAATTGTGTACATTTGAGCTGAATGTGTCAAAATCTTAAAAATTAACAGGTGCCCAAGCAATTTCATGCTAGAATCATCATCCGGATGCCAAAATAAACTAAATACAGCAAAAGATTTGAGTGCACAACGTTTGGTTTAGGTTTGACAGCCATAATCACCTTTTTATTGCTTTAAATGCGTTTTTAGCGCATGATTGTACATTTGAGCTGAATGTGTCAAAATCTTACAAATTAACAGGTGCCCAAGCAATTAAGTGCTAGAATCATCATCCGGATGCCAAAATAAACTAAATATAGCAAAAGATTTGAGTGCACAACGTTTGGTTTAGGTTTGACAGCCATAATCAGCAATTGTGTACATTTGAGCTGAATGTGTCAAAATCTTAAAAATTAACAGGTGCCCAAGCAATTTCATGCTAGAATCATCATCCGGATGCCAAAATAAACTAAATACAGCAAAAGATTTGAGTGCACAACGTTTGGTTTAGGTTTGACAGCCATAATCACCTTTTTATTGCTTTAAATGCGTTTTTAGCGCATGATTGTACATTTGAGCTCAATGTGTCAAAATCTTAAAAATTAACAGGTGCCCAAGCAATTAAGTGCTAGAATCATCATCCGGATGCCAAAATAAACTAAATACAGCAAAAGATTTGAGTGCACAACGTTTGGTTTAGATTTGACAGCCATAATCAGCAATTGTGTACATTTGAGCTGAATGTGTCAAAATCTTAAAAATTAACAGGTGCCCAAGCAATTTCATGCTAGAATCATCATCCGGATGCCAAAATAAACTAAATACAGCAAAAGATTTGAGTGCACAACGTTTGGTTTAGGTTTGACAGCCATAATCACCTTTTTATTGCTTTAAATGCGTTTTTAGCGCATGATTGTACATTTGAGCTCAATGTGTCAAAATCTTAAAAATTAACAGGTGCCCAAGCAATTTCATGCTAGAATCATCATCCGGATGCCAAAATAAACTAAATATAGCAAAAGATTTGAGTGCACAACGTTTGGTTTAGGTTTGACAGCCATAATCAGCAATTGTGTACATTTGAGCTGAATGTGTCAAAATCTTAAAAATTAACAGGTGCCCAAGCAATTTCATGCTAGAATCATCATCCGGATGCCAAAATAAACTAAATACAGCAAAAGATTTGAGTGCACAACGTTTGATTTAGGTTTGACAGCCATAATCACCTTTTTATTGCTTTAAATGCGTTTTTAGCGCATGATTGTACATTTGAGCTGAATGTGTCAAAATCTTAAAAATTAACAGGTGCCCAAGCAATTAAGTGCTAGAATCATCATCCGGATGCCAAAATAAACTAAATACAGCAAAAGATTTGAGTGCACAACGTTTGGTTTAGATTTGACAGCCATAATCAGCAATTGTGTACATTTGAGCTGAATGTGTCAAAATCTTAAAAATTAACAGGTGCCCAAGCAATTTCATGCTAGAATCATCATCCGGATGCCAAAATAAACTAAATACAGCAAAAGATTTGAGTGCACAACGTTTGGTTTAGGTTTGACAGCCATAATCACCTTTTTATTGCTTTAAATGCGTTTTTAGCGCATGATTGTACATTTGAGCTGAATGTGTCAAAATCTTAAAAATTAACAGGTGCCCAAGCAATTAAGTGCTAGAATCATCATCCGGATGCCAAAATAAACTAAATATAGCAAAAGATTTGAGTGCACAACGTTTGGTTTAGGTTTGACAGCCATAATCAGCAATTGTGTACATTTGAGCTGAATGTGTCAAAATCTTAAAAATTAACAGGTGCCCAAGCAATTTCATGCTAGAATCATCATCCGGATGCCAAAATAAACTAAATACAGCAAAAGATTTGAGTGCACAACGTTTGGTTTAGGTTTGACAGCCATAATCACCTTTTTATTGCTTTAAATGCGTTTTTAGCGCATGATTGTACATTTGAGCTCAATGTGTCAAAATCTTAAAAATTAACAGGTGCCCAAGCAATTAAGTGCTAGAATCATCATCCGGATGCCAAAATAAACTAAATACAGCAAAAGATTTGAGTGCACAACGTTTGGTTTAGATTTGACAGCCATAATCAGCAATTGTGTACATTTGAGCTGAATGTGTCAAAATCTTAAAAATTAACAGGTGCCCAAGCAATTTCATGCTAGAATCATCATCCGGATGCCAAAATAAACTAAATACAGCAAAAGATTTGAGTGCACAACGTTTGGTTTAGGTTTGACAGCCATAATCACCTTTTTATTGCTTTAAATGCGTTTTTAGCGCATGATTGTACATTTGAGCTGAATGTGTCAAAATCTTAAAAATTAACAGGTGCCCAAGCAATTTCATGCTAGAATCATCATCCGGATGCCAAAATAAACTAAATATAGCAAAAGATTTGAGTGCACAACGTTTGGTTTAGGTTTGACAGCCATAATCAGCAATTGTGTACATTTGAGCTGAATGTGTCAAAATCTTAAAAATTAACAGGTGCCCAAGCAATTTCATGCTAGAATCATCATCCGGATGCCAAAATAAACTAAATACAGCAAAAGATTTGAGTGCACAACGTTTGGTTTAGGTTTGACAGCCATAATCACCTTTTTATTGCTTTAAATGCGTTTTTAGCGCATGATTGTACATTTGAGCTCAATGTGTCAAAATCTTAAAAATTAACAGGTGCCCAAGCAATTTCATGCTAGAATCATCATCCGGATGCCAAAATAAACTAAATATAGCAAAAGATTTGAGTGCACAACGTTTGGTTTAGGTTTGACAGCCATAATCAGCAATTGTGTACATTTGAGCTGAATGTGTCAAAATCTTAAAAATTAACAGGTGCCCAAGCAATTTCATGCTAGAATCATCATCCGGATGCCAAAATAAACTAAATACAGCAAAAGATTTGAGTGCACAACGTTTGGTTTAGGTTTGACAGCCATAATCACCTTTTTATTGCTTTAAATGCGTTTTTAGCGCATGATTGTACATTTGAGCTCAATGTGTCAAAATCTTAAAAATTAACAGGTGCCCAAGCAATTAAGTGCTAGAATCATCATCCGGATGCCAAAATAAACTAAATACAGCAAAAGATTTGAGTGCACAACGTTTGGTTTAGATTTGACAGCCATAATCAGCAATTGTGTACATTTGAGCTGAATGTGTCAAAATCTTAAAAATTAACAGGTGCCCAAGCAATTTCATGCTAGAATCATCATCCGGATGCCAAAATAAACTAAATACAGCAAAAGATTTGAGTGCACAACGTTTGGTTTAGGTTTGACAGCCATAATCACCTTTTTATTGCTTTAAATGCGTTTTTAGCGCATGATTGTACATTTGAGCTGAATGTGTCAAAATCTTAAAAATTAACAGGTGCCCAAGCAATTTCATGCTAGAATCATCATCCGGATGCCAAAATAAACTAAATATAGCAAAAGATTTGAGTGCACAACGTTTGGTTTAGGTTTGACAGCCATAATCAGCAATTGTGTACATTTGAGCTGAATGTGTCAAAATCTTAAAAATTAACAGGTGCCCAAGCAATTTCATGCTAGAATCATCATCCGGATGCCAAAATAAACTAAATACAGCAAAAGATTTGAGTGCACAACGTTTGGTTTAGGTTTGACAGCCATAATCACCTTTTTATTGCTTTAAATGCGTTTTTAGCGCATGATTGTACATTTGAGCTCAATGTGTCAAAATCTTAAAAATTAACAGGTGCCCAAGCAATTAAGTGCTAGAATCATCATCCGGATGCCAAAATAAACTAAATACAGCAAAAGATTTGAGTGCACAACGTTTGGTTTAGATTTGACAGCCATAATCAGCAATTGTGTACATTTGAGCTCAATGTGTCAAAATCTTAAAAATTAACAGGTTGCCCAAGCAATTTCATGCTAGAATCATCATCCGGATGCCAAAATAAACTAAATACAGCAAAAGATTTGAGTGCACAACGTTTGGTTTAGGTTTGACAGCCATAATCACCTTTTTATTGCTTTAAATGCGTTTTTAGCGCATGATTGTACATTTGAGCTCAATGTGTCAAAATCTTAAAAATTAACAGGTGCCCAAGCAATTAAGTGCTAGAATCATCATCCGGATGCCAAAATAAACTAAATACAGCAAAAGATTTGAGTGCACAACGTTTGGTTTAGATTTGACAGCCATAATCAGCAATTGTGTACATTTGAGCTGAATGTGTCAAAATCTTAAAAATTAACAGGTGCCCAAGCAATTTCATGCTAGAATCATCATCCGGATGCCAAAATAAACTAAATACAGCAAAAGATTTGAGTGCACAACGTTTGGTTTAGGTTTGACAGCCATAATCACCTTTTTATTGCTTTAAATGCGTTTTTAGCGCATGATTGTACATTTGAGCTGAATGTGTCAAAATCTTAAAAATTAACAGGTGCCCAAGCAATTTCATGCTAGAATCATCATCCGGATGCCAAAATAAACTAAATATAGCAAAAGATTTGAGTGCACAACGTTTGGTTTAGGTTTGACAGCCATAATCAGCAATTGTGTACATTTGAGCTGAATGTGTCAAAATCTTAAAAATTAACAGGTGCCCAAGCAATTTCATGCTAGAATCATCATCCGGATGCCAAAATAAACTAAATACAGCAAAAGATTTGAGTGCACAACGTTTGGTTTAGGTTTGACAGCCATAATCACCTTTTTATTGCTTTAAATGCGTTTTTAGCGCATGATTGTACATTTGAGCTCAATGTGTCAAAATCTTAAAAATTAACAGGTGCCCAAGCAATTTCATGCTAGAATCATCATCCGGATGCCAAAATAAACTAAATATAGCAAAAGATTTGAGTGCACAACGTTTGGTTTAGGTTTGACAGCCATAATCAGCAATTGTGTACATTTGAGCTGAATGTGTCAAAATCTTAAAAATTAACAGGTGCCCAAGCAATTTCATGCTAGAATCATCATCCGGATGCCAAAATAAACTAAATACAGCAAAAGATTTGAGTGCACAACGTTTGGTTTAGGTTTGACAGCCATAATCACCTTTTTATTGCTTTAAATGCGTTTTTAGCGCATGATTGTACATTTGAGCTCAATGTGTCAAAATCTTAAAAATTAACAGGTGCCCAAGCAATTAAGTGCTAGAATCATCATCCGGATGCCAAAATAAACTAAATACAGCAAAAGATTTGAGTGCACAACGTTTGGTTTAGATTTGACAGCCATAATCAGCAATTGTGTACATTTGAGCTGAATGTGTCAAAATCTTAAAAATTAACAGGTGCCCAAGCAATTTCATGCTAGAATCATCATCCGGATGCCAAAATAAACTAAATACAGCAAAAGATTTGAGTGCACAACGTTTGGTTTAGGTTTGACAGCCATAATCACCTTTTTATTGCTTTAAATGCGTTTTTAGCGCATGATTGTACATTTGAGCTGAATGTGTCAAAATCTTAAAAATTAACAGGTGCCCAAGCAATTTCATGCTAGAATCATCATCCGGATGCCAAAATAAACTAAATATAGCAAAAGATTTGAGTGCACAACGTTTGGTTTAGGTTTGACAGCCATAATCAGCAATTGTGTACATTTGAGCTGAATGTGTCAAAATCTTAAAAATTAACAGGTGCCCAAGCAATTTCATGCTAGAATCATCATCCGGATGCCAAAATAAACTAAATACAGCAAAAGATTTGAGTGCACAACGTTTGGTTTAGGTTTGACAGCCATAATCACCTTTTTATTGCTTTAAATGCGTTTTTAGCGCATGATTGTACATTTGAGCTCAATGTGTCAAAATCTTAAAAATTAACAGGTGCCCAAGCAATTTCATGCTAGAATCATCATCCGGATGCCAAAATAAACTAAATACAGCAAAAGATTTGAGTGCACAACGTTTGGTTTAGATTTGACAGCCATAATCAGCAATTGTGTACATTTGAGCTGAATGTGTCAAAATCTTAAAAATTAACAGGTGCCCAAGCAATTTCATGCTAGAATCATCATCCGGATGCCAAAATAAACTAAATACAGCAAAAGATTTGAGTGCACAACGTTTGGTTTAGGTTTGACAGCCATAATCACCTTTTTATTGCTTTAAATGCGTTTTTAGCGCATGATTGTACATTTGAGCTCAATGTGTCAAAATCTTAAAAATTAACAGGTGCCCAAGCAATTAAGTGCTAGAATCATCATCCGGATGCCAAAATAAACTAAATACAGCAAAAGATTTGAGTGCACAACGTTTGGTTTAGATTTGACAGCCATAATCAGCAATTGTGTACATTTGAGCTCAATGTGTCAAAATCTTAAAAATTAACAGGTGCCCAAGCAATTTCATGCTAGAATCATCATCCGGATGCCAAAATAAACTAAATACAGCAAAAGATTTGAGTGCACAACGTTTGGTTTAGGTTTGACAGCCATAATCACCTTTTTATTGCTTTAAATGCGTTTTTAGCGCATGATTGTACATTTGAGCTCAATGTGTCAAAATCTTAAAAATTAACAGGTGCCCAAGCAATTAAGTGCTAGAATCATCATCCGGATGCCAAAATAAACTAAATACAGCAAAAGATTTGAGTGCACAACGTTTGGTTTAGATTTGACAGCCATAATCAGCAATTGTGTACATTTGAGCTGAATGTGTCAAAATCTTAAAAATTAACAGGTGCCCAAGCAATTTCATGCTAGAATCATCATCCGGATGCCAAAATAAACTAAATACAGCAAAAGATTTGAGTGCACAACGTTTGGTTTAGGTTTGACAGCCATAATCACCTTTTTATTGCTTTAAATGCGTTTTTAGCGCATGATTGTACATTTGAGCTGAATGTGTCAAAATCTTAAAAATTAACAGGTGCCCAAGCAATTTCATGCTAGAATCATCATCCGGATGCCAAAATAAACTAAATATAGCAAAAGATTTGAGTGCACAACGTTTGGTTTAGGTTTGACAGCCATAATCAGCAATTGTGTACATTTGAGCTGAATGTGTCAAAATCTTAAAAATTAACAGGTGCCCAAGCAATTTCATGCTAGAATCATCATCCGGATGCCAAAATAAACTAAATACAGCAAAAGATTTGAGTGCACAACGTTTGGTTTAGGTTTGACAGCCATAATCACCTTTTTATTGCTTTAAATGCGTTTTTAGCGCATGATTGTACATTTGAGCTCAATGTGTCAAAATCTTAAAAATTAACAGGTGCCCAAGCAATTTCATGCTAGAATCATCATCCGGATGCCAAAATAAACTAAATATAGCAAAAGATTTGAGTGCACAACGTTTGGTTTAGGTTTGACAGCCATAATCAGCAATTGTGTACATTTGAGCTGAATGTGTCAAAATCTTAAAAATTAACAGGTGCCCAAGCAATTTCATGCTAGAATCATCATCCGGATGCCAAAATAAACTAAATACAGCAAAAGATTTGAGTGCACAACGTTTGGTTTAGGTTTGACAGCCATAATCACCTTTTTATTGCTTTAAATGCGTTTTTAGCGCATGATTGTACATTTGAGCTCAATGTGTCAAAATCTTAAAAATTAACAGGTGCCCAAGCAATTAAGTGCTAGAATCATCATCCGGATGCCAAAATAAACTAAATACAGCAAAAGATTTGAGTGCACAACGTTTGGTTTAGATTTGACAGCCATAATCAGCAATTGTGTACATTTGAGCTGAATGTGTCAAAATCTTAAAAATTAACAGGTGCCCAAGCAATTTCATGCTAGAATCATCATCCGGATGCCAAAATAAACTAAATACAGCAAAAGATTTGAGTGCACAACGTTTGGTTTAGGTTTGACAGCCATAATCACCTTTTTATTGCTTTAAATGCGTTTTTAGCGCATGATTGTACATTTGAGCTGAATGTGTCAAAATCTTAAAAATTAACAGGTGCCCAAGCAATTTCATGCTAGAATCATCATCCGGATGCCAAAATAAACTAAATATAGCAAAAGATTTGAGTGCACAACGTTTGGTTTAGGTTTGACAGCCATAATCAGCAATTGTGTACATTTGAGCTGAATGTGTCAAAATCTTAAAAATTAACAGGTGCCCAAGCAATTTCATGCTAGAATCATCATCCGGATGCCAAAATAAACTAAATACAGCAAAAGATTTGAGTGCACAACGTTTGGTTTAGGTTTGACAGCCATAATCACCTTTTTATTGCTTTAAATGCGTTTTTAGCGCATGATTGTACATTTGAGCTCAATGTGTCAAAATCTTAAAAATTAACAGGTGCCCAAGCAATTAAGTGCTAGAATCATCATCCGGATGCCAAAATAAACTAAATACAGCAAAAGATTTGAGTGCACAACGTTTGGTTTAGATTTGACAGCCATAATCAGCAATTGTGTACATTTGAGCTCAATGTGTCAAAATCTTAAAAATTAACAGGTGCCCAAGCAATTTCATGCTAGAATCATCATCCGGATGCCAAAATAAACTAAATACAGCAAAAGATTTGAGTGCACAACGTTTGGTTTAGATTTGACAGCCATAATCAGCAATTGTGTACATTTGAGCTGAATGTGTCAAAATCTTAAAAATTAACAGGTGCCCAAGCAATTTCATGCTAGAATCATCATCCGGATGCCAAAATAAACTAAATACAGCAAAAGATTTGAGTGCACAACGTTTGGTTTAGGTTTGACAGCCATAATCACCTTTTTATTGCTTTAAATGCGTTTTTAGCGCATGATTGTACATTTGAGCTGAATGTGTCAAAATCTTAAAAATTAACAGGTGCCCAAGCAATTAAGTGCTAGAATCATCATCCGGATGCTAAAATAAACTAAATACAGCAAAAGATTTGAGTGCACAACGTTTGGTTTAGATTTGACAGCCATAATCAGCAATTGTGTACATTTGAGCTGAATGTGTCAAAATCTTAAAAATTAACAGGTGCCCAAGCAATTTCATGCTAGAATCATCATCCGGATGCCAAAATAAACTAAATACAGCAAAAGATTTGAGTGCACAACGTTTGGTTTAGGTTTGACAGCCATAATCACCTTTTTATTGCTTTAAATGCGTTTTTAGCGCATGATTGTACATTTGAGCTCAATGTGTCAAAATCTTAAAAATTAACAGGTGCCCAAGCAATTTCATGCTAGAATCATCATCCGGATGCCAAAATAAACTAAATATAGCAAAAGATTTGAGTGCACAACGTTTGGTTTAGGTTTGACAGCCATAATCAGCAATTGTGTACATTTGAGCTGAATGTGTCAAAATCTTAAAAATTAACAGGTGCCCAAGCAATTTCATGCTAGAATCATCATCCGGATGCCAAAATAAACTAAATACAGCAAAAGATTTGAGTGCACAACGTTTGGTTTAGGTTTGACAGCCATAATCACCTTTTTATTGCTTTAAATGCGTTTTTAGCGCATGATTGTACATTTGAGCTCAATGTGTCAAAATCTTAAAAATTAACAGGTGCCCAAGCAATTAAGTGCTAGAATCATCATCCGGATGCCAAAATAAACTAAATACAGCAAAAGATTTGAGTGCACAACGTTTGGTTTAGATTTGACAGCCATAATCAGCAATTGTGTACATTTGAGCTGAATGTGTCAAAATCTTAAAAATTAACAGGTGCCCAAGCAATTTCATGCTAGAATCATCATCCGGATGCCAAAATAAACTAAATACAGCAAAAGATTTGAGTGCACAACGTTTGGTTTAGGTTTGACAGCCATAATCAGCAATTGTGTACATTTGAGCTGAATGTGTCAAAATCTTAAAAATTAACAGGTGCCCAAGCAATTTCATGCTAGAATCATCATCCGGATGCCAAAATAAACTAAATACAGCAAAAGATTTGAGTGCACAACGTTTGGTTTAGGTTTGACAGCCATAATCAGCAATTGTGTACATTTGAGCTGAATGTGTCAAAATCTTAAAAATTAACAGGTGCCCAAGCAATTTCATGCTAGAATCATCATCCGGATGCCAAAATAAACTAAATATAGCAAAAGATTTGAGTGCACAACGTTTGGTTTAGGTTTGACAGCCATAATCAGCAATTGTGTACATTTGAGCTGAATGTGTCAAAATCTTAAAAATTAACAGGTGCCCAAGCAATTTCATGCTAGAATCATCATCCGGATGCCAAAATAAACTAAATACAGCAAAAGATTTGAGTGCACAACGTTTGGTTTAGGTTTGACAGCCATAATCACCTTTTTATTGCTTTAAATGCGTTTTTAGCGCATGATTGTACATTTGAGCTCAATGTGTCAAAATCTTAAAAATTAACAGGTGCCCAAGCAATTAAGTGCTAGAATCATCATCCGGATGCCAAAATAAACTAAATACAGCAAAAGATTTGAGTGCACAACGTTTGGTTTAGATTTGACAGCCATAATCAGCAATTGTGTACATTTGAGCTGAATGTGTCAAAATCTTAAAAATTAACAGGTGCCCAAGCAATTTCATGCTAGAATCATCATCCGGATGCCAAAATAAACTAAATACAGCAAAAGATTTGAGTGCACAACGTTTGGTTTAGGTTTGACAGCCATAATCAGCAATTGTGTACATTTGAGCTGAATGTGTCAAAATCTTAAAAATTAACAGGTGCCCAAGCAATTTCATGCTAGAATCATCATCCGGATGCCAAAATAAACTAAATACAGCAAAAGATTTGAGTGCACAACGTTTGGTTTAGGTTTGACAGCCATAATCACCTTTTTATTGCTTTAAATGCGTTTTTAGCGCATGATTGTACATTTGAGCTCAATGTGTCAAAATCTTAAAAATTAACAGGTGCCCAAGCAATTAAGTGCTAGAATCATCATCCGGATGCCAAAATAAACTAAATACAGCAAAAGATTTGAGTGCACAACGTTTGGTTTAGATTTGACAGCCATAATCAGCAATTGTGTACATTTGAGCTCAATGTGTCAAAATCTTAAAAATTAACAGGTGCCCAAGCAATTTCATGCTAGAATCATCATCCGGATGCCAAAATAAACTAAATACAGCAAAAGATTTGAGTGCACAACGTTTGGTTTAGATTTGACAGCCATAATCAGCAATTGTGTACATTTGAGCTGAATGTGTCAAAATCTTAAAAATTAACAGGTGCCCAAGCAATTTCATGCTAGAATCATCATCCGGATGCCAAAATAAACTAAATACAGCAAAAGATTTGAGTGCACAACGTTTGGTTTAGGTTTGACAGCCATAATCACCTTTTTATTGCTTTAAATGCGTTTTTAGCGCATGATTGTACATTTGAGCTGAATGTGTCAAAATCTTAAAAATTAACAGGTGCCCAAGCAATTAAGTGCTAGAATCATCATCCGGATGCTAAAATAAACTAAATACAGCAAAAGATTTGAGTGCACAACGTTTGGTTTAGATTTGACAGCCATAATCAGCAATTGTGTACATTTGAGCTGAATGTGTCAAAATCTTAAAAATTAACAGGTGCCCAAGCAATTTCATGCTAGAATCATCATCCGGATGCCAAAATAAACTAAATACAGCAAAAGATTTGAGTGCACAACGTTTGGTTTAGGTTTGACAGCCATAATCACCTTTTTATTGCTTTAAATGCGTTTTTAGCGCATGATTGTACATTTGAGCTCAATGTGTCAAAATCTTAAAAATTAACAGGTGCCCAAGCAATTAAGTGCTAGAATCATCATCCGGATGCCAAAATAAACTAAATACAGCAAAAGATTTGAGTGCACAACGTTTGGTTTAGATTTGACAGCCATAATCAGCAATTGTGTACATTTGAGCTGAATGTGTCAAAATCTTAAAAATTAACAGGTGCCCAAGCAATTTCATGCTAGAATCATCATCCGGATGCCAAAATAAACTAAATACAGCAAAAGATTTGAGTGCACAACGTTTGGTTTAGGTTTGACAGCCATAATCAGCAATTGTGTACATTTGAGCTGAATGTGTCAAAATCTTAAAAATTAACAGGTGCCCAAGCAATTTCATGCTAGAATCATCATCCGGATGCCAAAATAAACTAAATACAGCAAAAGATTTGAGTGCACAACGTTTGGTTTAGGTTTGACAGCCATAATCAGCAATTGTGTACATTTGAGCTGAATGTGTCAAAATCTTAAAAATTAACAGGTGCCCAAGCAATTTCATGCTAGAATCATCATCCGGATGCCAAAATAAACTAAATATAGCAAAAGATTTGAGTGCACAACGTTTGGTTTAGGTTTGACAGCCATAATCAGCAATTGTGTACATTTGAGCTGAATGTGTCAAAATCTTAAAAATTAACAGGTGCCCAAGCAATTTCATGCTAGAATCATCATCCGGATGCCAAAATAAACTAAATACAGCAAAAGATTTGAGTGCACAACGTTTGGTTTAGGTTTGACAGCCATAATCACCTTTTTATTGCTTTAAATGCGTTTTTAGCGCATGATTGTACATTTGAGCTCAATGTGTCAAAATCTTAAAAATTAACAGGTGCCCAAGCAATTAAGTGCTAGAATCATCATCCGGATGCCAAAATAAACTAAATACAGCAAAAGATTTGAGTGCACAACGTTTGGTTTAGATTTGACAGCCATAATGAGCAATTGTGTACATTTGAGCTGAATGTGTCAAAATCTTAAAAATTAACAGGTGCCCAAGCAATTTCATGCTAGAATCATCATCCGGATGCCAAAATAAACTAAATACAGCAAAAGATTTGAGTGCACAACGTTTGGTTTAGGTTTGACAGCCATAATCAGCAATTGTGTACATTTGAGCTGAATGTGTCAAAATCTTAAAAATTAACAGGTGCCCAAGCAATTTCATGCTAGAATCATCATCCGGATGCCAAAATAAACTAAATACAGCAAAAGATTTGAGTGCACAACGTTTGGTTTAGGTTTGACAGCCATAATCACCTTTTTATTGCTTTAAATGCGTTTTTAGCGCATGATTGTACATTTGAGCTCAATGTGTCAAAATCTTAAAAATTAACAGGTGCCCAAGCAATTAAGTGCTAGAATCATCATCCGGATGCCAAAATAAACTAAATACAGCAAAAGATTTGAGTGCACAACGTTTGGTTTAGATTTGACAGCCATAATCAGCAATTGTGTACATTTGAGCTCAATGTGTCAAAATCTTAAAAATTAACAGGTGCCCAAGCAATTTCATGCTAGAATCATCATCCGGATGCCAAAATAAACTAAATACAGCAAAAGATTTGAGTGCACAACGTTTGGTTTAGATTTGACAGCCATAATCAGCAATTGTGTACATTTGAGCTGAATGTGTCAAAATCTTAAAAATTAACAGGTGCCCAAGCAATTTCATGCTAGAATCATCATCCGGATGCCAAAATAAACTAAATACAGCAAAAGATTTGAGTGCACAACGTTTGGTTTAGGTTTGACAGCCATAATCACCTTTTTATTGCTTTAAATGCGTTTTTAGCGCATGATTGTACATTTGAGCTGAATGTGTCAAAATCTTAAAAATTAACAGGTGCCCAAGCAATTAAGTGCTAGAATCATCATCCGGATGCTAAAATAAACTAAATACAGCAAAAGATTTGAGTGCACAACGTTTGGTTTAGATTTGACAGCCATAATCAGCAATTGTGTACATTTGAGCTGAATGTGTCAAAATCTTAAAAATTAACAGGTGCCCAAGCAATTTCATGCTAGAATCATCATCCGGATGCCAAAATAAACTAAATACAGCAAAAGATTTGAGTGCACAACGTTTGGTTTAGGTTTGACAGCCATAATCACCTTTTTATTGCTTTAAATGCGTTTTTAGCGCATGATTGTACATTTGAGCTGAATGTGTCAAAATCTTAAAAATTAACAGGTGCCCAAGCAATTTCATGCTAGAATCATCATCCGGATGCCAAAATAAACTAAATATAGCAAAAGATTTGAGTGCACAACGTTTGGTTTAGGTTTGACAGCCATAATCAGCAATTGTGTACATTTGAGCTGAATGTGTCAAAATCTTAAAAATTAACAGGTGCCCAAGCAATTTCATGCTAGAATCATCATCCGGATGCCAAAATAAACTAAATACAGCAAAAGATTTGAGTGCACAACGTTTGGTTTAGGTTTGACAGCCATAATCACCTTTTTATTGCTTTAAATGCGTTTTTAGCGCATGATTGTACATTTGAGCTCAATGTGTCAAAATCTTAAAAATTAACAGGTGCCCAAGCAATTTCATGCTAGAATCATCATCCGGATGCCAAAATAAACTAAATATAGCAAAAGATTTGAGTGCACAACGTTTGATTTAGGTTTGACAGCCATAATCACCTTTTTATTGCTTTAAATGCGTTTTTAGCGCATGATTGTACATTTGAGCTGAATGTGTCAAAATCTTAAAAATTAACAGGTGCCCAAGCAATTAAGTGCTAGAATCATCATCCGGATGCCAAAATAAACTAAATACAGCAAAAGATTTGAGTGCACAACGTTTGGTTTAGGTTTGACAGCCATAATCAGCAATTGTGTACATTTGAGCTGAATGTGTCAAAATCTTAAAAATTAACAGGTGCCCAAGCAATTTCATGCTAGAATCATCATCCGGATGCCAAAATAAACTAAATACAGCAAAAGATTTGAGTGCACAACGTTTGGTTTAGGTTTGACAGCCATAATCACCTTTTTATTGCTTTAAATGCGTTTTTAGCGCATGATTGTACATTTGAGCTCAATGTGTCAAAATCTTAAAAATTAACAGGTGCCCAAGCAATTTCATGCTAGAATCATCATCCGGATGCCAAAATAAACTAAATATAGCAAAAGATTTGAGTGCACAACGTTTGGTTTAGGTTTGACAGCCATAATCAGCAATTGTGTACATTTGAGCTGAATGTGTCAAAATCTTAAAAATTAACAGGTGCCCAAGCAATTTCATGCTAGAATCATCATCCGATGCCAAAATAAACTAAATACAGCAAAAGATTTGAGTGCACAACGTTTGGTTTAGGTTTGACAGCCATAATCACCTTTTTATTGCTTTAAATGCGTTTTTAGCGCATGATTGTACATTTGAGCTGAATGTGTCAAAATCTTAAAAATTAACAGGTGCCCAAGCAATTTCATGCTAGAATCATCATCCGGATGCCAAAATAAACTAAATATAGCAAAAGATTTGAGTGCACAACGTTTGGTTTAGGTTTGACAGCCATAATCACCTTTTTATTGCTTTAAATGCGTTTTTAGCGCATGATTGTACATTTGAGCTCAATGTGTCAAAATCTTAAAAATTAACAGGTGCCCAAGCAATTAAGTGCTAGAATCATCATCCGGATGCCAAAATAAACTAAATACAGCAAAAGATTTGAGTGCACAACGTTTGGTTTAGATTTGACAGCCATAATCAGCAATTGTGTACATTTGAGCTGAATGTGTCAAAATCTTAAAAATTAACAGGTGCCCAAGCAATTTCATGCTAGAATCATCATCCGGATGCCAAAATAAACTAAATACAGCAAAAGATTTGAGTGCACAACGTTTGGTTTAGGTTTGACAGCCATAATCACCTTTTTATTGCTTTAAATGCGTTTTTAGCGCATGATTGTACATTTGAGCTGAATGTGTCAAAATCTTAAAAATTAACAGGTGCCCAAGCAATTTCATGCTAGAATCATCATCCGGATGCCAAAATAAACTAAATATAGCAAAAGATTTGAGTGCACAACGTTTGGTTTAGGTTTGACAGCCATAATCAGCAATTGTGTACATTTGAGCTGAATGTGTCAAAATCTTAAAAATTAACAGGTGCCCAAGCAATTTCATGCTAGAATCATCATCCGGATGCCAAAATAAACTAAATACAGCAAAAGATTTGAGTGCACAACGTTTGGTTTAGGTTTGACAGCCATAATCACCTTTTTATTGCTTTAAATGCGTTTTTAGCGCATGATTGTACATTTGAGCTCAATGTGTCAAAATCTTAAAAATTAACAGGTGCCCAAGCAATTTCATGCTAGAATCATCATCCGGATGCCAAAATAAACTAAATATAGCAAAAGATTTGAGTGCACAACGTTTGGTTTAGGTTTGACAGCCATAATCAGCAATTGTGTACATTTGAGCTGAATGTGTCAAAATCTTAAAAATTAACAGGTGCCCAAGCAATTTCATGCTAGAATCATCATCCGGATGCCAAAATAAACTAAATACAGCAAAAGATTTGAGTGCACAACGTTTGGTTTAGGTTTGACAGCCATAATCACCTTTTTATTGCTTTAAATGCGTTTTTAGCGCATGATTGTACATTTGAGCTCAATGTGTCAAAATCTTAAAAATTAACAGGTGCCCAAGCAATTAAGTGCTAGAATCATCATCCGGATGCCAAAATAAACTAAATACAGCAAAAGATTTGAGTGCACAACGTTTGGTTTAGATTTGACAGCCATAATCAGCAATTGTGTACATTTGAGCTGAATGTGTCAAAATCTTAAAAATTAACAGGTGCCCAAGCAATTTCATGCTAGAATCATCATCCGGATGCCAAAATAAACTAAATACAGCAAAAGATTTGAGTGCACAACGTTTGGTTTAGGTTTGACAGCCATAATCACCTTTTTATTGCTTTAAATGCGTTTTTAGCGCATGATTGTACATTTGAGCTGAATGTGTCAAAATCTTAAAAATTAACAGGTGCCCAAGCAATTTCATGCTAGAATCATCATCCGGATGCCAAAATAAACTAAATATAGCAAAAGATTTGAGTGCACAACGTTTGGTTTAGGTTTGACAGCCATAATCAGCAATTGTGTACATTTGAGCTGAATGTGTCAAAATCTTAAAAATTAACAGGTGCCCAAGCAATTTCATGCTAGAATCATCATCCGGATGCCAAAATAAACTAAATACAGCAAAAGATTTGAGTGCACAACGTTTGGTTTAGGTTTGACAGCCATAATCACCTTTTTATTGCTTTAAATGCGTTTTTAGCGCATGATTGTACATTTGAGCTCAATGTGTCAAAATCTTAAAAATTAACAGGTGCCCAAGCAATTAAGTGCGAGAATCATCATCCGGATGCCAAAATAAACTAAATACAGCAAAAGATTTGAGTGCACAACGTTTGGTTTAGATTTGACAGCCATAATCAGCAATTGTGTACATTTGAGCTCAATGTGTCAAAATCTTAAAAATTAACAGGTGCCCAAGCAATTTCATGCTAGAATCATCATCCGGATGCCAAAATAAACTAAATACAGCAAAAGATTTGAGTGCACAACGTTTGGTTTAGATTTGACAGCCATAATCAGCAATTGTGTACATTTGAGCTGAATGTGTCAAAATCTTAAAAATTAACAGGTGCCCAAGCAATTTCATGCTAGAATCATCATCCGGATGCCAAAATAAACTAAATACAGCAAAAGATTTGAGTGCACAACGTTTGGTTTAGGTTTGACAGCCATAATCACCTTTTTATTGCTTTAAATGCGTTTTTAGCGCATGATTGTACATTTGAGCTGAATGTGTCAAAATCTTAAAAATTAACAGGTGCCCAAGCAATTAAGTGCTAGAATCATCATCCGGATGCTAAAATAAACTAAATACAGCAAAAGATTTGAGTGCACAACGTTTGGTTTAGATTTGACAGCCATAATCAGCAATTGTGTACATTTGAGCTGAATGTGTCAAAATCTTAAAAATTAACAGGTGCCCAAGCAATTTCATGCTAGAATCATCATCCGGATGCCAAAATAAACTAAATACAGCAAAAGATTTGAGTGCACAACGTTTGGTTTAGGTTTGACAGCCATAATCACCTTTTTATTGCTTTAAATGCGTTTTTAGCGCATGATTGTACATTTGAGCTCAATGTGTCAAAATCTTAAAAATTAACAGGTGCCCAAGCAATTTCATGCTAGAATCATCATCCGGATGCCAAAATAAACTAAATATAGCAAAAGATTTGAGTGCACAACGTTTGGTTTAGGTTTGACAGCCATAATCAGCAATTGTGTACATTTGAGCTGAATGTGTCAAAATCTTAAAAATTAACAGGTGCCCAAGCAATTTCATGCTAGAATCATCATCCGGATGCCAAAATAAACTAAATACAGCAAAAGATTTGAGTGCACAACGTTTGGTTTAGGTTTGACAGCCATAATCACCTTTTTATTGCTTTAAATGCGTTTTTAGCGCATGATTGTACATTTGAGCTCAATGTGTCAAAATCTTAAAAATTAACAGGTGCCCAAGCAATTAAGTGCTAGAATCATCATCCGGATGCCAAAATAAACTAAATACAGCAAAAGATTTGAGTGCACAACGTTTGGTTTAGATTTGACAGCCATAATCAGCAATTGTGTACATTTGAGCTGAATGTGTCAAAATCTTAAAAATTAACAGGTGCCCAAGCAATTTCATGCTAGAATCATCATCCGGATGCCAAAATAAACTAAATACAGCAAAAGATTTGAGTGCACAACGTTTGGTTTAGGTTTGACAGCCATAATCAGCAATTGTGTACATTTGAGCTGAATGTGTCAAAATCTTAAAAATTAACAGGTGCCCAAGCAATTTCATGCTAGAATCATCATCCGGATGCCAAAATAAACTAAATACAGCAAAAGATTTGAGTGCACAACGTTTGGTTTAGGTTTGACAGCCATAATCACCTTTTTATTGCTTTAAATGCGTTTTTAGCGCATGATTGTACATTTGAGCTCAATGTGTCAAAATCTTAAAAATTAACAGGTGCCCAAGCAATTAAGTGCTAGAATCATCATCCGGATGCCAAAATAAACTAAATACAGCAAAAGATTTGAGTGCACAACGTTTGGTTTAGATTTGACAGCCATAATCAGCAATTGTGTACATTTGAGCTCAATGTGTCAAAATCTTAAAAATTAACAGGTGCCCAAGCAATTTCATGCTAGAATCATCATCCGGATGCCAAAATAAACTAAATACAGCAAAAGATTTGAGTGCACAACGTTTGGTTTAGATTTGACAGCCATAATCAGCAATTGTGTACATTTGAGCTGAATGTGTCAAAATCTTAAAAATTAACAGGTGCCCAAGCAATTTCATGCTAGAATCATCATCCGGATGCCAAAATAAACTAAATACAGCAAAAGATTTGAGTGCACAACGTTTGGTTTAGGTTTGACAGCCATAATCACCTTTTTATTGCTTTAAATGCGTTTTTAGCGCATGATTGTACATTTGAGCTGAATGTGTCAAAATCTTAAAAATTAACAGGTGCCCAAGCAATTAAGTGCTAGAATCATCATCCGGATGCTAAAATAAACTAAATACAGCAAAAGATTTGAGTGCACAACGTTTGGTTTAGATTTGACAGCCATAATCAGCAATTGTGTACATTTGAGCTGAATGTGTCAAAATCTTAAAAATTAACAGGTGCCCAAGCAATTTCATGCTAGAATCATCATCCGGATGCCAAAATAAACTAAATACAGCAAAAGATTTGAGTGCACAACGTTTGGTTTAGGTTTGACAGCCATAATCACCTTTTTATTGCTTTAAATGCGTTTTTAGCGCATGATTGTACATTTGAGCTGAATGTGTCAAAATCTTAAAAATTAACAGGTGCCCAAGCAATTTCATGCTAGAATCATCATCCGGATGCCAAAATAAACTAAATATAGCAAAAGATTTGAGTGCACAACGTTTGGTTTAGGTTTGACAGCCATAATCAGCAATTGTGTACATTTGAGCTGAATGTGTCAAAATCTTAAAAATTAACAGGTGCCCAAGCAATTTCATGCTAGAATCATCATCCGGATGCCAAAATAAACTAAATACAGCAAAAGATTTGAGTGCACAACGTTTGGTTTAGGTTTGACAGCCATAATCACCTTTTTATTGCTTTAAATGCGTTTTTAGCGCATGATTGTACATTTGAGCTCAATGTGTCAAAATCTTAAAAATTAACAGGTGCCCAAGCAATTTCATGCTAGAATCATCATCCGGATGCCAAAATAAACTAAATATAGCAAAAGATTTGAGTGCACAACGTTTGATTTAGGTTTGACAGCCATAATCACCTTTTTATTGCTTTAAATGCGTTTTTAGCGCATGATTGTACATTTGAGCTGAATGTGTCAAAATCTTAATAATTAACAGGTGCCCAAGCAATTAAGTGCTAGAATCATCATCCGGATGCCAAAATAAACTAAATACAGCAAAAGATTTGAGTGCACAACGTTTGGTTTAGGTTTGACAGCCATAATCACCTTTTTATTGCTTTAAATGCGTTTTTAGCGCATGATTGTACATTTGAGCTCAATGTGTCAAAATCTTAAAAATTAACAGGTGCCCAAGCAATTAAGTGCTAGAATCATCATCCGGATGCCAAAATAAACTAAATACAGCAAAAGATTTGAGTGCACAACGTTTGGTTTAGATTTGACAGCCATAATCAGCAATTGTGTACATTTGAGCTGAATGTGTCAAAATCTTAAAAATTAACAGGTGCCCAAGCAATTTCATGCTAGAATCATCATCCGGATGCCAAAATAAACTAAATACAGCAAAAGATTTGAGTGCACAACGTTTGGTTTAGGTTTGACAGCCATAATCACCTTTTTATTGCTTTAAATGCGTTTTTAGCGCATGATTGTACATTTGAGCTGAATGTGTCAAAATCTTAAAAATTAACAGGTGCCCAAGCAATTTCATGCTAGAATCATCATCCGGATGCCAAAATAAACTAAATATAGCAAAAGATTTGAGTGCACAACGTTTGGTTTAGGTTTGACAGCCATAATCAGCAATTGTGTACATTTGAGCTGAATGTGTCAAAATCTTAAAAATTAACAGGTGCCCAAGCAATTTCATGCTAGAATCATCATCCGGATGCCAAAATAAACTAAATACAGCAAAAGATTTGAGTGCACAACGTTTGGTTTAGGTTTGACAGCCATAATCACCTTTTTATTGCTTTAAATGCGTTTTTAGCGCATGATTGTACATTTGAGCTCAATGTGTCAAAATCTTAAAAATTAACAGGTGCCCAAGCAATTTCATGCTAGAATCATCATCCGGATGCCAAAATAAACTAAATATAGCAAAAGATTTGAGTGCACAACGTTTGGTTTAGGTTTGACAGCCATAATCAGCAATTGTGTACATTTTGACACGACTCAGCAGAGTCGATAAAAAACGAATCCCAGAAAGGCAGGCTCAGAGGAGGAAAACAATCTCGTTTAATCACTTTGGATGCACCGAGGAAACAAAGCTTGCTCGCAGGCAAGTAAGCGAAATTTACAGCGGTGCCCCTGCACACAGGCGAGGCACACGGCAATAACAAAAGGCACTTGCAAAAGGCAAGGAGGAATTGGGAAACACAAAACTCCCGCAAAAGGCAGGGAACACGAATGTAACAAAAAGCGCTTGCTACTGCAAGGAAAACTAACATAACCAAAATCGCTTGCAAACGGCAAGGAGAACTAACGTAACAAAAAACACTTGCTAACAGCAAGGACTAGAAAAACATAAATCGCTTGCACCCGGCAAGGACGACACGAAATGTACACGGAATCAATCACACGAGAATAACAACAAAAGGCGACGCGGAAATACACACGTGAATACAAGTAAACTAAAGACGACGGCAGATTCAAGAAACTTTACCAACAAGGAAACGCGGAGAACACTTGGACACGAAGATGAGCAAATAATAATCCGACGGCTTGCTGTGCCGCTCGGAGTCCTTTTAAAGTCCTGATTGTCAACGCGATGCAGGTGCGGGGCTGGGGAACGCCCCCCTCGTTGGCAGCACTGGAACACACACACACAAAAGCACAACAGGCTGAGAACCGAACCATGACAGTACCCCCCCCTTAACGGACGCCCCTTGGCGGACCACCTGGCTTATCAGGATGCGCAGCATAGAAGGTGTCGAGCAAAGACGGGTCAAGGATCCAGGAGCGGGGGATCCATTGCCGCTCCTCTGGTCCGTAACCTTCCCAGTCGACCAGATACTGGAAGCCCCGGCCCCTGCACCTTGAGTCCAAGATTTCCTTGACCGTGTAGACAGGATCCCCATCGACCACTCGGGGAGGAGGCGGAGCGGGTGCTGGCGGGTTCAGTGGGCTGGGAGTCTCTGGCTTGAGGAGGGAAACGTGGAACACTGGATGCACCTTGAGTGAAGGCGGAAGACGGAGTTTCACAGTTACTGGGTTGATGACGGTGAGTATTTCAAAAGGTCCAACGTAGCGCGGACCCAACTTCTTCGAGCAACCAGCCAGACGCATGTCCCGGGATGAGAGCCAGACCTTGTCTCCTGGCTTGTAAGAGGGCTCCGGACGCCGCCGACGGTCCGCAATCTCCTTATTGCGGGCCGCTGAGCGAGACAGCGCCGCTCGGGTCTCCCGCCATACCTTGTGGGCCCGCCGGAGGTGGTGTTGGATGGTGGGCAGTTCGACGGGACCTTCCTGAGAAGGGAACAGGGGTGGCTGGTAGCCGTACGCCGCCTTGAAGGGAGAAAGACCTGTCGCAGAGGACGGCAGAGTGTTCGTGGCGTACTCGATCCAGGAGAGGTGCGAAGACCAGGATTCCGGGTTGTGCAGGCAAACACATCGTAGAGCAGCTTCAAGGTCCTGGTTGGCCCTCTCCGTCTGGCCGTTGGTTTGTGGATGATATCCGGATGACAAACTGGCTGTGGCGCCCAACAGCTTACAGAATTTCCTCCAGACCTGGGAGACAAATTGAGGACCCCGGTCGGACACCAAGTCCACCGGAATGCCGTGAAGACGGAAGACATGACGGACGAGGAGTTGAGCAGTCTCCCAGGACGATGGCAGTTTGGATAGAGCAACAAAGTGAGTCAATTTCGAAAACCGGTCGACTACGGTCATGATTACCGTGTTCCCCCTTGACCGGGGGAGGCCGGTGATGAAATCCAACGAGATGTGAGACCAAGGCCGCGTCGGGATGGGTAGCGGCCTCAGCAGTCCCATCGGCGGCTGGTGGGACGATTTCCCGCACGCACAAGCGGTACATGCCTTGACGAATTCCGTGACGTCTTTCTTCATGTCGGCCCACCAAAACCGCTGGCCGATCAGGGCAAGAGTCCGGTTGATCCCTGGGTGACATGCCACTCGTGAGGTGTGACCCCATCGTAGGACCTCAGCCCGCACCGGGTCAGGAACGAACAGTTTCTCTGCCGGGCACTCTTCCGGCACAGCGAGCCCCTCCTGGGCTTCAGTGACTTGCTTCTCGACCTCCCAACGAACTGCCCCCACGAAACAATGTGCGGGTAGGACTGGTTCTGTTCCATCCTCCGGCGCGGCCGCATCGTGGATCCGGGACAAAGCGTCTGGCTTCTGGTTCCTGGATCCTCGGCGGTAGTCCACGACAAAGTTGAACCTTGTGAACAGTAAGGCCCAACGTGCCAGCCGAGAGTTGAGTCTTTTGGCTGACTGAAGGTATGCCAAGTTCTTGTGGTCCGTCAACACCCTAAAGGGTTCCTTTGCGCCCTCCAGCCAATGTCGCCATTCTTGTAGAGCCAAGACGATTGCCAGAAGTTCCCGATTCCCGACGTCGTAGTTGGCCTCTGCGGGACTCAGTCGCCGGGAGAAGAAGGCGCAGGGATGGAGCTTCCCGTCTTCTGGCGACCGCTGGGACAGGACCGCCCCCACTCCTGAATCCGACGCGTCAACCTCGACCACAAAAGACAAATCAGTATTAGCGTGGATGAGCACTGGCGGGTTGACAAACTGCTGTTTCAATTTCAAAAACGCATCTTCGGCAACAGGTGACCACCTAAAGGGTACTTTAGTTGACGTCAGTTTAGTAAGGGGGGCTGCCCGTAAACTATAATCTTTAATAAAGCGACGATAAAAATTAGCGAACCCCAAAAATCTTTGAAGCTGTTTACGGTTTTTGGGAGTCGGCCACTCGACCACGGCTTGAGTTTTCACCGGATCTGCCCGTAACTGCCCTCCCTCAATAATGAACCCCAGGAATTGCACAGACTTGGCGTGAAACTCGCACTTTTCTGCTTTCACATAGAGCCGGTTTTCTAATAGGCGCTGGAGGACCAGGCGAACATGTTGCCTATGCTCATGAATATTGCGTGAGAAAATCAGGATATCGTCGAGGTAAACAAAGCAAAATGTATTCAACATATCCCTGAGAACGTCATTAATTAAACATTGGAACACTGCCGGGGCGTTGGTTAGTCCAAAAGGCATGACACAGTACTCAAAGTGTCCGAGTGGCGTCTTGAATGCAGTCTTCCACTCGTCCCCTTCCCGTATTCTCACTAAATGATAGGCGCTTCGGAGGTCCAGTTTAGTAAAAACCCCGGCCGACTGCAATGGAGCAAATGCTGAGTCAAGCAGGGGAAGGGGATATTTATTCTTAACAGTAATATCATTCAGACCGCGATAGTCGACGCAAGGGCGGAGTGCCTTATCTTTTTTCTCAATGAAGAAGAATCCAGCTCCTACGGGAGACTTGGACGGGCGTATCTGACCTGACGCTAGCGACTCAGTAATGTACTCCCGTAACGCGTCCTGTTCCGGCTGGGACACTTGATATAAGCGAGAACCCGGCAATGGTGCACCGGGACTCAGGTCAATCGCACAATCATACGGACGATGGGGTGGCAATGCTCGTGCACGATCTTTACTAAAGACCTTACTTAAATCATGATACTCTTTGGGGACGTGGTCAAGACATACCGGTTCGGGAGTTAAGCTAGCTGGTACCGATGTTGCCCCTCCTGCCGACTTTAGACAGTGGGCATGGCAGAAGGGACTCCAGTTCTCTAAAGCCGGCCTTTCCCAGTCGATGTCCGGATTATGCGTTCTAAGCCATGGAAGGCCCAACACTAGGGGCGCAGAACGGGACGGCATAATAAAAAACCTCCTTCTCTCCTCGTGATTTCCCGAGAGTCTCAGGTTGAGAGGACCGGTAGACAGATGTACCTCCGCCAGTAGGCGCCCGTTGAGGTCGAAAACCTGCTTGACCTTTTCCAAGGTCTCTACCGGGCTTCCTAATGCTTCAACCACACACGGGTCTATAAAACAATCATCTGCTCCGGAATCGATTAACGCACATACCCTAACACTCAACCCGTATCCAGACAGCTCCCCCGACAACTCTAGCCGTTTCTCACTGAGAGAAGTCCCCGATGGAGGGCTGGGTTCGGTTCCCCCCGGTTCATGCTTACCCTGACTTGCATCCTTCTCGGGCTTCAGGATCTCATCGGCACGGCCCCCCAGTCGAGCGTTCGGCCGCGTCTGGCGTGAAGGGCGCGCTGGGCACGACGCCACACGATGTCCTGGCTGACCGCAGTACAGGCAGGCTCCAGCGAGCCACCGGCGACGACGCTCCTCAGGGTGCAGGCGTCCACCACCCATTTGCATGGGCTCCCCTCCGTTGTCCGGAAGTCCAGGAAGGGTGCGCGCTTCAGCGACATCGTTGAGAGAGAGTCTAGACATGTCATTGTTCATGGCTGCTCCACGCCGCTCAACAGCACGCTCTCGGCCCCGTTCCCGTACCCGATTGTCCAAACGGATTGTTAGTTCAATGAGTCCCTCTAAAGAGCTCGTGTCGTCGCGGACTGCCAGTTCATCTTTGAGTTGTGTATTCAGTCCCCGACGAAAAACGCTCCGCAACGCACAGTCTCCAAAACCGCTCTCGGCGGCCAGAATGCGAAACTCGATTGAATAATCAGCGACCGATTTTTCCCCCTGAACTAAATCTAGCAACCGACCCCCGGCCTCTCTCCCCCTAACCGGATGGTCGAACACGCGTTGAAATTCACCCACAAAATTTGGAAAAGAAGACCGAAGGTCTGGTCGTGCGTTGCTCACCACCATAGCCCAGGTAGCGGCTTGACCAGTCAGGAGGCTCATAACGAACGCTACTTTGGATTGATCGTGAGTGTAAGTAAATGGTTGCTGGTCGAAAATGAGTGAACACTGATGTAAAAACTGACCGCAACCTCCAGGAGATCCATCGTAGCGTGACGGGTGGGGCAAAACGGGTTCTCTAAACGTAACCGGGAGCGCCGACATGGCCGTGTCTGAACGCGGAAGTTCCGGGTTCAGCACCCCGCGGGAACTGAGCTGCTCGAGTCTCCCGAACATCTCCTCACAACGATGAGCAAGTCTACCCACCACCTCGTGAAGACCGGCCAAGGTGGTCTCGGTTTGCCCGACCCGTTGTCCCTGACTGGTCAAAGCCTGTCTCACCTTCTCCGAGTCTGCGGGATCCATGGTCGGATTATTCTGACACGACTCAGCAGAGTCGATAAAAAACGAATCCCAGAAAGGCAGGCTCAGAGGAGGAAAACAATCTCGTTTAATCACTTTGGATGCACCGAGGAAACAAAGCTTGCTCGCAGGCAAGTAAGCGAAATTTACAGCGGTGCCCCTGCACACAGGCGAGGCACACGGCAATAACAAAAGGCACTTGCAAAAGGCAAGGAGGAATTGGGAAACACAAAACTCCCGCAAAAGGCAGGGAACACGAATGTAACAAAAAGCGCTTGCTACTGCAAGGAAAACTAACATAACCAAAATCGCTTGCAAACGGCAAGGAGAACTAACGTAACAAAAAACACTTGCTAACAGCAAGGACTAGAAAAACATAAATCGCTTGCACCCGGCAAGGACGACACGAAATGTACACGGAATCAATCACACGAGAATAACAACAAAAGGCGACGCGGAAATACACACGTGAATACAAGTAAACTAAAGACGACGGCAGATTCAAGAAACTTTACCAACAAGGAAACGCGGAGAACACTTGGACACGAAGATGAGCAAATAATAATCCGACGGCTTGCTGTGCCGCTCGGAGTCCTTTTAAAGTCCTGATTGTCAACGCGATGCAGGTGCGGGGCTGGGGAACGCCCCCCTCGTTGGCAGCACTGGAACACACACACACAAAAGCACAACAGGCTGAGAACCGAACCATGACACATTTGAGCTGAATGTGTCAAAATCTTAAAAATTAACAGGTGCCCAAGCAATTTCATGCTAGAATCATCATCCGGATGCCAAAATAAACTAAATACAGCAAAAGATTTGAGTGCACAACGTTTGGTTTAGGTTTGACAGCCATAATCACCTTTTTATTGCTTTAAATGCGTTTTTAGCGCATGATTGTACATTTGAGCTCAATGTGTCAAAATCTTAAAAATTAACAGGTGCCCAAGCAATTAAGTGCTAGAATCATCATCCGGATGCCAAAATAAACTAAATACAGCAAAAGATTTGAGTGCACAACGTTTGGTTTAGATTTGACAGCCATAATCAGCAATTGTGTACATTTGAGCTGAATGTGTCAAAATCTTAAAAATTAACAGGTGCCCAAGCAATTTCATGCTAGAATCATCATCCGGATGCCAAAATAAACTAAATACAGCAAAAGATTTGAGTGCACAACGTTTGGTTTAGGTTTGACAGCCATAATCACCTTTTTATTGCTTTAAATGCGTTTTTAGCGCATGATTGTACATTTGAGCTGAATGTGTCAAAATCTTAAAAATTAACAGGTGCCCAAGCAATTTCATGCTAGAATCATCATCCGGATGCCAAAATAAACTAAATATAGCAAAAGATTTGAGTGCACAACGTTTGGTTTAGGTTTGACAGCCATAATCAGCAATTGTGTACATTTGAGCTGAATGTGTCAAAATCTTAAAAATTAACAGGTGCCCAAGCAATTTCATGCTAGAATCATCATCCGGATGCCAAAATAAACTAAATACAGCAAAAGATTTGAGTGCACAACGTTTGGTTTAGGTTTGACAGCCATAATCACCTTTTTATTGCTTTAAATGCGTTTTTAGCGCATGATTGTACATTTGAGCTCAATGTGTCAAAATCTTAAAAATTAACAGGTGCCCAAGCAATTAAGTGCGAGAATCATCATCCGGATGCCAAAATAAACTAAATACAGCAAAAGATTTGAGTGCACAACGTTTGGTTTAGATTTGACAGCCATAATCAGCAATTGTGTACATTTGAGCTCAATGTGTCAAAATCTTAAAAATTAACAGGTGCCCAAGCAATTTCATGCTAGAATCATCATCCGGATGCCAAAATAAACTAAATACAGCAAAAGATTTGAGTGCACAACGTTTGGTTTAGATTTGACAGCCATAATCAGCAATTGTGTACATTTGAGCTGAATGTGTCAAAATCTTAAAAATTAACAGGTGCCCAAGCAATTTCATGCTAGAATCATCATCCGGATGCCAAAATAAACTAAATACAGCAAAAGATTTGAGTGCACAACGTTTGGTTTAGGTTTGACAGCCATAATCACCTTTTTATTGCTTTAAATGCGTTTTTAGCGCATGATTGTACATTTGAGCTGAATGTGTCAAAATCTTAAAAATTAACAGGTGCCCAAGCAATTAAGTGCTAGAATCATCATCCGGATGCTAAAATAAACTAAATACAGCAAAAGATTTGAGTGCACAACGTTTGGTTTAGATTTGACAGCCATAATCAGCAATTGTGTACATTTGAGCTGAATGTGTCAAAATCTTAAAAATTAACAGGTGCCCAAGCAATTTCATGCTAGAATCATCATCCGGATGCCAAAATAAACTAAATACAGCAAAAGATTTGAGTGCACAACGTTTGGTTTAGGTTTGACAGCCATAATCACCTTTTTATTGCTTTAAATGCGTTTTTAGCGCATGATTGTACATTTGAGCTCAATGTGTCAAAATCTTAAAAATTAACAGGTGCCCAAGCAATTTCATGCTAGAATCATCATCCGGATGCCAAAATAAACTAAATATAGCAAAAGATTTGAGTGCACAACGTTTGGTTTAGGTTTGACAGCCATAATCAGCAATTGTGTACATTTGAGCTGAATGTGTCAAAATCTTAAAAATTAACAGGTGCCCAAGCAATTTCATGCTAGAATCATCATCCGGATGCCAAAATAAACTAAATACAGCAAAAGATTTGAGTGCACAACGTTTGGTTTAGGTTTGACAGCCATAATCACCTTTTTATTGCTTTAAATGCGTTTTTAGCGCATGATTGTACATTTGAGCTCAATGTGTCAAAATCTTAAAAATTAACAGGTGCCCAAGCAATTAAGTGCTAGAATCATCATCCGGATGCCAAAATAAACTAAATACAGCAAAAGATTTGAGTGCACAACGTTTGGTTTAGATTTGACAGCCATAATCAGCAATTGTGTACATTTGAGCTGAATGTGTCAAAATCTTAAAAATTAACAGGTGCCCAAGCAATTTCATGCTAGAATCATCATCCGGATGCCAAAATAAACTAAATACAGCAAAAGATTTGAGTGCACAACGTTTGGTTTAGGTTTGACAGCCATAATCAGCAATTGTGTACATTTGAGCTGAATGTGTCAAAATCTTAAAAATTAACAGGTGCCCAAGCAATTTCATGCTAGAATCATCATCCGGATGCCAAAATAAACTAAATACAGCAAAAGATTTGAGTGCACAACGTTTGGTTTAGGTTTGACAGCCATAATCACCTTTTTATTGCTTTAAATGCGTTTTTAGCGCATGATTGTACATTTGAGCTCAATGTGTCAAAATCTTAAAAATTAACAGGTGCCCAAGCAATTAAGTGCTAGAATCATCATCCGGATGCCAAAATAAACTAAATACAGCAAAAGATTTGAGTGCACAACGTTTGGTTTAGATTTGACAGCCATAATCAGCAATTGTGTACATTTGAGCTCAATGTGTCAAAATCTTAAAAATTAACAGGTGCCCAAGCAATTTCATGCTAGAATCATCATCCGGATGCCAAAATAAACTAAATACAGCAAAAGATTTGAGTGCACAACGTTTGGTTTAGATTTGACAGCCATAATCAGCAATTGTGTACATTTGAGCTGAATGTGTCAAAATCTTAAAAATTAACAGGTGCCCAAGCAATTTCATGCTAGAATCATCATCCGGATGCCAAAATAAACTAAATACAGCAAAAGATTTGAGTGCACAACGTTTGGTTTAGGTTTGACAGCCATAATCACCTTTTTATTGCTTTAAATGCGTTTTTAGCGCATGATTGTACATTTGAGCTGAATGTGTCAAAATCTTAAAAATTAACAGGTGCCCAAGCAATTAAGTGCTAGAATCATCATCCGGATGCTAAAATAAACTAAATACAGCAAAAGATTTGAGTGCACAACGTTTGGTTTAGATTTGACAGCCATAATCAGCAATTGTGTACATTTGAGCTGAATGTGTCAAAATCTTAAAAATTAACAGGTGCCCAAGCAATTTCATGCTAGAATCATCATCCGGATGCCAAAATAAACTAAATACAGCAAAAGATTTGAGTGCACAACGTTTGGTTTAGGTTTGACAGCCATAATCACCTTTTTATTGCTTTAAATGCGTTTTTAGCGCATGATTGTACATTTGAGCTGAATGTGTCAAAATCTTAAAAATTAACAGGTGCCCAAGCAATTTCATGCTAGAATCATCATCCGGATGCCAAAATAAACTAAATATAGCAAAAGATTTGAGTGCACAACGTTTGGTTTAGGTTTGACAGCCATAATCAGCAATTGTGTACATTTGAGCTGAATGTGTCAAAATCTTAAAAATTAACAGGTGCCCAAGCAATTTCATGCTAGAATCATCATCCGGATGCCAAAATAAACTAAATACAGCAAAAGATTTGAGTGCACAACGTTTGGTTTAGGTTTGACAGCCATAATCACCTTTTTATTGCTTTAAATGCGTTTTTAGCGCATGATTGTACATTTGAGCTCAATGTGTCAAAATCTTAAAAATTAACAGGTGCCCAAGCAATTTCATGCTAGAATCATCATCCGGATGCCAAAATAAACTAAATATAGCAAAAGATTTGAGTGCACAACGTTTGATTTAGGTTTGACAGCCATAATCACCTTTTTATTGCTTTAAATGCGTTTTTAGCGCATGATTGTACATTTGAGCTGAATGTGTCAAAATCTTAATAATTAACAGGTGCCCAAGCAATTAAGTGCTAGAATCATCATCCGGATGCCAAAATAAACTAAATACAGCAAAAGATTTGAGTGCACAACGTTTGGTTTAGGTTTGACAGCCATAATCAGCAATTGTGTACATTTGAGCTGAATGTGTCAAAATCTTAAAAATTAACAGGTGCCCAAGCAATTTCATGCTAGAATCATCATCCGGATGCCAAAATAAACTAAATACAGCAAAAGATTTGAGTGCACAACGTTTGGTTTAGGTTTGACAGCCATAATCACCTTTTTATTGCTTTAAATGCGTTTTTAGCGCATGATTGTACATTTGAGCTCAATGTGTCAAAATCTTAAAAATTAACAGGTGCCCAAGCAATTTCATGCTAGAATCATCATCCGGATGCCAAAATAAACTAAATATAGCAAAAGATTTGAGTGCACAACGTTTGGTTTAGGTTTGACAGCCATAATCAGCAATTGTGTACATTTGAGCTGAATGTGTCAAAATCTTAAAAATTAACAGGTGCCCAAGCAATTTCATGCTAGAATCATCATCCGGATGCCAAAATAAACTAAATACAGCAAAAGATTTGAGTGCACAACGTTTGGTTTAGGTTTGACAGCCATAATCACCTTTTTATTGCTTTAAATGCGTTTTTAGCGCATGATTGTACATTTGAGCTGAATGTGTCAAAATCTTAAAAATTAACAGGTGCCCAAGCAATTTCATGCTAGAATCATCATCCGGATGCCAAAATAAACTAAATATAGCAAAAGATTTGAGTGCACAACGTTTGGTTTAGGTTTGACAGCCATAATCAGCAATTGTGTACATTTGAGCTGAATGTGTCAAAATCTTAAAAATTAACAGGTGCCCAAGCAATTTCATGCTAGAATCATCATCCGGATGCCAAAATAAACTAAATACAGCAAAAGATTTGAGTGCACAACGTTTGGTTTAGGTTTGACAGCCATAATCACCTTTTTATTGCTTTAAATGCGTTTTTAGCGCATGATTGTACATTTGAGCTGAATGTGTCAAAATCTTAAAAATTAACAGGTGCCCAAGCAATTTCATGCTAGAATCATCATCCGGATGCCAAAATAAACTAAATATAGCAAAAGATTTGAGTGCACAACGTTTGGTTTAGGTTTGACAGCCATAATCAGCAATTGTGTACATTTGAGCTGAATGTGTCAAAATCTTAAAAATTAACAGGTGCCCAAGCAATTTCATGCTAGAATCATCATCCGGATGCCAAAATAAACTAAATACAGCAAAAGATTTGAGTGCACAACGTTTGGTTTAGGTTTGACAGCCATAATCACCTTTTTATTGCTTTAAATGCGTTTTTAGCGCATGATTGTACATTTGAGCTGAATGTGTCAAAATCTTAAAAATTAACAGGTGCCCAAGCAATTTCATGCTAGAATCATCATCCGGATGCCAAAATAAACTAAATATAGCAAAAGATTTGAGTGCACAACGTTTGGTTTAGGTTTGACAGCCATAATCAGCAATTGTGTACATTTGAGCTGAATGTGTCAAAATCTTAAAAATTAACAGGTGCCCAAGCAATTTCATGCTAGAATCATCATCCGGATGCCAAAATAAACTAAATACAGCAAAAGATTTGAGTGCACAACGTTTGGTTTAGGTTTGACAGCCATAATCACCTTTTTATTGCTTTAAATGCGTTTTTAGCGCATGATTGTACATTTGAGCTGAATGTGTCAAAATCTTAAAAATTAACAGGTGCCCAAGCAATTAAGTGCTAGAATCATCATCCGGATGCCAAAATAAACTAAATACAGCAAAAGATTTGAGTGCACAACGTTTGGTTTAGATTTGACAGCCATAATCAGCAATTGTGTACATTTGAGCTCAATGTGTCAAAATCTTAAAAATTAACAGGTGCCCAAGCAATTTCATGCTAGAATCATCATCCGGATGCCAAAATAAACTAAATACAGCAAAAGATTTGAGTGCACAACGTTTGGTTTAGATTTGACAGCCATAATCAGCAATTGTGTACATTTGAGCTGAATGTGTCAAAATCTTAAAAATTAACAGGTGCCCAAGCAATTTCATGCTAGAATCATCATCCGGATGCCAAAATAAACTAAATACAGCAAAAGATTTGAGTGCACAACGTTTGGTTTAGGTTTGACAGCCATAATCACCTTTTTATTGCTTTAAATGCGTTTTTAGCGCATGATTGTACATTTGAGCTGAATGTGTCAAAATCTTAAAAATTAACAGGTGCCCAAGCAATTTCATGCTAGAATCATCATCCGGATGCCAAAATAAACTAAATATAGCAAAAGATTTGAGTGCACAACGTTTGGTTTAGGTTTGACAGCCATAATCAGCAATTGTGTACATTTGAGCTGAATGTGTCAAAATCTTAAAAATTAACAGGTGCCCAAGCAATTTCATGCTAGAATCATCATCCGGATGCCAAAATAAACTAAATACAGCAAAAGATTTGAGTGCACAACGTTTGGTTTAGGTTTGACAGCCATAATCACCTTTTTATTGCTTTAAATGCGTTTTTAGCGCATGATTGTACATTTGAGCTCAATGTGTCAAAATCTTAAAAATTAACAGGTGCCCAAGCAATTTCATGCTAGAATCATCATCCGGATGCCAAAATAAACTAAATATAGCAAAAGATTTGAGTGCACAACGTTTGATTTAGGTTTGACAGCCATAATCACCTTTTTATTGCTTTAAATGCGTTTTTAGCGCATGATTGTACATTTGAGCTGAATGTGTCAAAATCTTAAAAATTAACAGGTGCCCAAGCAATTAAGTGCTAGAATCATCATCCGGATGCCAAAATAAACTAAATACAGCAAAAGATTTGAGTGCACAACGTTTGGTTTAGGTTTGACAGCCATAATCAGCAATTGTGTACATTTGAGCTGAATGTGTCAAAATCTTAAAAATTAACAGGTGCCCAAGCAATTTCATGCTAGAATCATCATCCGGATGCCAAAATAAACTAAATACAGCAAAAGATTTGAGTGCACAACGTTTGGTTTAGGTTTGACAGCCATAATCACCTTTTTATTGCTTTAAATGCGTTTTTAGCGCATGATTGTACATTTGAGCTCAATGTGTCAAAATCTTAAAAATTAACAGGTGCCCAAGCAATTTCATGCTAGAATCATCATCCGGATGCCAAAATAAACTAAATATAGCAAAAGATTTGAGTGCACAACGTTTGGTTTAGGTTTGACAGCCATAATCAGCAATTGTGTACATTTGAGCTGAATGTGTCAAAATCTTAAAAATTAACAGGTGCCCAAGCAATTTCATGCTAGAATCATCATCCGGATGCCAAAATAAACTAAATACAGCAAAAGATTTGAGTGCACAACGTTTGGTTTAGGTTTGACAGCCATAATCACCTTTTTATTGCTTTAAATGCGTTTTTAGCGCATGATTGTACATTTGAGCTGAATGTGTCAAAATCTTAAAAATTAACAGGTGCCCAAGCAATTTCATGCTAGAATCATCATCCGGATGCCAAAATAAACTAAATATAGCAAAAGATTTGAGTGCACAACGTTTGGTTTAGGTTTGACAGCCATAATCAGCAATTGTGTACATTTGAGCTGAATGTGTCAAAATCTTAAAAATTAACAGGTGCCCAAGCAATTTCATGCTAGAATCATCATCCGGATGCCAAAATAAACTAAATACAGCAAAAGATTTGAGTGCACAACGTTTGGTTTAGGTTTGACAGCCATAATCACCTTTTTATTGCTTTAAATGCGTTTTTAGCGCATGATTGTACATTTGAGCTGAATGTGTCAAAATCTTAAAAATTAACAGGTGCCCAAGCAATTAAGTGCTAGAATCATCATCCGGATGCCAAAATAAACTAAATACAGCAAAAGATTTGAGTGCACAACGTTTGGTTTAGATTTGACAGCCATAATCAGCAATTGTGTACATTTGAGCTCAATGTGTCAAAATCTTAAAAATTAACAGGTGCCCAAGCAATTTCATGCTAGAATCATCATCCGGATGCCAAAATAAACTAAATACAGCAAAAGATTTGAGTGCACAACGTTTGGTTTAGATTTGACAGCCATAATCAGCAATTGTGTACATTTGAGCTGAATGTGTCAAAATCTTAAAAATTAACAGGTGCCCAAGCAATTTCATGCTAGAATCATCATCCGGATGCCAAAATAAACTAAATACAGCAAAAGATTTGAGTGCACAACGTTTGGTTTAGGTTTGACAGCCATAATCACCTTTTTATTGCTTTAAATGCGTTTTTAGCGCATGATTGTACATTTGAGCTGAATGTGTCAAAATCTTAAAAATTAACAGGTGCCCAAGCAATTTCATGCTAGAATCATCATCCGGATGCCAAAATAAACTAAATATAGCAAAAGATTTGAGTGCACAACGTTTGGTTTAGGTTTGACAGCCATAATCAGCAATTGTGTACATTTGAGCTGAATGTGTCAAAATCTTAAAAATTAACAGGTGCCCAAGCAATTTCATGCTAGAATCATCATCCGGATGCCAAAATAAACTAAATACAGCAAAAGATTTGAGTGCACAACGTTTGGTTTAGGTTTGACAGCCATAATCACCTTTTTATTGCTTTAAATGCGTTTTTAGCGCATGATTGTACATTTGAGCTCAATGTGTCAAAATCTTAAAAATTAACAGGTGCCCAAGCAATTTCATGCTAGAATCATCATCCGGATGCCAAAATAAACTAAATATAGCAAAAGATTTGAGTGCACAACGTTTGATTTAGGTTTGACAGCCATAATCACCTTTTTATTGCTTTAAATGCGTTTTTAGCGCATGATTGTACATTTGAGCTGAATGTGTCAAAATCTTAAAAATTAACAGGTGCCCAAGCAATTAAGTGCTAGAATCATCATCCGGATGCCAAAATAAACTAAATACAGCAAAAGATTTGAGTGCACAACGTTTGGTTTAGGTTTGACAGCCATAATCAGCAATTGTGTACATTTGAGCTGAATGTGTCAAAATCTTAAAAATTAACAGGTGCCCAAGCAATTTCATGCTAGAATCATCATCCGGATGCCAAAATAAACTAAATACAGCAAAAGATTTGAGTGCACAACGTTTGGTTTAGGTTTGACAGCCATAATCACCTTTTTATTGCTTTAAATGCGTTTTTAGCGCATGATTGTACATTTGAGCTCAATGTGTCAAAATCTTAAAAATTAACAGGTGCCCAAGCAATTTCATGCTAGAATCATCATCCGGATGCCAAAATAAACTAAATATAGCAAAAGATTTGAGTGCACAACGTTTGGTTTAGGTTTGACAGCCATAATCAGCAATTGTGTACATTTGAGCTGAATGTGTCAAAATCTTAAAAATTAACAGGTGCCCAAGCAATTTCATGCTAGAATCATCATCCGGATGCCAAAATAAACTAAATACAGCAAAAGATTTGAGTGCACAACGTTTGGTTTAGGTTTGACAGCCATAATCACCTTTTTATTGCTTTAAATGCGTTTTTAGCGCATGATTGTACATTTGAGCTGAATGTGTCAAAATCTTAAAAATTAACAGGTGCCCAAGCAATTTCATGCTAGAATCATCATCCGGATGCCAAAATAAACTAAATATAGCAAAAGATTTGAGTGCACAACGTTTGGTTTAGGTTTGACAGCCATAATCAGCAATTGTGTACATTTGAGCTGAATGTGTCAAAATCTTAAAAATTAACAGGTGCCCAAGCAATTTCATGCTAGAATCATCATCCGGATGCCAAAATAAACTAAATACAGCAAAAGATTTGAGTGCACAACGTTTGGTTTAGGTTTGACAGCCATAATCACCTTTTTATTGCTTTAAATGCGTTTTTAGCGCATGATTGTACATTTGAGCTGAATGTGTCAAAATCTTAAAAATTAACAGGTGCCCAAGCAATTAAGTGCTAGAATCATCATCCGGATGCCAAAATAAACTAAATACAGCAAAAGATTTGAGTGCACAACGTTTGGTTTAGATTTGACAGCCATAATCAGCAATTGTGTACATTTGAGCTCAATGTGTCAAAATCTTAAAAATTAACAGGTGCCCAAGCAATTTCATGCTAGAATCATCATCCGGATGCCAAAATAAACTAAATACAGCAAAAGATTTGAGTGCACAACGTTTGGTTTAGGTTTGACAGCCATAATCACCTTTTTATTGCTTTAAATGCGTTTTTAGCGCATGATTGTACATTTGAGCTGAATGTGTCAAAATCTTAAAAATTAACAGGTGCCCAAGCAATTTCATGCTAGAATCATCATCCGGATGCCAAAATAAACTAAATATAGCAAAAGATTTGAGTGCACAACGTTTGGTTTAGGTTTGACAGCCATAATCAGCAATTGTGTACATTTGAGCTGAATGTGTCAAAATCTTAAAAATTAACAGGTGCCCAAGCAATTTCATGCTAGAATCATCATCCGGATGCCAAAATAAACTAAATACAGCAAAAGATTTGAGTGCACAACGTTTGGTTTAGGTTTGACAGCCATAATCACCTTTTTATTGCTTTAAATGCGTTTTTAGCGCATGATTGTACATTTGAGCTCAATGTGTCAAAATCTTAAAAATTAACAGGTGCCCAAGCAATTTCATGCTAGAATCATCATCCGGATGCCAAAATAAACTAAATATAGCAAAAGATTTGAGTGCACAACGTTTGATTTAGGTTTGACAGCCATAATCACCTTTTTATTGCTTTAAATGCGTTTTTAGCGCATGATTGTACATTTGAGCTGAATGTGTCAAAATCTTAAAAATTAACAGGTGCCCAAGCAATTAAGTGCTAGAATCATCATCCGGATGCCAAAATAAACTAAATACAGCAAAAGATTTGAGTGCACAACGTTTGGTTTAGGTTTGACAGCCATAATCAGCAATTGTGTACATTTGAGCTGAATGTGTCAAAATCTTAAAAATTAACAGGTGCCCAAGCAATTTCATGCTAGAATCATCATCCGGATGCCAAAATAAACTAAATACAGCAAAAGATTTGAGTGCACAACGTTTGGTTTAGGTTTGACAGCCATAATCACCTTTTTATTGCTTTAAATGCGTTTTTAGCGCATGATTGTACATTTGAGCTCAATGTGTCAAAATCTTAAAAATTAACAGGTGCCCAAGCAATTTCATGCTAGAATCATCATCCGGATGCCAAAATAAACTAAATATAGCAAAAGATTTGAGTGCACAACGTTTGGTTTAGGTTTGACAGCCATAATCAGCAATTGTGTACATTTGAGCTGAATGTGTCAAAATCTTAAAAATTAACAGGTGCCCAAGCAATTTCATGCTAGAATCATCATCCGGATGCCAAAATAAACTAAATACAGCAAAAGATTTGAGTGCACAACGTTTGGTTTAGGTTTGACAGCCATAATCACCTTTTTATTGCTTTAAATGCGTTTTTAGCGCATGATTGTACATTTGAGCTGAATGTGTCAAAATCTTAAAAATTAACAGGTGCCCAAGCAATTTCATGCTAGAATCATCATCCGGATGCCAAAATAAACTAAATATAGCAAAAGATTTGAGTGCACAACGTTTGGTTTAGGTTTGACAGCCATAATCAGCAATTGTGTACATTTGAGCTGAATGTGTCAAAATCTTAAAAATTAACAGGTGCCCAAGCAATTTCATGCTAGAATCATCATCCGGATGCCAAAATAAACTAAATACAGCAAAAGATTTGAGTGCACAACGTTTGGTTTAGGTTTGACAGCCATAATCACCTTTTTATTGCTTTAAATGCGTTTTTAGCGCATGATTGTACATTTGAGCTCAATGTGTCAAAATCTTAAAAATTAACAGGTGCCCAAGCAATTTCATGCTAGAATCATCATCCGGATGCCAAAATAAACTAAATATAGCAAAAGATTTGAGTGCACAACGTTTGATTTAGGTTTGACAGCCATAATCACCTTTTTATTGCTTTAAATGCGTTTTTAGCGCATGATTGTACATTTGAGCTGAATGTGTCAAAATCTTAAAAATTAACAGGTGCCCAAGCAATTAAGTGCTAGAATCATCATCCGGATGCCAAAATAAACTAAATACAGCAAAAGATTTGAGTGCACAACGTTTGGTTTAGGTTTGACAGCCATAATCAGCAATTGTGTACATTTGAGCTGAATGTGTCAAAATCTTAAAAATTAACAGGTGCCCAAGCAATTTCATGCTAGAATCATCATCCGGATGCCAAAATAAACTAAATACAGCAAAAGATTTGAGTGCACAACGTTTGGTTTAGGTTTGACAGCCATAATCACCTTTTTATTGCTTTAAATGCGTTTTTAGCGCATGATTGTACATTTGAGCTCAATGTGTCAAAATCTTAAAAATTAACAGGTGCCCAAGCAATTTCATGCTAGAATCATCATCCGGATGCCAAAATAAACTAAATATAGCAAAAGATTTGAGTGCACAACGTTTGGTTTAGGTTTGACAGCCATAATCAGCAATTGTGTACATTTGAGCTGAATGTGTCAAAATCTTAAAAATTAACAGGTGCCCAAGCAATTTCATGCTAGAATCATCATCCGGATGCCAAAATAAACTAAATACAGCAAAAGATTTGAGTGCACAACGTTTGGTTTAGGTTTGACAGCCATAATCACCTTTTTATTGCTTTAAATGCGTTTTTAGCGCATGATTGTACATTTGAGCTGAATGTGTCAAAATCTTAAAAATTAACAGGTGCCCAAGCAATTTCATGCTAGAATCATCATCCGGATGCCAAAATAAACTAAATATAGCAAAAGATTTGAGTGCACAACGTTTGGTTTAGGTTTGACAGCCATAATCAGCAATTGTGTACATTTGAGCTGAATGTGTCAAAATCTTAAAAATTAACAGGTGCCCAAGCAATTTCATGCTAGAATCATCATCCGGATGCCAAAATAAACTAAATACAGCAAAAGATTTGAGTGCACAACGTTTGGTTTAGGTTTGACAGCCATAATCACCTTTTTATTGCTTTAAATGCGTTTTTAGCGCATGATTGTACATTTGAGCTGAATGTGTCAAAATCTTAAAAATTAACAGGTGCCCAAGCAATTAAGTGCTAGAATCATCATCCGGATGCCAAAATAAACTAAATACAGCAAAAGATTTGAGTGCACAACGTTTGGTTTAGATTTGACAGCCATAATCAGCAATTGTGTACATTTGAGCTCAATGTGTCAAAATCTTAAAAATTAACAGGTGCCCAAGCAATTTCATGCTAGAATCATCATCCGGATGCCAAAATAAACTAAATACAGCAAAAGATTTGAGTGCACAACGTTTGGTTTAGATTTGACAGCCATAATCAGCAATTGTGTACATTTGAGCTGAATGTGTCAAAATCTTAAAAATTAACAGGTGCCCAAGCAATTTCATGCTAGAATCATCATCCGGATGCCAAAATAAACTAAATACAGCAAAAGATTTGAGTGCACAACGTTTGGTTTAGGTTTGACAGCCATAATCACCTTTTTATTGCTTTAAATGCGTTTTTAGCGCATGATTGTACATTTGAGCTGAATGTGTCAAAATCTTAAAAATTAACAGGTGCCCAAGCAATTTCATGCTAGAATCATCATCCGGATGCCAAAATAAACTAAATATAGCAAAAGATTTGAGTGCACAACGTTTGGTTTAGGTTTGACAGCCATAATCAGCAATTGTGTACATTTGAGCTGAATGTGTCAAAATCTTAAAAATTAACAGGTGCCCAAGAAATTTCATGCTAGAATCATCATCCGGATGCCAAAATAAACTAAATACAGCAAAAGATTTGAGTGCACAACGTTTGGTTTAGGTTTGACAGCCATAATCACCTTTTTATTGCTTTAAATGCGTTTTTAGCGCATGATTGTACATTTGAGCTCAATGTGTCAAAATCTTAAAAATTAACAGGTGCCCAAGCAATTTCATGCTAGAATCATCATCCGGATGCCAAAATAAACTAAATATAGCAAAAGATTTGAGTGCACAACGTTTGATTTAGGTTTGACAGCCATAATCACCTTTTTATTGCTTTAAATGCGTTTTTAGCGCATGATTGTACATTTGAGCTGAATGTGTCAAAATCTTAAAAATTAACAGGTGCCCAAGCAATTAAGTGCTAGAATCATCATCCGGATGCCAAAATAAACTAAATACAGCAAAAGATTTGAGTGCACAACGTTTGGTTTAGGTTTGACAGCCATAATCAGCAATTGTGTACATTTGAGCTGAATGTGTCAAAATCTTAAAAATTAACAGGTGCCCAAGCAATTTCATGCTAGAATCATCATCCGGATGCCAAAATAAACTAAATACAGCAAAAGATTTGAGTGCACAACGTTTGGTTTAGGTTTGACAGCCATAATCACCTTTTTATTGCTTTAAATGCGTTTTTAGCGCATGATTGTACATTTGAGCTCAATGTGTCAAAATCTTAAAAATTAACAGGTGCCCAAGCAATTTCATGCTAGAATCATCATCCGGATGCCAAAATAAACTAAATATAGCAAAAGATTTGAGTGCACAACGTTTGGTTTAGGTTTGACAGCCATAATCAGCAATTGTGTACATTTGAGCTGAATGTGTCAAAATCTTAAAAATTAACAGGTGCCCAAGCAATTTCATGCTAGAATCATCATCCGGATGCCAAAATAAACTAAATACAGCAAAAGATTTGAGTGCACAACGTTTGGTTTAGGTTTGACAGCCATAATCACCTTTTTATTGCTTTAAATGCGTTTTTAGCGCATGATTGTACATTTGAGCTGAATGTGTCAAAATCTTAAAAATTAACAGGTGCCCAAGCAATTTCATGCTAGAATCATCATCCGGATGCCAAAATAAACTAAATATAGCAAAAGATTTGAGTGCACAACGTTTGGTTTAGGTTTGACAGCCATAATCAGCAATTGTGTACATTTGAGCTGAATGTGTCAAAATCTTAAAAATTAACAGGTGCCCAAGCAATTTCATGCTAGAATCATCATCCGGATGCCAAAATAAACTAAATACAGCAAAAGATTTGAGTGCACAACGTTTGGTTTAGGTTTGACAGCCATAATCACCTTTTTATTGCTTTAAATGCGTTTTTAGCGCATGATTGTACATTTCAGCTGAATGTGTCAAAATCTTAAAAATTGACAGGTGCCCAAGCAATTTCATGCTAGAATCATCATCCGGATGCCAAAATAAACTAAATACAGCAAAAGATTTGAGTGCACAACGTTTGGTTTAGATTTGACAGCCATAATCAGCAATTGTGTACATTTGAGCTGAATGTGTCAAAATCTTAAAAATTAACAGGTGCCCAAGCAATTTCATGCTAGAATCATCATCCGGATGCCAAAATAAACTAAATACAGCAAAAGATTTGAGTGCACAACGTTTGGTTTAGGTTTGACAGCCATAATCACCTTTTTATTGCTTTAAATGCGTTTTTAGCGCATGATTGTACATTTGAGCTGAATGTGTCAAAATCTTAAAAATTAACAGGTGCCCAAGCAATTAAGTGCTAGAATCATCATCCGGATGCCAAAATAAACTAAATACAGCAAAAGATTTGAGTGCACAACGTTTGGTTTAGATTTGACAGCCATAATCAGCAATTGTGTACATTTGAGCTGAATGTGTCAAAATCTTAAAAATTAACAGGTGCCCAAGCAATTTCATGCTAGAATCATCATCCGGATGCCAAAATAAACTAAATACAGCAAAAGATTTGAGTGCACAACGTTTGGTTTAGGTTTGACAGCCATAATCACCTTTTTATTGCTTTAAATGCGTTTTTAGCGCATGATTGTACATTTGAGCTCAATGTGTCAAAATCTTAAAAATTAACAGGTGCCCAAGCAATTTCATGCTAGAATCATCATCCGGATGCCAAAATAAACTAAATATAGCAAAAGATTTGAGTGCACAACGTTTGGTTTAGGTTTGACAGCCATAATCAGCAATTGTGTACATTTGAGCTGAATGTGTCAAAATCTTAAAAATTAACAGGTGCCCAAGCAATTTCATGCTAGAATCATCATCCGGATGCCAAAATAAACTAAATACAGCAAAAGATTTGAGTGCACAACGTTTGGTTTAGGTTTGACAGCCATAATCACCTTTTTATTGCTTTAAATGCGTTTTTAGCGCATGATTGTACATTTGAGCTCAATGTGTCAAAATCTTAAAAATTAACAGGTGCCCAAGCAATTAAGTGCTAGAATCATCATCCGGATGCCAAAATAAACTAAATACAGCAAAAGATTTGAGTGCACAACGTTTGGTTTAGATTTGACAGCCATAATCAGCAATTGTGTACATTTGAGCTGAATGTGTCAAAATCTTAAAAATTAACAGGTGCCCAAGCAATTTCATGCTAGAATCATCATCCGGATGCCAAAATAAACTAAATACAGCAAAAGATTTGAGTGCACAACGTTTGGTTTAGGTTTGACAGCCATAATCACCTTTTTATTGCTTTAAATGCGTTTTTAGCGCATGATTGTACATTTGAGCTGAATGTGTCAAAATCTTAAAAATTAACAGGTGCCCAAGCAATTAAGTGCTAGAATCATCATCCGGATGCCAAAATAAACTAAATATAGCAAAAGATTTGAGTGCACAACGTTTGGTTTAGGTTTGACAGCCATAATCAGCAATTGTGTACATTTGAGCTGAATGTGTCAAAATCTTAAAAATTAACAGGTGCCCAAGCAATTTCATGCTAGAATCATCATCCGGATGCCAAAATAAACTAAATACAGCAAAAGATTTGAGTGCACAACGTTTGGTTTAGGTTTGACAGCCATAATCACCTTTTTATTGCTTTAAATGCGTTTTTAGCGCATGATTGTACATTTGAGCTCAATGTGTCAAAATCTTAAAAATTAACAGGTGCCCAAGCAATTTCATGCTAGAATCATCATCCGGATGCCAAAATAAACTAAATATAGCAAAAGATTTGAGTGCACAACGTTTGGTTTAGGTTTGACAGCCATAATCAGCAATTGTGTACATTTGAGCTGAATGTGTCAAAATCTTAAAAATTAACAGGTGCCCAAGCAATTTCATGCTAGAATCATCATCCGGATGCCAAAATAAACTAAATACAGCAAAAGATTTGAGTGCACAACGTTTGGTTTAGGTTTGACAGCCATAATCACCTTTTTATTGCTTTAAATGCGTTTTTAGCGCATGATTGTACATTTGAGCTGAATGTGTCAAAATCTTAAAAATTAACAGGTGCCCAAGCAATTTCATGCTAGAATCATCATCCGGATGCCAAAATAAACTAAATACAGCAAAAGATTTGAGTGCACAACGTTTGGTTTAGGTTTGACAGCCATAATCACCTTTTTATTGCTTTAAATGCGTTTTTAGCGCATGATTGTACATTTGAGCTCAATGTGTCAAAATCTTAAAAATTAACAGGTGCCCAAGCAATTTCATGCTAGAATCATCATCCGGATGCCAAAATAAACTAAATATAGCAAAAGATTTGAGTGCACAACGTTTGGTTTAGGTTTGACAGCCATAATCAGCAATTGTGTACATTTGAGCTGAATGTGTCAAAATCTTAAAAATTAACAGGTGCCCAAGCAATTTCATGCTAGAATCATCATCCGGATGCCAAAATAAACTAAATACAGCAAAAGATTTGAGTGCACAACGTTTGATTTAGGTTTGACAGCCATAATCACCTTTTTATTGCTTTAAATGCGTTTTTAGCGCATGATTGTACATTTGAGCTGAATGTGTCAAAATCTTAAAAATTAACAGGTGCCCAAGCAATTAAGTGCTAGAATCATCATCCGGATGCCAAAATAAACTAAATACAGCAAAAGATTTGAGTGCACAACGTTTGGTTTAGATTTGACAGCCATAATCAGCAATTGTGTATTTTTGAGCTGAATGTGTCAAAATCTTAAAAATTAACAGGTGCCCAAGCAATTTCATGCTAGAATCATCATCCGGATGCCAAAATAAACTAAATACAGCAAAAGATTTGAGTGCACAACGTTTGGTTTAGGTTTGACAGCCATAATCACCTTTTTATTGCTTTAAATGCGTTTTTAGCGCATGATTGTACATTTGAGCTCAATGTGTCAAAATCTTAAAAATTAACAGGTGCCCAAGCAATTTCATGCTAGAATCATCATCCGGATGCCAAAATAAACTAAATATAGCAAAAGATTTGAGTGCACAACGTTTGGTTTAGGTTTGACAGCCATAATCAGCAATTGTGTACATTTGAGCTGAATGTGTCAAAATCTTAAAAATTAACAGGTGCCCAAGCAATTAAGTGCTAGAATCATCATCCGGATGCCAAAATAAACTAAATACAGCAAAAGATTTGAGTGCACAACGTTTGGTTTAGATTTGACAGCCATAATCAGCAATTGTGTACATTTGAGCTGAATGTGTCAAAATCTTAAAAATTAACAGGTGCCCAAGCAATTTCATGCTAGAATCATCATCCGGATGCCAAAATAAACTAAATACAGCAAAAGATTTGAGTGCACAACGTTTGGTTTAGGTTTGACAGCCATAATCACCTTTTTATTGCTTTAAATGCGTTTTTAGCGCATGATTGTACATTTGAGCTCAATGTGTCAAAATCTTAAAAATTAACAGGTGCCCAAGCAATTTCATGCTAGAATCATCATCCGGATGCCAAAATAAACTAAATACAGCAAAAGATTTGAGTGCACAACGTTTGGTTTAGATTTGACAGCCATAATCAGCAATTGTGTACATTTGAGCTGAATGTGTCAAAATCTTAAAAATTAACAGGTGCCCAAGCAATTTCATGCTAGAATCATCATCCGGATGCCAAAATAAACTAAATACAGCAAAAGATTTGAGTGCACAACGTTTGGTTTAGGTTTGACAGCCATAATCACCTTTTTATTGCTTTAAATGCGTTTTTAGCGCATGATTGTACATTTGAGCTCAATGTGTCAAAATCTTAAAAATTAACAGGTGCCCAAGCAATTAAGTGCTAGAATCATCATCCGGATGCCAAAATAAACTAAATACAGCAAAAGATTTGAGTGCACAACGTTTGGTTTAGATTTGACAGCCATAATCAGCAATTGTGTACATTTGAGCTCAATGTGTCAAAATCTTAAAAATTAACAGGTGCCCAAGCAATTTCATGCTAGAATCATCATCCGGATGCCAAAATAAACTAAATACAGCAAAAGATTTGAGTGCACAACGTTTGGTTTAGATTTGACAGCCATAATCAGCAATTGTGTACATTTGAGCTGAATGTGTCAAAATCTTAAAAATTAACAGGTGCCCAAGCAATTTCATGCTAGAATCATCATCCGGATGCCAAAATAAACTAAATACAGCAAAAGATTTGAGTGCACAACGTTTGGTTTAGGTTTGACAGCCATAATCACCTTTTTATTGCTTTAAATGCGTTTTTAGCGCATGATTGTACATTTGAGCTGAATGTGTCAAAATCTTAAAAATTAACAGGTGCCCAAGCAATTAAGTGCTAGAATCATCATCCGGATGCTAAAATAAACTAAATACAGCAAAAGATTTGAGTGCACAACGTTTGGTTTAGATTTGACAGCCATAATCAGCAATTGTGTACATTTGAGCTGAATGTGTCAAAATCTTAAAAATTAACAGGTGCCCAAGCAATTTCATGCTAGAATCATCATCCGGATGCCAAAATAAACTAAATACAGCAAAAGATTTGAGTGCACAACGTTTGGTTTAGGTTTGACAGCCATAATCACCTTTTTATTGCTTTAAATGCGTTTTTAGCGCATGATTGTACATTTGAGCTGAATGTGTCAAAATCTTAAAAATTAACAGGTGCCCAAGCAATTTCATGCTAGAATCATCATCCGGATGCCAAAATAAACTAAATATAGCAAAAGATTTGAGTGCACAACGTTTGGTTTAGGTTTGACAGCCATAATCAGCAATTGTGTACATTTGAGCTGAATGTGTCAAAATCTTAAAAATTAACAGGTGCCCAAGCAATTTCATGCTAGAATCATCATCCGGATGCCAAAATAAACTAAATACAGCAAAAGATTTGAGTGCACAACGTTTGATTTAGGTTTGACAGCCATAATCACCTTTTTATTGCTTTAAATGCGTTTTTAGCGCATGATTGTACATTTGAGCTGAATGTGTCAAAATCTTAAAAATTAACAGGTGCCCAAGCAATTAAGTGCTAGAATCATCATCCGGATGCCAAAATAAACTAAATACAGCAAAAGATTTGAGTGCACAACGTTTGGTTTAGGTTTGACAGCCATAATCCGCAATTGTGTACATTTGAGCTGAATGTGTCAAAATCTTAAAAATTAACAGGTGCCCAAGCAATTTCATGCTAGAATCATCATCCGGATGCCAAAATAAACTAAATACAGCAAAAGATTTGAGTGCACAACGTTTGGTTTAGGTTTGACAGCCATAATCACCTTTTTATTGCTTTAAATGCGTTTTTAGCGCATGATTGTACATTTGAGCTCAATGTGTCAAAATCTTAAAAATTAACAGGTGCCCAAGCAATTTCATGCTAGAATCATCATCCGGATGCCAAAATAAACTAAATATAGCAAAAGATTTGAGTGCACAACGTTTGGTTTAGGTTTGACAGCCATAATCAGCAATTGTGTACATTTGAGCTGAATGTGTCAAAATCTTAAAAATTAACAGGTGCCCAAGCAATTTCATGCTAGAATCATCATCCGGATGCCAAAATAAACTAAATACAGCAAAAGATTTGAGTGCACAACGTTTGGTTTAGGTTTGACAGCCATAATCACCTTTTTATTGCTTTAAATGCGTTTTTAGCGCATGATTGTACATTTGAGCTGAATGTGTCAAAATCTTAAAAATTAACAGGTGCCCAAGCAATTTCATGCTAGAATCATCATCCGGATGCCAAAATAAACTAAATACAGCAAAAGATTTGAGTGCACAACGTTTGGTTTAGGTTTGACAGCCATAATCACCTTTTTATTGCTTTAAATGCGTTTTTAGCGCATGATTGTACATTTGAGCTCAATGTGTCAAAATCTTAAAAATTAACAGGTGCCCAAGCAATTTCATGCTAGAATCATCATCCGGATGCCAAAATAAACTAAATATAGCAAAAGATTTGAGTGCACAACGTTTGGTTTAGGTTTGACAGCCATAATCAGCAATTGTGTACATTTGAGCTGAATGTGTCAAAATCTTAAAAATTAACAGGTGCCCAAGCAATTTCATGCTAGAATCATCATCCGGATGCCAAAATAAACTAAATACAGCAAAAGATTTGAGTGCACAACGTTTGGTTTAGGTTTGACAGCCATAATCACCTTTTTATTGCTTTAAATGCGTTTTTAGCGCATGATTGTACATTTGAGCTGAATGTGTCAAAATCTTAAAAATTAACAGGTGCCCAAGCAATTTCATGCTAGAATCATCATCCGGATGCCAAAATAAACTAAATATAGCAAAAGATTTGAGTGCACAACGTTTGGTTTAGATTTGACAGCCATAATCAGCAATTGTGTACATTTGAGCTGAATGTGTCAAAATCTTAAAAATTAACAGGTGCCCAAGCAATTTCATGCTAGAATCATCATCCGGATGCCAAAATAAACTAAATACAGCAAAAGATTTGAGTGCACAACGTTTGGTTTAGGTTTGACAGCCATAATCACCTTTTTATTGCTTTAAATGCGTTTTTAGCGCATGATTGTACATTTGAGCTCAATGTGTCAAAATCTTAAAAATTAACAGGTGCCCAAGCAATTAAGTGCTAGAATCATCATCCGGATGCCAAAATAAACTAAATACAGCAAAAGATTTGAGTGCACAACGTTTGGTTTAGATTTGACAGCCATAATCAGCAATTGTGTACATTTGAGCTCAATGTGTCAAAATCTTAAAAATTAACAGGTGCCCAAGCAATTTCATGCTAGAATCATCATCCGGATGCCAAAATAAACTAAATACAGCAAAAGATTTGAGTGCACAACGTTTGGTTTAGATTTGACAGCCATAATCAGCAATTGTGTACATTTGAGCTGAATGTGTCAAAATCTTAAAAATTAACAGGTGCCCAAGCAATTTCATGCTAGAATCATCATCCGGATGCCAAAATAAACTAAATACAGCAAAAGATTTGAGTGCACAACGTTTGGTTTAGGTTTGACAGCCATAATCACCTTTTTATTGCTTTAAATGCGTTTTTAGCGCATGATTGTACATTTGAGCTGAATGTGTCAAAATCTTAAAAATTAACAGGTGCCCAAGCAATTAAGTGCTAGAATCATCATCCGGATGCTAAAATAAACTAAATACAGCAAAAGATTTGAGTGCACAACGTTTGGTTTAGATTTGACAGCCATAATCAGCAATTGTGTACATTTGAGCTGAATGTGTCAAAATCTTAAAAATTAACAGGTGCCCAAGCAATTTCATGCTAGAATCATCATCCGGATGCCAAAATAAACTAAATACAGCAAAAGATTTGAGTGCACAACGTTTGGTTTAGGTTTGACAGCCATAATCACCTTTTTATTGCTTTAAATGCGTTTTTAGCGCATGATTGTACATTTGAGCTGAATGTGTCAAAATCTTAAAAATTAACAGGTGCCCAAGCAATTTCATGCTAGAATCATCATCCGGATGCCAAAATAAACTAAATATAGCAAAAGATTTGAGTGCACAACGTTTGGTTTAGGTTTGACAGCCATAATCAGCAATTGTGTACATTTGAGCTGAATGTGTCAAAATCTTAAAAATTAACAGGTGCCCAAGCAATTTCATGCTAGAATCATCATCCGGATGCCAAAATAAACTAAATACAGCAAAAGATTTGAGTGCACAACGTTTGATTTAGGTTTGACAGCCATAATCACCTTTTTATTGCTTTAAATGCGTTTTTAGCGCATGATTGTACATTTGAGCTGAATGTGTCAAAATCTTAAAAATTAACAGGTGCCCAAGCAATTAAGTGCTAGAATCATCATCCGGATGCCAAAATAAACTAAATACAGCAAAAGATTTGAGTGCACAACGTTTGGTTTAGGTTTGACAGCCATAATCCGCAATTGTGTACATTTGAGCTGAATGTGTCAAAATCTTAAAAATTAACAGGTGCCCAAGCAATTTCATGCTAGAATCATCATCCGGATGCCAAAATAAACTAAATACAGCAAAAGATTTGAGTGCACAACGTTTGGTTTAGGTTTGACAGCCATAATCACCTTTTTATTGCTTTAAATGCGTTTTTTGTGAGGACTCGACAGAGTCGATAAAGAACAGATCCCAAAAAGGCAGGCTCGGAGGAGGAAAACAACCTCGATTTATTCTTTTGGAAAAACCGAAAGCACAAAGCTTGCGCGCAGGCAAGACAACGGAATTTTCAGCGGTGCCCCTGCACACAGGCGAGGGACACGGCAGTAACAAAGGACACTTGCAAAAGGCAAGGAGGAATTGGAAAACACAAAACTCCTGCAAAAGGCAGGGAACACGAATGTAACAAAAAGCGCTTGCAACTGCAAGGAAAACTGACATAACCAAAATCGCTTGCAAACGGCAAGGAGAACTAACGTAACAAAAAACACTTGCTAACAGCAAGGACTAGAAAAACTTAAATCACTTGCACCCGGCAAGGACGACACGAAATGTACACGGAATCAATCACACGAGAATAACAACAAAAGGCGACGCGGAAACACACACGTGAATACAAGTAAACTAAAGACGACGGCAGATTCAAAAACTTTACCAACAAGGAAACGCGGAGAACACTTGGACACGAAGATGAGCAAATAATAATCCGACAGCTGTCAGTGCTGTTCGGAGTCCTTTTAAAGCCTTGATTACCAACGCGTTGCAGGTGCGGCGCTGGGGAACGCCCCCCTCGTTACAGGCACTGAAAGAGACACACATACACAAGCACAACAGGCTGAGAACCGAACCATGACAGTACCCCCCCCTCAACGGACGCCCCTTGGCGGACCACCTGGTTTATCAGGATGAGCAGCGTAGAACGTGTCGAGCAGAGACGGGTCAAGGATCCAGGAGCGGGGGATCCACTGGCGCTCCTCAGGTCCATAGCCCTCCCAGTCGACCAGATACTGGAAGCCCCGGCCCCTGGGCCTCGAGTCCAAGATTTCCTTGACCGTGTAGACAGGGTCCCCATCAACCAACCGGGGAGGAGGCGGAGCTGGCGCGGGAGGATTCAGTGGGCTGGGGGTCACAGGCTTAAGGAGGGAGACGTGGAACACCGGATGCACCTTCAGGGAAGAGGGTAGTCGGAGCTTCGCCGTGACAGGGTTGATCATGGAAAGAATCTCGAAAGGTCCCACGAAGCGCGGACCCAATTTCTTGGCGCCTCCCGCCAGCCGCATGTCCCGGGAGGAAAGCCAAACCTTGTCCCCTGGCTGGTAGGCTGGCTCCGGCCGCCGCCGGCGATCCGCTATCTCCTTGTTGCGGACCGCCGTGCGGGACAACGCTGCTCGTGTTTCCCGCCACACCTTGTGGGCCCGACGTAGGTGCTGCTGGATTGTGGGCAGCTCAATGGGTCCCTCTTGCGACGGGAACAGAGGTGGCTGATACCCGTAGGCCGCCATAAACGGCGAGCGTCCAGTAGCTGAAGACGGCAGGGTGTTGGTGGCGTACTCGATCCAAGGCAGGTGCGTAGCCCAGGATTCAGGGTTGTGCAGGCAAACGCATCGGAGGGCGGCTTCCAGGTCCTGATTGGCCCTCTCTGTTTGGCCGTTTGTTTGAGGATGATATCCTGAAGATAAGCTCGCTGTGGCTCCCAGCAGCTTACAGAATTTTCTCCAGACCTGGGAAATGAACTGTGGACCACGGTCTGAGACCAAGTCTACGGGTATTCCGTGGAGTCTGAATACGTGACGGGTGAGGAGTTGCGCCGTTTCCCAGGAGGACGGCAGCTTGGAGAGAGCTACAAAATGAGTCATCTTGGAGAACCGGTCAATCACCGTCATGATCACCGTGTTTCGCCTCGACCTAGGGAGGCCTGTGATGAAGTCCAGGGAGATGTGGGACCACGGCCGCGACGGGATGGGTAGCGGCCGTAGTAGACCCGCCGGAGGCTGGTGTGAGGATTTGCCGCATGCACAAGCGGTGCAGGCCTTGACGAACTCGACAATGTCTTTCTTCATCTCTGGCCACCAGAATCGCTGACTGACGAGGGCAAGAGTCCTGTTAATTCCCGGATGACATGCCACTCGTGAGCTGTGACCCCACTGCAGGACCTCCGCCCGCAACGGGTCAGGAACAAATAGCCTCTCGGCCGGGCACTCCCCAGGAACAGTGATTCCCTCCAGAGCCTCCATGACCCTTTCTTCGACCTCCCAGCGCAGCGCGCCCACAAAGCAACGTTCTGGTAGGATCGGTTCTGTCCCGGCCTCAGGAGTTGCAGCATCATGCATTCGGGACAGAGCGTCAGACTTCTGGTTCCGGGACCCCGGGCGATAGTTCACGACAAAGTTGAATCGTGTGAAAAGCAAGGCCCAGCGTGCCTGCCGTGAGTTGAGTCTCTTGGCGGCTCGGAGGTACGCCAGGTTCTTGTGATCCGTTAGAACCTCAAATGGCTCCTTGGCGCCCTCCAGCCAGTGTCGCCATTCCTGTAGCGCCAGGACAATTGCCAACAGCTCCCGGTTCCCGACGTCGTAGTTGGCCTCAGCGGGGCTCAGTCGCCTGGAGAAGAAGGCACAGGGGTGGAGCTTCCCGTCTTCTGGCGACCGCTGGGAGAGGACCGCCCCCACTCCTGAATCCGACGCGTCAACCTCGACCACAAAAGCAACATCGGTATTAGGGTGGATCAGTACAGGTGGGTTGACAAACAACTGTTTAACAACATGGAACGCCTCTTCGGCACTAGGTGTCCATCTAAACGGGACTTTACTCGAGGTTAACTTGGTCAGTGGGGCTGCCCGTAAACTATAATTCTTAATAAATCGCCGATAGAAATTTGCGAAGCCCAAAAAACGTTGCAGCTGTTTCCGTGTCTTGGGGCTCGGCCAATCGACCACGGCCTGGGTCTTGACCGGATCCGCTCGAAGTTGCCCTCCCTCGATGATAAAGCCCAGGAACTGAACCGACTTAGAGTGGAATTCACATTTCTCTGCCTTGACATAAAGTCGGTTCTCCAAAAGACGCTGGAGAACCAGGCGAACATGTTGCCGGTGCTCGTGCTCGTCGCGCGAAAAGATCAAAATGTCGTCTAAATAGACAAAACAAAAAACATTCAACATGTCCCGGAGGACATCATTTATCAAACACTGGAACACCGCTGGCGCATTCGTTAAACCGAAAGGCATGACGCAATATTCAAAGTGACCAAGGGAAGTTTTGAATGCGGTCTTCCATTCATCTCCTTCTCGTATACGAATCAAATGGTACGCACTTCGCAAATCTAATTTAGAAAAGATTCTGGCGGATTGTAACGGAGCGAAGGCAGAGTCCAACAGCGGAAGCGGGTATTTATTCTTGACGGTAATATCATTCAATCCCCGATAATCTACACAGGGACGAAGGGACTTATCCTTCTTCTCAATAAAGAAGAACCCCGCCCCCACGGGTGATTTAGACGGACGGATCTGACCGTTAGCCAGCGAACTCGAAATATATTCCCGGAGGGCTTCTTGTTCAGGCTGGGATACCTGGTACAAGCGTGAACTCGGTAGTGGCGCATTGGGAATCAGATCAATCGCACAATCGTATGGTCTATGGGGAGGCAACGCCTGGGCACGGTCCTTGCTAAACACCTTTCCCAAATCATGATACTCTTCCGGGACCTGATCGAGGCAAATCGCTTCGGGAGCAGGAGATACGGGAACGTTGGAAGTCCCATCTGCCGACCTCAAGCAGTGGGCGTGGCAGAAGGGACTCCAGTTCTCCAGCGCGGGCTTATCCCAATCGATATCGGGATTATGAGTCTTTAGCCACGGAAGCCCCAATACTAGGGGCGCAGCACGGGATGGCATAACGAAAAAACTCCTCCTCTCCACGTGATTCCCCGAAAGCCTCAAGGTAAGTGGACCGGTAACATGTCGGACCTGCGCTAATAACCGCCCATCGAGGTCGAAAACCTCCTTAACCTTCTCTAACGGTTCCACCGGGGTCCCCAACGCCTCTACTACACACGGGTCGACGAAGCAATCATCGGCCCCCGAATCTATGAGTGCCCTAACTTTAAGATTCATCCCGCCGTCGGACAACTCCCCCGATAACTCTAACCGTCGAATATTACAGCTAGACCTACTCGAAGGACTTGGTTCGGTTCCCCCCGGTAGGTGCTTACCCTGATCCGAGTCCATTCCAGACTCCTGGGTCTCCTTGGCCCGTCCCCCCAGTCGGGTGGTCGGTCGCGTTCGACGTTGTGGTTTCGCCGGGCAGGACGCCACCCGGTGCCCTGGTTGACCGCAGTAGAGACAGGCTCCAGTGAGCCATCGACGGCGGCGCTCCTCAGGATGCAGGCGTCCACCTCCGACCTGCATGGGCTCCCCTGTGTCCGCTGGGGCGCCCGGAAGAGAACGTACTTCCGCGTCGTCGATGCAGGTGAGTCCAGTCATGCGACGGTTGGCGGATGGCTCTTGCCGCTCACAGGCACGCTCCCGGTGCCGTTCACGTAAGCGGTTGTCCAACCGGATGGTGAGCTCAATAAGTCCTTCGAGGGAGTTCGTATCGTCGCGGACCGCCAGTTCATCCTTCAGTACCGTATTCAAACCACGACGAAAAATACTTCGCAAGGCACAATCAGCAAATCCGCTCTCCGCGGCCAGAATACGAAACATGATCGAGTAGTCAGCGACGGATCTTTCTCCTTGCACTAAGTCTAACAACCGACCTCCGGCCTCCTTCCCCTTGACTGGATGGTCGAACACACGTTGAAATTCAGAAACAAAAATCGGGAAGGAGGACCGGAGGTCTGGTCGTGAGTTGCTCACCACCATCGCCCATGTAGCGGCTTGACCAGACAGGAGGCTCATAATGAAAGCAATCTTAGATGGGTCACGAGCGTAGGTATACGGTTGCTGGTCGAAAATAAGCGAACATTGATGCAAGAACTGACCGCAACCACCCGGCTGTCCGTCATAGCGCGACGGGTGGGGCAAAACGGGTTCCCTTGGAGCTGCTGGGGAAGCCAACGTGGCTGAGTCCGTTCGCGGAAGTTCCGAGTCTAGTACTCCGCGGGAACCGAGCTGCTCGAGCCTCGCGAACATCTGCTCGCACCGGTGAGCAAGCCTGCCTACCACCTCTTGGAGTCCTACCAAGGTGGTCTCGGTTTGCCCAACCCGTTGCCCCTGGCTGGCCAACGCCTGTCTCACCTTCTCCGAGTCGGCGGGATCCATGGTCGGATTATTCTGTGAGGACTCGACAGAGTCGATAAAGAACAGATCCCAAAAAGGCAGGCTCGGAGGAGGAAAACAACCTCGATTTATTCTTTTGGAAAAACCGAAAGCACAAAGCTTGCGCGCAGGCAAGACAACGGAATTTTCAGCGGTGCCCCTGCACACAGGCGAGGGACACGGCAGTAACAAAGGACACTTGCAAAAGGCAAGGAGGAATTGGAAAACACAAAACTCCTGCAAAAGGCAGGGAACACGAATGTAACAAAAAGCGCTTGCAACTGCAAGGAAAACTGACATAACCAAAATCGCTTGCAAACGGCAAGGAGAACTAACGTAACAAAAAACACTTGCTAACAGCAAGGACTAGAAAAACTTAAATCACTTGCACCCGGCAAGGACGACACGAAATGTACACGGAATCAATCACACGAGAATAACAACAAAAGGCGACGCGGAAACACACACGTGAATACAAGTAAACTAAAGACGACGGCAGATTCAAAAACTTTACCAACAAGGAAACGCGGAGAACACTTGGACACGAAGATGAGCAAATAATAATCCGACAGCTGTCAGTGCTGTTCGGAGTCCTTTTAAAGCCTTGATTACCAACGCGTTGCAGGTGCGGCGCTGGGGAACGCCCCCCTCGTTACAGGCACTGAAAGAGACACACATACACAAGCACAACAGGCTGAGAACCGAACCATGACATTTTTAGCGCATGATTGTACATTTGAGCTCAATGTGTCAAAATCTTAAAAATTAACAGGTGCCCAAGCAATTTCATGCTAGAATCATCATCCGGATGCCAAAATAAACTAAATATAGCAAAAGATTTGAGTGCACAACGTTTGGTTTAGGTTTGACAGCCATAATCAGCAATTGTGTACATTTGAGCTGAATGTGTCAAAATCTTAAAAATTAACAGGTGCCCAAGCAATTTCATGCTAGAATCATCATCCGGATGCCAAAATAAACTAAATACAGCAAAAGATTTGAGTGCACAACGTTTGGTTTAGGTTTGACAGCCATAATCACCTTTTTATTGCTTTAAATGCGTTTTTAGCGCATGATTGTACATTTGAGCTGAATGTGTCAAAATCTTAAAAATTAACAGGTGCCCAAGCAATTTCATGCTAGAATCATCATCCGGATGCCAAAATAAACTAAATACAGCAAAAGATTTGAGTGCACAACGTTTGGTTTAGGTTTGACAGCCATAATCACCTTTTTATTGCTTTAAATGCGTTTTTAGCGCATGATTGTACATTTGAGCTCAATGTGTCAAAATCTTAAAAATTAACAGGTGCCCAAGCAATTTCATGCTAGAATCATCATCCGGATGCCAAAATAAACTAAATATAGCAAAAGATTTGAGTGCACAACGTTTGGTTTAGGTTTGACAGCCATAATCAGCAATTGTGTACATTTGAGCTGAATGTGTCAAAATCTTAAAAATTAACAGGTGCCCAAGCAATTTCATGCTAGAATCATCATCCGGATGCCAAAATAAACTAAATACAGCAAAAGATTTGAGTGCACAACGTTTGGTTTAGGTTTGACAGCCATAATCACCTTTTTATTGCTTTAAATGCGTTTTTAGCGCATGATTGTACATTTGAGCTGAATGTGTCAAAATCTTAAAAATTAACAGGTGCCCAAGCAATTTCATGCTAGAATCATCATCCGGATGCCAAAATAAACTAAATATAGCAAAAGATTTGAGTGCACAACGTTTGGTTTAGATTTGACAGCCATAATCAGCAATTGTGTACATTTGAGCTGAATGTGTCAAAATCTTAAAAATTAACAGGTGCCCAAGCAATTTCATGCTAGAATCATCATCCGGATGCCAAAATAAACTAAATACAGCAAAAGATTTGAGTGCACAACGTTTGGTTTAGGTTTGACAGCCATAATCACCTTTTTATTGCTTTAAATGCGTTTTTAGCGCATGATTGTACATTTGAGCTCAATGTGTCAAAATCTTAAAAATTAACAGGTGCCCAAGCAATTAAGTGCTAGAATCATCATCCGGATGCCAAAATAAACTAAATACAGCAAAAGATTTGAGTGCACAACGTTTGGTTTAGATTTGACAGCCATAATCAGCAATTGTGTACATTTGAGCTGAATGTGTCAAAATCTTAAAAATTAACAGGTGCCCAAGCAATTTCATGCTAGAATCATCATCCGGATGCCAAAATAAACTAAATACAGCAAAAGATTTGAGTGCACAACGTTTGATTTAGGTTTGACAGCCATAATCACCTTTTTATTGCTTTAAATGCGTTTTTAGCGCATGATTGTACATTTGAGCTCAATGTGTCAAAATCTTAAAAATTAACAGGTGCCCAAGCAATTAAGTGCTAGAATCATCATCCGGATGCCAAAATAAACTAAATACAGCAAAAGATTTGAGTGCACAACGTTTGGTTTAGATTTGACAGCCATAATCAGCAATTGTGTACATTTGAGCTCAATGTGTCAAAATCTTAAAAATTAACAGGTGCCCAAGCAATTTCATGCTAGAATCATCATCCGGATGCCAAAATAAACTAAATACAGCAAAAGATTTGAGTGCACAACGTTTGGTTTAGGTTTGACAGCCATAATCACCTTTTTATTGCTTTAAATGCGTTTTTAGCGCATGATTGTACATTTGAGCTGAATGTGTCAAAATCTTAAAAATTAACAGGTGCCCAAGCAATTTCATGCTAGAATCATCATCCGGATGCCAAAATAAACTAAATATAGCAAAAGATTTGAGTGCACAACGTTTGGTTTAGGTTTGACAGCCATAATCAGCAATTGTGTACATTTGAGCTGAATGTGTCAAAATCTTAAAAATTAACAGGTGCCCAAGCAATTTCATGCTAGAATCATCATCCGGATGCCAAAATAAACTAAATACAGCAAAAGATTTGAGTGCACAACGTTTGGTTTAGGTTTGACAGCCATAATCACCTTTTTATTGCTTTAAATGCGTTTTTAGCGCATGATTGTACATTTGAGCTCAATGTGTCAAAATCTTAAAAATTAACAGGTGCCCAAGCAATTAAGTGCTAGAATCATCATCCGGATGCCAAAATAAACTAAATACAGCAAAAGATTTGAGTGCACAACGTTTGGTTTAGATTTGACAGCCATAATCAGCAATTGTGTACATTTGAGCTCAATGTGTCAAAATCTTAAAAATTAACAGGTGCCCAAGCAATTTCATGCTAGAATCATCATCCGGATGCCAAAATAAACTAAATACAGCAAAAGATTTGAGTGCACAACGTTTGGTTTAGATTTGACAGCCATAATCAGCAATTGTGTACATTTGAGCTGAATGTGTCAAAATCTTAAAAATTAACAGGTGCCCAAGCAATTTCATGCTAGAATCATCATCCGGATGCCAAAATAAACTAAATACAGCAAAAGATTTGAGTGCACAACGTTTGGTTTAGGTTTGACAGCCATAATCACCTTTTTATTGCTTTAAATGCGTTTTTAGCGCATGATTGTACATTTGAGCTGAATGTGTCAAAATCTTAAAAATTAACAGGTGCCCAAGCAATTAAGTGCTAGAATCATCATCCGGATGCTAAAATAAACTAAATACAGCAAAAGATTTGAGTGCACAACGTTTGGTTTAGATTTGACAGCCATAATCAGCAATTGTGTACATTTGAGCTGAATGTGTCAAAATCTTAAAAATTAACAGGTGCCCAAGCAATTTCATGCTAGAATCATCATCCGGATGCCAAAATAAACTAAATACAGCAAAAGATTTGAGTGCACAACGTTTGGTTTAGGTTTGACAGCCATAATCACCTTTTTATTGCTTTAAATGCGTTTTTAGCGCATGATTGTACATTTGAGCTGAATGTGTCAAAATCTTAAAAATTAACAGGTGCCCAAGCAATTTCATGCTAGAATCATCATCCGGATGCCAAAATAAACTAAATATAGCAAAAGATTTGAGTGCACAACGTTTGGTTTAGGTTTGACAGCCATAATCAGCAATTGTGTACATTTGAGCTGAATGTGTCAAAATCTTAAAAATTAACAGGTGCCCAAGCAATTTCATGCTAGAATCATCATCCGGATGCCAAAATAAACTAAATACAGCAAAAGATTTGAGTGCACAACGTTTGATTTAGGTTTGACAGCCATAATCACCTTTTTATTGCTTTAAATGCGTTTTTAGCGCATGATTGTACATTTGAGCTGAATGTGTCAAAATCTTAAAAATTAACAGGTGCCCAAGCAATTAAGTGCTAGAATCATCATCCGGATGCCAAAATAAACTAAATACAGCAAAAGATTTGAGTGCACAACGTTTGGTTTAGGTTTGACAGCCATAATCCGCAATTGTGTACATTTGAGCTGAATGTGTCAAAATCTTAAAAATTAACAGGTGCCCAAGCAATTTCATGCTAGAATCATCATCCGGATGCCAAAATAAACTAAATACAGCAAAAGATTTGAGTGCACAACGTTTGGTTTAGGTTTGACAGCCATAATCACCTTTTTATTGCTTTAAATGCGTTTTTAGCGCATGATTGTACATTTGAGCTCAATGTGTCAAAATCTTAAAAATTAACAGGTGCCCAAGCAATTTCATGCTAGAATCATCATCCGGATGCCAAAATAAACTAAATATAGCAAAAGATTTGAGTGCACAACGTTTGGTTTAGGTTTGACAGCCATAATCAGCAATTGTGTACATTTGAGCTGAATGTGTCAAAATCTTAAAAATTAACAGGTGCCCAAGCAATTTCATGCTAGAATCATCATCCGGATGCCAAAATAAACTAAATACAGCAAAAGATTTGAGTGCACAACGTTTGGTTTAGGTTTGACAGCCATAATCACCTTTTTATTGCTTTAAATGCGTTTTTAGCGCATGATTGTACATTTGAGCTGAATGTGTCAAAATCTTAAAAATTAACAGGTGCCCAAGCAATTTCATGCTAGAATCATCATCCGGATGCCAAAATAAACTAAATATAGCAAAAGATTTGAGTGCACAACGTTTGGTTTAGGTTTGACAGCCATAATCAGCAATTGTGTACATTTGAGCTGAATGTGTCAAAATCTTAAAAATTAACAGGTGCCCAAGCAATTTCATGCTAGAATCATCATCCGGATGCCAAAATAAACTAAATACAGCAAAAGATTTGAGTGCACAACGTTTGGTTTAGGTTTGACAGCCATAATCACCTTTTTATTGCTTTAAATGCGTTTTTAGCGCATGATTGTACATTTGAGCTGAATGTGTCAAAATCTTAAAAATTAACAGGTGCCCAAGCAATTTCATGCTAGAATCATCATCCGGATGCCAAAATAAACTAAATATAGCAAAAGATTTGAGTGCACAACGTTTGGTTTAGATTTGACAGCCATAATCAGCAATTGTGTACATTTGAGCTGAATGTGTCAAAATCTTAAAAATTAACAGGTGCCCAAGCAATTTCATGCTAGAATCATCATCCGGATGCCAAAATAAACTAAATACAGCAAAAGATTTGAGTGCACAACGTTTGGTTTAGGTTTGACAGCCATAATCACCTTTTTATTGCTTTAAATGCGTTTTTAGCGCATGATTGTACATTTGAGCTCAATGTGTCAAAATCTTAAAAATTAACAGGTGCCCAAGCAATTAAGTGCTAGAATCATCATCCGGATGCCAAAATAAACTAAATACAGCAAAAGATTTGAGTGCACAACGTTTGGTTTAGATTTGACAGCCATAATCAGCAATTGTGTACATTTGAGCTGAATGTGTCAAAATCTTAAAAATTAACAGGTGCCCAAGCAATTTCATGCTAGAATCATCATCCGGATGCCAAAACAAACTAAATACAGCAAAAGATTTGAGTGCACAACGTTTGATTTAGGTTTGACAGCCATAATCACCTTTTTATTGCTTTAAATGCGTTTTTAGCGCATGATTGTACATTTGAGCTCAATGTGTCAAAATCTTAAAAATTAACAGGTGCCCAAGCAATTAAGTGCTAGAATCATCATCCGGATGCCAAAATAAACTAAATACAGCAAAAGATTTGAGTGCACAACGTTTGGTTTAGATTTGACAGCCATAATCAGCAATTGTGTACATTTGAGCTCAATGTGTCAAAATCTTAAAAATTAACAGGTGCCCAAGCAATTTCATGCTAGAATCATCATCCGGATGCCAAAATAAACTAAATACAGCAAAAGATTTGAGTGCACAACGTTTGGTTTAGGTTTGACAGCCATAATCACCTTTTTATTGCTTTAAATGCGTTTTTAGCGCATGATTGTACATTTGAGCTGAATGTGTCAAAATCTTAAAAATTAACAGGTGCCCAAGCAATTAAGTGCTAGAATCATCATCCGGATGCCAAAATAAACTAAATATAGCAAAAGATTTGAGTGCACAACGTTTGGTTTAGGTTTGACAGCCATAATCAGCAATTGTGTACATTTGAGCTGAATGTGTCAAAATCTTAAAAATTAACAGGTGCCCAAGCAATTTCATGCTAGAATCATCATCCGGATGCCAAAATAAACTAAATACAGCAAAAGATTTGAGTGCACAACGTTTGGTTTAGGTTTGACAGCCATAATCACCTTTTTATTGCTTTAAATGCGTTTTTAGCGCATGATTGTACATTTGAGCTCAATGTGTCAAAATCTTAAAAATTAACAGGTGCCCAAGCAATTTCATGCTAGAATCATCATCCGGATGCCAAAATAAACTAAATATAGCAAAAGATTTGAGTGCACAACGTTTGGTTTAGGTTTGACAGCCATAATCAGCAATTGTGTACATTTGAGCTGAATGTGTCAAAATCTTAAAAATTAACAGGTGCCCAAGCAATTTCATGCTAGAATCATCATCCGGATGCCAAAATAAACTAAATACAGCAAAAGATTTGAGTGCACAACGTTTGGTTTAGGTTTGACAGCCATAATCACCTTTTTATTGCTTTAAATGCGTTTTTAGCGCATGATTGTACATTTGAGCTGAATGTGTCAAAATCTTAAAAATTAACAGGTGCCCAAGCAATTTCATGCTAGAATCATCATCCGGATGCCAAAATAAACTAAATATAGCAAAAGATTTGAGTGCACAACGTTTGGTTTAGGTTTGACAGCCATAATCAGCAATTGTGTACATTTGAGCTGAATGTGTCAAAATCTTAAAAATTAACAGGTGCCCAAGCAATTTCATGCTAGAATCATCATCCGGATGCCAAAATAAACTAAATACAGCAAAAGATTTGAGTGCACAACGTTTGGTTTAGGTTTGACAGCCATAATCACCTTTTTATTGCTTTAAATGCGTTTTTAGCGCATGATTGTACATTTCAGCTGAATGTGTCAAAATCTTAAAAATTGACAGGTGCCCAAGCAATTTCATGCTAGAATCATCATCCGGATGCCAAAATAAACTAAATACAGCAAAAGATTTGAGTGCACAACGTTTGGTTTAGATTTGACAGCCATAATCAGCAATTGTGTACATTTGAGCTGAATGTGTCAAAATCTTAAAAATTAACAGGTGCCCAAGCAATTTCATGCTAGAATCATCATCCGGATGCCAAAATAAACTAAATACAGCAAAAGATTTGAGTGCACAACGTTTGGTTTAGGTTTGACAGCCATAATCACCTTTTTATTGCTTTAAATGCGTTTTTAGCGCATGATTGTACATTTGAGCTGAATGTGTCAAAATCTTAAAAATTAACAGGTGCCCAAGCAATTAAGTGCTAGAATCATCATCCGGATGCCAAAATAAACTAAATACAGCAAAAGATTTGAGTGCACAACGTTTGGTTTAGATTTGACAGCCATAATCAGCAATTGTGTACATTTGAGCTGAATGTGTCAAAATCTTAAAAATTAACAGGTGCCCAAGCAATTTCATGCTAGAATCATCATCCGGATGCCAAAATAAACTAAATACAGCAAAAGATTTGAGTGCACAACGTTTGATTTAGGTTTGACAGCCATAATCACCTTTTTATTGCTTTAAATGCGTTTTTAGCGCATGATTGTACATTTGAGCTCAATGTGTCAAAATCTTAAAAATTAACAGGTGCCCAAGCAATTAAGTGCTAGAATCATCATCCGGATGCCAAAATAAACTAAATACAGCAAAAGATTTGAGTGCACAACGTTTGGTTTAGATTTGACAGCCATAATCAGCAATTGTGTACATTTGAGCTCAATGTGTCAAAATCTTAAAAATTAACAGGTGCCCAAGCAATTTCATGCTAGAATCATCATCCGGATGCCAAAATAAACTAAATACAGCAAAAGATTTGAGTGCACAACGTTTGGTTTAGGTTTGACAGCCATAATCACCTTTTTATTGCTTTAAATGCGTTTTTAGCGCATGATTGTACATTTGAGCTGAATGTGTCAAAATCTTAAAAATTAACAGGTGCCCAAGCAATTAAGTGCTAGAATCATCATCCGGATGCCAAAATAAACTAAATATAGCAAAAGATTTGAGTGCACAACGTTTGGTTTAGGTTTGACAGCCATAATCAGCAATTGTGTACATTTGAGCTGAATGTGTCAAAATCTTAAAAATTAACAGGTGCCCAAGCAATTTCATGCTAGAATCATCATCCGGATGCCAAAATAAACTAAATACAGCAAAAGATTTGAGTGCACAACGTTTGGTTTAGGTTTGACAGCCATAATCACCTTTTTATTGCTTTAAATGCGTTTTTAGCGCATGATTGTACATTTGAGCTCAATGTGTCAAAATCTTAAAAATTAACAGGTGCCCAAGCAATTTCATGCTAGAATCATCATCCGGATGCCAAAATAAACTAAATATAGCAAAAGATTTGAGTGCACAACGTTTGGTTTAGGTTTGACAGCCATAATCAGCAATTGTGTACATTTGAGCTGAATGTGTCAAAATCTTAAAAATTAACAGGTGCCCAAGCAATTTCATGCTAGAATCATCATCCGGATGCCAAAATAAACTAAATACAGCAAAAGATTTGAGTGCACAACGTTTGGTTTAGGTTTGACAGCCATAATCACCTTTTTATTGCTTTAAATGCGTTTTTAGCGCATGATTGTACATTTGAGCTGAATGTGTCAAAATCTTAAAAATTAACAGGTGCCCAAGCAATTTCATGCTAGAATCATCATCCGGATGCCAAAATAAACTAAATATAGCAAAAGATTTGAGTGCACAACGTTTGGTTTAGGTTTGACAGCCATAATCAGCAATTGTGTACATTTGAGCTGAATGTGTCAAAATCTTAAAAATTAACAGGTGCCCAAGCAATTTCATGCTAGAATCATCATCCGGATGCCAAAATAAACTAAATACAGCAAAAGATTTGAGTGCACAACGTTTGGTTTAGGTTTGACAGCCATAATCACCTTTTTATTGCTTTAAATGCGTTTTTAGCGCATGATTGTACATTTCAGCTGAATGTGTCAAAATCTTAAAAATTGACAGGTGCCCAAGCAATTTCATGCTAGAATCATCATCCGGATGCCAAAATAAACTAAATACAGCAAAAGATTTGAGTGCACAACGTTTGGTTTAGATTTGACAGCCATAATCAGCAATTGTGTACATTTGAGCTGAATGTGTCAAAATCTTAAAAATTAACAGGTGCCCAAGCAATTTCATGCTAGAATCATCATCCGGATGCCAAAATAAACTAAATACAGCAAAAGATTTGAGTGCACAACGTTTGGTTTAGGTTTGACAGCCATAATCACCTTTTTATTGCTTTAAATGCGTTTTTAGCGCATGATTGTACATTTGAGCTGAATGTGTCAAAATCTTAAAAATTAACAGGTGCCCAAGCAATTAAGTGCTAGAATCATCATCCGGATGCCAAAATAAACTAAATACAGCAAAAGATTTGAGTGCACAACGTTTGGTTTAGATTTGACAGCCATAATCAGCAATTGTGTACATTTGAGCTGAATGTGTCAAAATCTTAAAAATTAACAGGTGCCCAAGCAATTTCATGCTAGAATCATCATCCGGATGCCAAAATAAACTAAATACAGCAAAAGATTTGAGTGCACAACGTTTGGTTTAGGTTTGACAGCCATAATCACCTTTTTATTGCTTTAAATGCGTTTTTAGCGCATGATTGTACATTTGAGCTCAATGTGTCAAAATCTTAAAAATTAACAGGTGCCCAAGCAATTTCATGCTAGAATCATCATCCGGATGCCAAAATAAACTAAATATAGCAAAAGATTTGAGTGCACAACGTTTGGTTTAGGTTTGACAGCCATAATCAGCAATTGTGTACATTTGAGCTGAATGTGTCAAAATCTTAAAAATTAACAGGTGCCCAAGCAATTTCATGCTAGAATCATCATCCGGATGCCAAAATAAACTAAATACAGCAAAAGATTTGAGTGGACAACGTTTGGTTTAGGTTTGACAGCCATAATCACCTTTTTATTGCTTTAAATGCGTTTTTAGCGCATGATTGTACATTTGAGCTCAATGTGTCAAAATCTTAAAAATTAACAGGTGCCCAAGCAATTAAGTGCTAGAATCATCATCCGGATGCCAAAATAAACTAAATACAGCAAAAGATTTGAGTGCACAACGTTTGGTTTAGATTTGACAGCCATAATCAGCAATTGTGTACATTTGAGCTGAATGTGTCAAAATCTTAAAAATTAACAGGTGCCCAAGCAATTTCATGCTAGAATCATCATCCGGATGCCAAAATAAACTAAATACAGCAAAAGATTTGAGTGCACAACGTTTGGTTTAGGTTTGACAGCCATAATCACCTTTTTATTGCTTTAAATGCGTTTTTAGCGCATGATTGTACATTTGAGCTGAATGTGTCAAAATCTTAAAAATTAACAGGTGCCCAAGCAATTAAGTGCTAGAATCATCATCCGGATGCCAAAATAAACTAAATATAGCAAAAGATTTGAGTGCACAACGTTTGGTTTAGGTTTGACAGCCATAATCAGCAATTGTGTACATTTGAGCTGAATGTGTCAAAATCTTAAAAATTAACAGGTGCCCAAGCAATTTCATGCTAGAATCATCATCCGGATGCCAAAATAAACTAAATACAGCAAAAGATTTGAGTGCACAACGTTTGGTTTAGGTTTGACAGCCATAATCACCTTTTTATTGCTTTAAATGCGTTTTTAGCGCATGATTGTACATTTGAGCTCAATGTGTCAAAATCTTAAAAATTAACAGGTGCCCAAGCAATTTCATGCTAGAATCATCATCCGGATGCCAAAATAAACTAAATATAGCAAAAGATTTGAGTGCACAACGTTTGGTTTAGGTTTGACAGCCATAATCAGCAATTGTGTACATTTGAGCTGAATGTGTCAAAATCTTAAAAATTAACAGGTGCCCAAGCAATTTCATGCTAGAATCATCATCCGGATGCCAAAATAAACTAAATACAGCAAAAGATTTGAGTGCACAACGTTTGGTTTAGGTTTGACAGCCATAATCACCTTTTTATTGCTTTAAATGCGTTTTTAGCGCATGATTGTACATTTGAGCTGAATGTGTCAAAATCTTAAAAATTAACAGGTGCCCAAGCAATTTCATGCTAGAATCATCATCCGGATGCCAAAATAAACTAAATACAGCAAAAGATTTGAGTGCACAACGTTTGGTTTAGGTTTGACAGCCATAATCACCTTTTTATTGCTTTAAATGCGTTTTTAGCGCATGATTGTACATTTGAGCTCAATGTGTCAAAATCTTAAAAATTAACAGGTGCCCAAGCAATTTCATGCTAGAATCATCATCCGGATGCCAAAATAAACTAAATACAGCAAAAGATTTGAGTGCACAACGTTTGGTTTAGATTTGACAGCCATAATCAGCAATTGTGTACATTTGAGCTGAATGTGTCAAAATCTTAAAAATTAACAGGTGCCCAAGCAATTTCATGCTAGAATCATCATCCGGATGCCAAAATAAACTAAATACAGCAAAAGATTTGAGTGCACAACGTTTGATTTAGGTTTGACAGCCATAATCACCTTTTTATTGCTTTAAATGCGTTTTTAGCGCATGATTGTACATTTGAGCTGAATGTGTCAAAATCTTAAAAATTAACAGGTGCCCAAGCAATTAAGTGCTAGAATCATCATCCGGATGCCAAAATAAACTAAATACAGCAAAAGATTTGAGTGCACAACGTTTGGTTTAGATTTGACAGCCATAATCAGCAATTGTGTACATTTGAGCTGAATGTGTCAAAATCTTAAAAATTAACAGGTGCCCAAGCAATTTCATGCTAGAATCATCATCCGGATGCCAAAATAAACTAAATACAGCAAAAGATTTGAGTGCACAACGTTTGGTTTAGGTTTGACAGCCATAATCACCTTTTTATTGCTTTAAATGCGTTTTTAGCGCATGATTGTACATTTGAGCTGAATGTGTCAAAATCTTAAAAATTAACAGGTGCCCAAGCAATTAAGTGCTAGAATCATCATCCGGATGCCAAAATAAACTAAATATAGCAAAAGATTTGAGTGCACAACGTTTGGTTTAGGTTTGACAGCCATAATCAGCAATTGTGTACATTTGAGCTGAATGTGTCAAAATCTTAAAAATTAACAGGTGCCCAAGCAATTTCATGCTAGAATCATCATCCGGATGCCAAAATAAACTAAATACAGCAAAAGATTTGAGTGCACAACGTTTGGTTTAGGTTTGACAGCCATAATCACCTTTTTATTGCTTTAAATGCGTTTTTAGCGCATGATTGTACATTTGAGCTCAATGTGTCAAAATCTTAAAAATTAACAGGTGCCCAAGCAATTTCATGCTAGAATCATCATCCGGATGCCAAAATAAACTAAATATAGCAAAAGATTTGAGTGCACAACGTTTGGTTTAGGTTTGACAGCCATAATCAGCAATTGTGTACATTTGAGCTGAATGTGTCAAAATCTTAAAAATTAACAGGTGCCCAAGCAATTTCATGCTAGAATCATCATCCGGATGCCAAAATAAACTAAATACAGCAAAAGATTTGAGTGCACAACGTTTGGTTTAGGTTTGACAGCCATAATCACCTTTTTATTGCTTTAAATGCGTTTTTAGCGCATGATTGTACATTTGAGCTGAATGTGTCAAAATCTTAAAAATTAACAGGTGCCCAAGCAATTTCATGCTAGAATCATCATCCGGATGCCAAAATAAACTAAATACAGCAAAAGATTTGAGTGCACAACGTTTGGTTTAGGTTTGACAGCCATAATCACCTTTTTATTGCTTTAAATGCGTTTTTAGCGCATGATTGTACATTTGAGCTCAATGTGTCAAAATCTTAAAAATTAACAGGTGCCCAAGCAATTTCATGCTAGAATCATCATCCGGATGCCAAAATAAACTAAATATAGCAAAAGATTTGAGTGCACAACGTTTGGTTTAGGTTTGACAGCCATAATCAGCAATTGTGTACATTTGAGCTGAATGTGTCAAAATCTTAAAAATTAACAGGTGCCCAAGCAATTTCATGCTAGAATCATCATCCGGATGCCAAAATAAACTAAATACAGCAAAAGATTTGAGTGCACAACGTTTGATTTAGGTTTGACAGCCATAATCACCTTTTTATTGCTTTAAATGCGTTTTTAGCGCATGATTGTACATTTGAGCTGAATGTGTCAAAATCTTAAAAATTAACAGGTGCCCAAGCAATTAAGTGCTAGAATCATCATCCGGATGCCAAAATAAACTAAATACAGCAAAAGATTTGAGTGCACAACGTTTGGTTTAGATTTGACAGCCATAATCAGCAATTGTGTACATTTGAGCTGAATGTGTCAAAATCTTAAAAATTAACAGGTGCCCAAGCAATTTCATGCTAGAATCATCATCCGGATGCCAAAATAAACTAAATACAGCAAAAGATTTGAGTGCACAACGTTTGGTTTAGGTTTGACAGCCATAATCACCTTTTTATTGCTTTAAATGCGTTTTTAGCGCATGATTGTACATTTGAGCTCAATGTGTCAAAATCTTAAAAATTAACAGGTGCCCAAGCAATTTCATGCTAGAATCATCATCCGGATGCCAAAATAAACTAAATATAGCAAAAGATTTGAGTGCACAACGTTTGGTTTAGGTTTGACAGCCATAATCAGCAATTGTGTACATTTGAGCTGAATGTGTCAAAATCTTAAAAATTAACAGGTGCCCAAGCAATTTCATGCTAGAATCATCATCCGGATGCCAAAATAAACTAAATACAGCAAAAGATTTGAGTGCACAACGTTTGGTTTAGGTTTGACAGCCATAATCACCTTTTTATTGCTTTAAATGCGTTTTTAGCGCATGATTGTACATTTGAGCTGAATGTGTCAAAATCTTAAAAATTAACAGGTGCCCAAGCAATTTCATGCTAGAATCATCATCCGGATGCCAAAATAAACTAAATATAGCAAAAGATTTGAGTGCACAACGTTTGGTTTAGATTTGACAGCCATAATCAGCAATTGTGTACATTTGAGCTGAATGTGTCAAAATCTTAAAAATTAACAGGTGCCCAAGCAATTTCATGCTAGAATCATCATCCGGATGCCAAAATAAACTAAATACAGCAAAAGATTTGAGTGCACAACGTTTGGTTTAGGTTTGACAGCCATAATCACCTTTTTATTGCTTTAAATGCGTTTTTAGCGCATGATTGTACATTTGAGCTCAATGTGTCAAAATCTTAAAAATTAACAGGTGCCCAAGCAATTAAGTGCTAGAATCATCATCCGGATGCCAAAATAAACTAAATACAGCAAAAGATTTGAGTGCACAACGTTTGGTTTAGATTTGACAGCCATAATCAGCAATTGTGTACATTTGAGCTGAATGTGTCAAAATCTTAAAAATTAACAGGTGCCCAAGCAATTTCATGCTAGAATCATCATCCGGATGCCAAAATAAACTAAATACAGCAAAAGATTTGAGTGCACAACGTTTGATTTAGGTTTGACAGCCATAATCACCTTTTTATTGCTTTAAATGCGTTTTTAGCGCATGATTGTACATTTGAGCTCAATGTGTCAAAATCTTAAAAATTAACAGGTGCCCAAGCAATTAAGTGCTAGAATCATCATCCGGATGCCAAAATAAACTAAATACAGCAAAAGATTTGAGTGCACAACGTTTGGTTTAGATTTGACAGCCATAATCAGCAATTGTGTACATTTGAGCTCAATGTGTCAAAATCTTAAAAATTAACAGGTGCCCAAGCAATTTCATGCTAGAATCATCATCCGGATGCCAAAATAAACTAAATACAGCAAAAGATTTGAGTGCACAACGTTTGGTTTAGGTTTGACAGCCATAATCACCTTTTTATTGCTTTAAATGCGTTTTTAGCGCATGATTGTACATTTGAGCTCAATGTGTCAAAATCTTAAAAATTAACAGGTGCCCAAGCAATTAAGTGCTAGAATCATCATCCGGATGCCAAAATAAACTAAATATAGCAAAAGATTTGAGTGCACAACGTTTGGTTTAGGTTTGACAGCCATAATCAGCAATTGTGTACATTTGAGCTGAATGTGTCAAAATCTTAAAAATTAACAGGTGCCCAAGCAATTTCATGCTAGAATCATCATCCGGATGCCAAAATAAACTAAATACAGCAAAAGATTTGAGTGCACAACGTTTGGTTTAGGTTTGACAGCCATAATCACCTTTTTATTGCTTTAAATGCGTTTTTAGCGCATGATTGTACATTTGAGCTCAATGTGTCAAAATCTTAAAAATTAACAGGTGCCCAAGCAATTTCATGCTAGAATCATCATCCGGATGCCAAAATAAACTAAATATAGCAAAAGATTTGAGTGCACAACGTTTGGTTTAGGTTTGACAGCCATAATCAGCAATTGTGTACATTTGAGCTGAATGTGTCAAAATCTTAAAAATTAACAGGTGCCCAAGCAATTTCATGCTAGAATCATCATCCGGATGCCAAAATAAACTAAATACAGCAAAAGATTTGAGTGCACAACGTTTGGTTTAGGTTTGACAGCCATAATCACCTTTTTATTGCTTTAAATGCGTTTTTAGCGCATGATTGTACATTTGAGCTGAATGTGTCAAAATCTTAAAAATTAACAGGTGCCCAAGCAATTTCATGCTAGAATCATCATCCGGATGCCAAAATAAACTAAATATAGCAAAAGATTTGAGTGCACAACGTTTGGTTTAGGTTTGACAGCCATAATCAGCAATTGTGTACATTTGAGCTGAATGTGTCAAAATCTTAAAAATTAACAGGTGCCCAAGCAATTTCATGCTAGAATCATCATCCGGATGCCAAAATAAACTAAATACAGCAAAAGATTTGAGTGCACAACGTTTGGTTTAGGTTTGACAGCCATAATCACCTTTTTATTGCTTTAAATGCGTTTTTAGCGCATGATTGTACATTTCAGCTGAATGTGTCAAAATCTTAAAAATTGACAGGTGCCCAAGCAATTTCATGCTAGAATCATCATCCGGATGCCAAAATAAACTAAATACAGCAAAAGATTTGAGTGCACAACGTTTGGTTTAGATTTGACAGCCATAATCAGCAATTGTGTACATTTGAGCTGAATGTGTCAAAATCTTAAAAATTAACAGGTGCCCAAGCAATTTCATGCTAGAATCATCATCCGGATGCCAAAATAAACTAAATACAGCAAAAGATTTGAGTGCACAACGTTTGGTTTAGGTTTGACAGCCATAATCACCTTTTTATTGCTTTAAATGCGTTTTTAGCGCATGATTGTACATTTGAGCTGAATGTGTCAAAATCTTAAAAATTAACAGGTGCCCAAGCAATTAAGTGCTAGAATCATCATCCGGATGCCAAAATAAACTAAATACAGCAAAAGATTTGAGTGCACAACGTTTGGTTTAGATTTGACAGCCATAATCAGCAATTGTGTACATTTGAGCTGAATGTGTCAAAATCTTAAAAATTAACAGGTGCCCAAGCAATTTCATGCTAGAATCATCATCCGGATGCCAAAATAAACTAAATACAGCAAAAGATTTGAGTGCACAACGTTTGGTTTAGATTTGACAGCCATAATCAGCAATTGTGTACATTTGAGCTGAATGTGTCAAAATCTTAAAAATTAACAGGTGCCCAAGCAATTTCATGCTAGAATCATCATCCGGATGCCAAAATAAACTAAATACAGCAAAAGATTTGAGTGCACAACGTTTGGTTTAGGTTTGACAGCCATAATCACCTTTTTATTGCTTTAAATGCGTTTTTAGCGCATGATTGTACATTTGAGCTCAATGTGTCAAAATCTTAAAAATTAACAGGTGCCCAAGCAATTTCATGCTAGAATCATCATCCGGATGCCAAAATAAACTAAATATAGCAAAAGATTTGAGTGCACAACGTTTGGTTTAGGTTTGACAGCCATAATCAGCAATTGTGTACATTTGAGCTGAATGTGTCAAAATCTTAAAAATTAACAGGTGCCCAAGCAATTTCATGCTAGAATCATCATCCGGATGCCAAAATAAACTAAATACAGCAAAAGATTTGAGTGCACAACGTTTGGTTTAGGTTTGACAGCCATAATCACCTTTTTATTGCTTTAAATGCGTTTTTAGCGCATGATTGTACATTTGAGCTCAATGTGTCAAAATCTTAAAAATTAACAGGTGCCCAAGCAATTAAGTGCTAGAATCATCATCCGGATGCCAAAATAAACTAAATACAGCAAAAGATTTGAGTGCACAACGTTTGGTTTAGATTTGACAGCCATAATCAGCAATTGTGTACATTTGAGCTGAATGTGTCAAAATCTTAAAAAATTAACAGGTGCCCAAGCAATTTCATGCTAGAATCATCATCCGGATGCCAAAATAAACTAAATACAGCAAAAGATTTGAGTGCACAACGTTTGGTTTAGGTTTGACAGCCATAATCACCTTTTTATTGCTTTAAATGCGTTTTTAGCGCATGATTGTACATTTGAGCTGAATGTGTCAAAATCTTAAAAATTAACAGGTGCCCAAGCAATTAAGTGCTAGAATCATCATCCGGATGCCAAAATAAACTAAATATAGCAAAAGATTTGAGTGCACAACGTTTGGTTTAGGTTTGACAGCCATAATCAGCAATTGTGTACATTTGAGCTGAATGTGTCAAAATCTTAAAAATTAACAGGTGCCCAAGCAATTTCATGCTAGAATCATCATCCGGATGCCAAAATAAACTAAATACAGCAAAAGATTTGAGTGCACAACGTTTGGTTTAGGTTTGACAGCCATAATCACCTTTTTATTGCTTTAAATGCGTTTTTAGCGCATGATTGTACATTTGAGCTGAATGTGTCAAAATCTTAAAAATTAACAGGTGCCCAAGCAATTAAGTGCTAGAATCATCATCCGGATGCCAAAATAAACTAAATATAGCAAAAGATTTGAGTGCACAACGTTTGGTTTAGGTTTGACAGCCATAATCAGCAATTGTGTACATTTGAGCTGAATGTGTCAAAATCTTAAAAATTAACAGGTGCCCAAGCAATTTCATGCTAGAATCATCATCCGGATGCCAAAATAAACTAAATACAGCAAAAGATTTGAGTGCACAACGTTTGGTTTAGGTTTGACAGCCATAATCACCTTTTTATTGCTTTAAATGCGTTTTTAGCGCATGATTGTACATTTGAGCTCAATGTGTCAAAATCTTAAAAATTAACAGGTGCCCAAGCAATTTCATGCTAGAATCATCATCCGGATGCCAAAATAAACTAAATATAGCAAAAGATTTGAGTGCACAACGTTTGGTTTAGGTTTGACAGCCATAATCAGCAATTGTGTACATTTGAGCTGAATGTGTCAAAATCTTAAAAATTAACAGGTGCCCAAGCAATTTCATGCTAGAATCATCATCCGGATGCCAAAATAAACTAAATACAGCAAAAGATTTGAGTGCACAACGTTTGGTTTAGGTTTGACAGCCATAATCACCTTTTTATTGCTTTAAATGCGTTTTTAGCGCATGATTGTACATTTGAGCTGAATGTGTCAAAATCTTAAAAATTAACAGGTGCCCAAGCAATTTCATGCTAGAATCATCATCCGGATGCCAAAATAAACTAAATATAGCAAAAGATTTGAGTGCACAACGTTTGGTTTAGGTTTGACAGCCATAATCAGCAATTGTGTACATTTGAGCTGAATGTGTCAAAATCTTAAAAATTAACAGGTGCCCAAGCAATTTAATGCTAGAATCATCATCCGGATGCCAAAATAAACTAAATACAGCAAAAGATTTGAGTGCACAACGTTTGGTTTAGGTTTGACAGCCATAATCACCTTTTTATTGCTTTAAATGCGTTTTTAGCGCATGATTGTACATTTCAGCTGAATGTGTCAAAATCTTAAAAATTGACAGGTGCCCAAGCAATTTCATGCTAGAATCATCATCCGGATGCCAAAATAAACTAAATACAGCAAAAGATTTGAGTGCACAACGTTTGGTTTAGATTTGACAGCCATAATCAGCAATTGTGTACATTTGAGCTGAATGTGTCAAAATCTTAAAAATTAACAGGTGCCCAAGCAATTTCATGCTAGAATCATCATCCGGATGCCAAAATAAACTAAATACAGCAAAAGATTTGAGTGCACAACGTTTGGTTTAGGTTTGACAGCCATAATCACCTTTTTATTGCTTTAAATGCGTTTTTAGCGCATGATTGTACATTTGAGCTCAATGTGTCAAAATCTTAAAAATTAACAGGTGCCCAAGCAATTTCATGCTAGAATCATCATCCGGATGCCAAAATAAACTAAATATAGCAAAAGATTTGAGTGCACAACGTTTGGTTTAGGTTTGACAGCCATAATCAGCAATTGTGTACATTTGAGCTGAATGTGTCAAAATCTTAAAAATTAACAGGTGCCCAAGCAATTTAATGCTAGAATCATCATCCGGATGCCAAAATAAACTAAATACAGCAAAAGATTTGAGTGCACAACGTTTGGTTTAGGTTTGACAGCCATAATCACCTTTTTATTGCTTTAAATGCGTTTTTAGCGCATGATTGTACATTTCAGCTGAATGTGTCAAAATCTTAAAAATTGACAGGTGCCCAAGCAATTTCATGCTAGAATCATCATCCGGATGCCAAAATAAACTAAATACAGCAAAAGATTTGAGTGCACAACGTTTGGTTTAGATTTGACAGCCATAATCAGCAATTGTGTACATTTGAGCTGAATGTGTCAAAATCTTAAAAATTAACAGGTGCCCAAGCAATTTCATGCTAGAATCATCATCCGGATGCCAAAATAAACTAAATACAGCAAAAGATTTGAGTGCACAACGTTTGGTTTAGGTTTGACAGCCATAATCACCTTTTTATTGCTTTAAATGCGTTTTTAGCGCATGATTGTACATTTGAGCTCAATGTGTCAAAATCTTAAAAATTAACAGGTGCCCAAGCAATTAAGTGCTAGAATCATCATCCGGATGCCAAAATAAACTAAATACAGCAAAAGATTTGAGTGCACAACGTTTGGTTTAGATTTGACAGCCATAATCAGCAATTGTGTACATTTGAGCTGAATGTGTCAAAATCTTAAAAATTAACAGGTGCCCAAGCAATTTCATGCTAGAATCATCATCCGGATGCCAAAATAAACTAAATACAGCAAAAGATTTGAGTGCACAACGTTTGATTTAGGTTTGACAGCCATAATCACCTTTTTATTGCTTTAAATGCGTTTTTAGCGCATGATTGTACATTTGAGCTCAATGTGTCAAAATCTTAAAAATTAACAGGTGCCCAAGCAATTAAGTGCTAGAATCATCATCCGGATGCCAAAATAAACTAAATACAGCAAAAGATTTGAGTGCACAACGTTTGGTTTAGATTTGACAGCCATAATCAGCAATTGTGTACATTTGAGCTCAATGTGTCAAAATCTTAAAAATTAACAGGTGCCCAAGCAATTTCATGCTAGAATCATCATCCGGATGCCAAAATAAACTAAATACAGCAAAAGATTTGAGTGCACAACGTTTGGTTTAGGTTTGACAGCCATAATCACCTTTTTATTGCTTTAAATGCGTTTTTAGCGCATGATTGTACATTTGAGCTCAATGTGTCAAAATCTTAAAAATTAACAGGTGCCCAAGCAATTAAGTGCTAGAATCATCATCCGGATGCCAAAATAAACTAAATATAGCAAAAGATTTGAGTGCACAACGTTTGGTTTAGGTTTGACAGCCATAATCAGCAATTGTGTACATTTGAGCTGAATGTGTCAAAATCTTAAAAATTAACAGGTGCCCAAGCAATTTCATGCTAGAATCATCATCCGGATGCCAAAATAAACTAAATACAGCAAAAGATTTGAGTGCACAACGTTTGGTTTAGGTTTGACAGCCATAATCACCTTTTTATTGCTTTAAATGCGTTTTTAGCGCATGATTGTACATTTGAGCTCAATGTGTCAAAATCTTAAAAATTAACAGGTGCCCAAGCAATTTCATGCTAGAATCATCATCCGGATGCCAAAATAAACTAAATATAGCAAAAGATTTGAGTGCACAACGTTTGGTTTAGGTTTGACAGCCATAATCAGCAATTGTGTACATTTGAGCTGAATGTGTCAAAATCTTAAAAATTAACAGGTGCCCAAGCAATTTCATGCTAGAATCATCATCCGGATGCCAAAATAAACTAAATACAGCAAAAGATTTGAGTGCACAACGTTTGGTTTAGGTTTGACAGCCATAATCACCTTTTTATTGCTTTAAATGCGTTTTTAGCGCATGATTGTACATTTGAGCTGAATGTGTCAAAATCTTAAAAATTAACAGGTGCCCAAGCAATTTCATGCTAGAATCATCATCCGGATGCCAAAATAAACTAAATACAGCAAAAGATTTGAGTGCACAACGTTTGGTTTAGGTTTGACAGCCATAATCACCTTTTTATTGCTTTAAATGCGTTTTTAGCGCATGATTGTACATTTGAGCTCAATGTGTCAAAATCTTAAAAATTAACAGGTGCCCAAGCAATTTCATGCTAGAATCATCATCCGGATGCCAAAATAAACTAAATATAGCAAAAGATTTGAGTGCACAACGTTTGGTTTAGGTTTGACAGCCATAATCAGCAATTGTGTACATTTGAGCTGAATGTGTCAAAATCTTAAAAATTAACAGGTGCCCAAGCAATTTCATGCTAGAATCATCATCCGGATGCCAAAATAAACTAAATACAGCAAAAGATTTGAGTGCACAACGTTTGGTTTAGGTTTGACAGCCATAATCACCTTTTTATTGCTTTAAATGCGTTTTTAGCGCATGATTGTACATTTGAGCTGAATGTGTCAAAATCTTAAAAATTAACAGGTGCCCAAGCAATTTCATGCTAGAATCATCATCCGGATGCCAAAATAAACTAAATATAGCAAAAGATTTGAGTGCACAACGTTTGGTTTAGGTTTGACAGCCATAATCAGCAATTGTGTACATTTGAGCTGAATGTGTCAAAATCTTAAAAATTAACAGGTGCCCAAGCAATTTAATGCTAGAATCATCATCCGGATGCCAAAATAAACTAAATACAGCAAAAGATTTGAGTGCACAACGTTTGGTTTAGGTTTGACAGCCATAATCACCTTTTTATTGCTTTAAATGCGTTTTTAGCGCATGATTGTACATTTCAGCTGAATGTGTCAAAATCTTAAAAATTGACAGGTGCCCAAGCAATTTCATGCTAGAATCATCATCCGGATGCCAAAATAAACTAAATACAGCAAAAGATTTGAGTGCACAACGTTTGGTTTAGATTTGACAGCCATAATCAGCAATTGTGTACATTTGAGCTGAATGTGTCAAAATCTTAAAAATTAACAGGTGCCCAAGCAATTTCATGCTAGAATCATCATCCGGATGCCAAAATAAACTAAATACAGCAAAAGATTTGAGTGCACAACGTTTGGTTTAGGTTTGACAGCCATAATCACCTTTTTATTGCTTTAAATGCGTTTTTAGCGCATGATTGTACATTTGAGCTCAATGTGTCAAAATCTTAAAAATTAACAGGTGCCCAAGCAATTTCATGCTAGAATCATCATCCGGATGCCAAAATAAACTAAATATAGCAAAAGATTTGAGTGCACAACGTTTGGTTTAGGTTTGACAGCCATAATCAGCAATTGTGTACATTTGAGCTGAATGTGTCAAAATCTTAAAAATTAACAGGTGCCCAAGCAATTTAATGCTAGAATCATCATCCGGATGCCAAAATAAACTAAATACAGCAAAAGATTTGAGTGCACAACGTTTGGTTTAGGTTTGACAGCCATAATCACCTTTTTATTGCTTTAAATGCGTTTTTAGCGCATGATTGTACATTTCAGCTGAATGTGTCAAAATCTTAAAAATTGACAGGTGCCCAAGCAATTTCATGCTAGAATCATCATCCGGATGCCAAAATAAACTAAATACAGCAAAAGATTTGAGTGCACAACGTTTGGTTTAGATTTGACAGCCATAATCAGCAATTGTGTACATTTGAGCTGAATGTGTCAAAATCTTAAAAATTAACAGGTGCCCAAGCAATTTCATGCTAGAATCATCATCCGGATGCCAAAATAAACTAAATACAGCAAAAGATTTGAGTGCACAACGTTTGGTTTAGGTTTGACAGCCATAATCACCTTTTTATTGCTTTAAATGCGTTTTTAGCGCATGATTGTACATTTGAGCTCAATGTGTCAAAATCTTAAAAATTAACAGGTGCCCAAGCAATTTCATGCTAGAATCATCATCCGGATGCCAAAATAAACTAAATATAGCAAAAGATTTGAGTGCACAACGTTTGGTTTAGGTTTGACAGCCATAATCAGCAATTGTGTACATTTGAGCTGAATGTGTCAAAATCTTAAAAATTAACAGGTGCCCAAGCAATTTCATGCTAGAATCATCATCCGGATGCCAAAATAAACTAAATACAGCAAAAGATTTGAGTGCACAACGTTTGGTTTAGGTTTGACAGCCATAATCACCTTTTTATTGCTTTAAATGCGTTTTTAGCGCATGATTGTACATTTGAGCTCAATGTGTCAAAATCTTAAAAATTAACAGGTGCCCAAGCAATTAAGTGCTAGAATCATCATCCGGATGCCAAAATAAACTAAATACAGCAAAAGATTTGAGTGCACAACGTTTGGTTTAGATTTGACAGCCATAATCAGCAATTGTGTACATTTGAGCTGAATGTGTCAAAATCTTAAAAAATTAACAGGTGCCCAAGCAATTTCATGCTAGAATCATCATCCGGATGCCAAAATAAACTAAATACAGCAAAAGATTTGAGTGCACAACGTTTGGTTTAGGTTTGACAGCCATAATCACCTTTTTATTGCTTTAAATGCGTTTTTAGCGCATGATTGTACATTTGAGCTGAATGTGTCAAAATCTTAAAAATTAACAGGTGCCCAAGCAATTAAGTGCTAGAATCATCATCCGGATGCCAAAATAAACTAAATATAGCAAAAGATTTGAGTGCACAACGTTTGGTTTAGGTTTGACAGCCATAATCAGCAATTGTGTACATTTGAGCTGAATGTGTCAAAATCTTAAAAATTAACAGGTGCCCAAGCAATTTCATGCTAGAATCATCATCCGGATGCCAAAATAAACTAAATACAGCAAAAGATTTGAGTGCACAACGTTTGGTTTAGGTTTGACAGCCATAATCACCTTTTTATTGCTTTAAATGCGTTTTTAGCGCATGATTGTACATTTGAGCTGAATGTGTCAAAATCTTAAAAATTAACAGGTGCCCAAGCAATTAAGTGCTAGAATCATCATCCGGATGCCAAAATAAACTAAATATAGCAAAAGATTTGAGTGCACAACGTTTGGTTTAGGTTTGACAGCCATAATCAGCAATTGTGTACATTTGAGCTGAATGTGTCAAAATCTTAAAAATTAACAGGTGCCCAAGCAATTTCATGCTAGAATCATCATCCGGATGCCAAAATAAACTAAATACAGCAAAAGATTTGAGTGCACAACGTTTGGTTTAGGTTTGACAGCCATAATCACCTTTTTATTGCTTTAAATGCGTTTTTAGCGCATGATTGTACATTTGAGCTCAATGTGTCAAAATCTTAAAAATTAACAGGTGCCCAAGCAATTTCATGCTAGAATCATCATCCGGATGCCAAAATAAACTAAATATAGCAAAAGATTTGAGTGCACAACGTTTGGTTTAGGTTTGACAGCCATAATCAGCAATTGTGTACATTTGAGCTGAATGTGTCAAAATCTTAAAAATTAACAGGTGCCCAAGCAATTTCATGCTAGAATCATCATCCGGATGCCAAAATAAACTAAATACAGCAAAAGATTTGAGTGCACAACGTTTGGTTTAGGTTTGACAGCCATAATCACCTTTTTATTGCTTTAAATGCGTTTTTAGCGCATGATTGTACATTTGAGCTGAATGTGTCAAAATCTTAAAAATTAACAGGTGCCCAAGCAATTTCATGCTAGAATCATCATCCGGATGCCAAAATAAACTAAATATAGCAAAAGATTTGAGTGCACAACGTTTGGTTTAGGTTTGACAGCCATAATCAGCAATTGTGTACATTTGAGCTGAATGTGTCAAAATCTTAAAAATTAACAGGTGCCCAAGCAATTTAATGCTAGAATCATCATCCGGATGCCAAAATAAACTAAATACAGCAAAAGATTTGAGTGCACAACGTTTGGTTTAGGTTTGACAGCCATAATCACCTTTTTATTGCTTTAAATGCGTTTTTAGCGCATGATTGTACATTTCAGCTGAATGTGTCAAAATCTTAAAAATTGACAGGTGCCCAAGCAATTTCATGCTAGAATCATCATCCGGATGCCAAAATAAACTAAATACAGCAAAAGATTTGAGTGCACAACGTTTGGTTTAGATTTGACAGCCATAATCAGCAATTGTGTACATTTGAGCTGAATGTGTCAAAATCTTAAAAATTAACAGGTGCCCAAGCAATTTCATGCTAGAATCATCATCCGGATGCCAAAATAAACTAAATACAGCAAAAGATTTGAGTGCACAACGTTTGGTTTAGGTTTGACAGCCATAATCACCTTTTTATTGCTTTAAATGCGTTTTTAGCGCATGATTGTACATTTGAGCTGAATGTGTCAAAATCTTAAAAATTAACAGGTGCCCAAGCAATTTCATGCTAGAATCATCATCCGGATGCCAAAATAAACTAAATACAGCAAAAGATTTGAGTGCACAACGTTTGGTTTAGGTTTGACAGCCATAATCACCTTTTTATTGCTTTAAATGCGTTTTTAGCGCATGATTGTACATTTGAGCTCAATGTGTCAAAATCTTAAAAATTAACAGGTGCCCAAGCAATTTCATGCTAGAATCATCATCCGGATGCCAAAATAAACTAAATATAGCAAAAGATTTGAGTGCACAACGTTTGGTTTAGGTTTGACAGCCATAATCAGCAATTGTGTACATTTGAGCTGAATGTGTCAAAATCTTAAAAATTAACAGGTGCCCAAGCAATTTCATGCTAGAATCATCATCCGGATGCCAAAATAAACTAAATACAGCAAAAGATTTGAGTGCACAACGTTTGATTTAGGTTTGACAGCCATAATCACCTTTTTATTGCTTTAAATGCGTTTTTAGCGCATGATTGTACATTTGAGCTGAATGTGTCAAAATCTTAAAAATTAACAGGTGCCCAAGCAATTAAGTGCTAGAATCATCATCCGGATGCCAAAATAAACTAAATACAGCAAAAGATTTGAGTGCACAACGTTTGGTTTAGATTTGACAGCCATAATCAGCAATTGTGTACATTTGAGCTGAATGTGTCAAAATCTTAAAAATTAACAGGTGCCCAAGCAATTTCATGCTAGAATCATCATCCGGATGCCAAAATAAACTAAATACAGCAAAAGATTTGAGTGCACAACGTTTGGTTTAGGTTTGACAGCCATAATCACCTTTTTATTGCTTTAAATGCGTTTTTAGCGCATGATTGTACATTTGAGCTGAATGTGTCAAAATCTTAAAAATTAACAGGTGCCCAAGCAATTTCATGCTAGAATCATCATCCGGATGCCAAAATAAACTAAATACAGCAAAAGATTTGAGTGCACAACGTTTGATTTAGGTTTGACAGCCATAATCACCTTTTTATTGCTTTAAATGCGTTTTTAGCGCATGATTGTACATTTGAGCTCAATGTGTCAAAATCTTAAAAATTAACAGGTGCCCAAGCAATTAAGTGCTAGAATCATCATCCGGATGCCAAAATAAACTAAATACAGCAAAAGATTTGAGTGCACAACGTTTGGTTTAGATTTGACAGCCATAATCAGCAATTGTGTACATTTGAGCTCAATGTGTCAAAATCTTAAAAATTAACAGGTGCCCAAGCAATTTCATGCTAGAATCATCATCCGGATGCCAAAATAAACTAAATACAGCAAAAGATTTGAGTGCACAACGTTTGGTTTAGGTTTGACAGCCATAATCACCTTTTTATTGCTTTAAATGCGTTTTTAGCGCATGATTGTACATTTGAGCTGAATGTGTCAAAATCTTAAAAATTAACAGGTGCCCAAGCAATTAAGTGCTAGAATCATCATCCGGATGCCAAAATAAACTAAATATAGCAAAAGATTTGAGTGCACAACGTTTGGTTTAGGTTTGACAGCCATAATCAGCAATTGTGTACATTTGAGCTGAATGTGTCAAAATCTTAAAAATTAACAGGTGCCCAAGCAATTTCATGCTAGAATCATCATCCGGATGCCAAAATAAACTAAATACAGCAAAAGATTTGAGTGCACAACGTTTGGTTTAGGTTTGACAGCCATAATCACCTTTTTATTGCTTTAAATGCGTTTTTAGCGCATGATTGTACATTTGAGCTCAATGTGTCAAAATCTTAAAAATTAACAGGTGCCCAAGCAATTTCATGCTAGAATCATCATCCGGATGCCAAAATAAACTAAATATAGCAAAAGATTTGAGTGCACAACGTTTGGTTTAGGTTTGACAGCCATAATCAGCAATTGTGTACATTTGAGCTGAATGTGTCAAAATCTTAAAAATTAACAGGTGCCCAAGCAATTTCATGCTAGAATCATCATCCGGATGCCAAAATAAACTAAATACAGCAAAAGATTTGAGTGCACAACGTTTGGTTTAGGTTTGACAGCCATAATCACCTTTTTATTGCTTTAAATGCGTTTTTAGCGCATGATTGTACATTTGAGCTGAATGTGTCAAAATCTTAAAAATTAACAGGTGCCCAAGCAATTTCATGCTAGAATCATCATCCGGATGCCAAAATAAACTAAATATAGCAAAAGATTTGAGTGCACAACGTTTGGTTTAGGTTTGACAGCCATAATCAGCAATTGTGTACATTTGAGCTGAATGTGTCAAAATCTTAAAAATTAACAGGTGCCCAAGCAATTTCATGCTAGAATCATCATCCGGATGCCAAAATAAACTAAATACAGCAAAAGATTTGAGTGCACAACGTTTGGTTTAGGTTTGACAGCCATAATCACCTTTTTATTGCTTTAAATGCGTTTTTAGCGCATGATTGTACATTTCAGCTGAATGTGTCAAAATCTTAAAAATTGACAGGTGCCCAAGCAATTTCATGCTAGAATCATCATCCGGATGCCAAAATAAACTAAATACAGCAAAAGATTTGAGTGCACAACGTTTGGTTTAGATTTGACAGCCATAATCAGCAATTGTGTACATTTGAGCTGAATGTGTCAAAATCTTAAAAATTAACAGGTGCCCAAGCAATTTCATGCTAGAATCATCATCCGGATGCCAAAATAAACTAAATACAGCAAAAGATTTGAGTGCACAACGTTTGGTTTAGGTTTGACAGCCATAATCACCTTTTTATTGCTTTAAATGCGTTTTTAGCGCATGATTGTACATTTGAGCTGAATGTGTCAAAATCTTAAAAATTAACAGGTGCCCAAGCAATTTCATGCTAGAATCATCATCCGGATGCCAAAATAAACTAAATACAGCAAAAGATTTGAGTGCACAACGTTTGGTTTAGGTTTGACAGCCATAATCACCTTTTTATTGCTTTAAATGCGTTTTTAGCGCATGATTGTACATTTGAGCTCAATGTGTCAAAATCTTAAAAATTAACAGGTGCCCAAGCAATTTCATGCTAGAATCATCATCCGGATGCCAAAATAAACTAAATATAGCAAAAGATTTGAGTGCACAACGTTTGGTTTAGGTTTGACAGCCATAATCAGCAATTGTGTACATTTGAGCTGAATGTGTCAAAATCTTAAAAATTAACAGGTGCCCAAGCAATTTCATGCTAGAATCATCATCCGGATGCCAAAATAAACTAAATACAGCAAAAGATTTGAGTGCACAACGTTTGATTTAGGTTTGACAGCCATAATCACCTTTTTATTGCTTTAAATGCGTTTTTAGCGCATGATTGTACATTTGAGCTGAATGTGTCAAAATCTTAAAAATTAACAGGTGCCCAAGCAATTAAGTGCTAGAATCATCATCCGGATGCCAAAATAAACTAAATACAGCAAAAGATTTGAGTGCACAACGTTTGGTTTAGATTTGACAGCCATAATCAGCAATTGTGTACATTTGAGCTGAATGTGTCAAAATCTTAAAAATTAACAGGTGCCCAAGCAATTTCATGCTAGAATCATCATCCGGATGCCAAAATAAACTAAATACAGCAAAAGATTTGAGTGCACAACGTTTGGTTTAGGTTTGACAGCCATAATCACCTTTTTATTGCTTTAAATGCGTTTTTAGCGCATGATTGTACATTTGAGCTGAATGTGTCAAAATCTTAAAAATTAACAGGTGCCCAAGCAATTTCATGCTAGAATCATCATCCGGATGCCAAAATAAACTAAATACAGCAAAAGATTTGAGTGCACAACGTTTGATTTAGGTTTGACAGCCATAATCACCTTTTTATTGCTTTAAATGCGTTTTTAGCGCATGATTGTACATTTGAGCTCAATGTGTCAAAATCTTAAAAATTAACAGGTGCCCAAGCAATTAAGTGCTAGAATCATCATCCGGATGCCAAAATAAACTAAATACAGCAAAAGATTTGAGTGCACAACGTTTGGTTTAGATTTGACAGCCATAATCAGCAATTGTGTACATTTGAGCTCAATGTGTCAAAATCTTAAAAATTAACAGGTGCCCAAGCAATTTCATGCTAGAATCATCATCCGGATGCCAAAATAAACTAAATACAGCAAAAGATTTGAGTGCACAACGTTTGGTTTAGGTTTGACAGCCATAATCACCTTTTTATTGCTTTAAATGCGTTTTTAGCGCATGATTGTACATTTGAGCTGAATGTGTCAAAATCTTAAAAATTAACAGGTGCCCAAGCAATTAAGTGCTAGAATCATCATCCGGATGCCAAAATAAACTAAATATAGCAAAAGATTTGAGTGCACAACGTTTGGTTTAGGTTTGACAGCCATAATCAGCAATTGTGTACATTTGAGCTGAATGTGTCAAAATCTTAAAAATTAACAGGTGCCCAAGCAATTTCATGCTAGAATCATCATCCGGATGCCAAAATAAACTAAATACAGCAAAAGATTTGAGTGCACAACGTTTGGTTTAGGTTTGACAGCCATAATCACCTTTTTATTGCTTTAAATGCGTTTTTAGCGCATGATTGTACATTTGAGCTCAATGTGTCAAAATCTTAAAAATTAACAGGTGCCCAAGCAATTTCATGCTAGAATCATCATCCGGATGCCAAAATAAACTAAATATAGCAAAAGATTTGAGTGCACAACGTTTGGTTTAGGTTTGACAGCCATAATCAGCAATTGTGTACATTTGAGCTGAATGTGTCAAAATCTTAAAAATTAACAGGTGCCCAAGCAATTTCATGCTAGAATCATCATCCGGATGCCAAAATAAACTAAATACAGCAAAAGATTTGAGTGCACAACGTTTGGTTTAGGTTTGACAGCCATAATCACCTTTTTATTGCTTTAAATGCGTTTTTAGCGCATGATTGTACATTTGAGCTGAATGTGTCAAAATCTTAAAAATTAACAGGTGCCCAAGCAATTTCATGCTAGAATCATCATCCGGATGCCAAAATAAACTAAATATAGCAAAAGATTTGAGTGCACAACGTTTGGTTTAGGTTTGACAGCCATAATCAGCAATTGTGTACATTTGAGCTGAATGTGTCAAAATCTTAAAAATTAACAGGTGCCCAAGCAATTTCATGCTAGAATCATCATCCGGATGCCAAAATAAACTAAATACAGCAAAAGATTTGAGTGCACAACGTTTGGTTTAGGTTTGACAGCCATAATCACCTTTTTATTGCTTTAAATGCGTTTTTAGCGCATGATTGTACATTTCAGCTGAATGTGTCAAAATCTTAAAAATTGACAGGTGCCCAAGCAATTTCATGCTAGAATCATCATCCGGATGCCAAAATAAACTAAATACAGCAAAAGATTTGAGTGCACAACGTTTGGTTTAGATTTGACAGCCATAATCAGCAATTGTGTACATTTGAGCTGAATGTGTCAAAATCTTAAAAATTAACAGGTGCCCAAGCAATTTCATGCTAGAATCATCATCCGGATGCCAAAATAAACTAAATACAGCAAAAGATTTGAGTGCACAACGTTTGGTTTAGGTTTGACAGCCATAATCACCTTTTTATTGCTTTAAATGCGTTTTTAGCGCATGATTGTACATTTGAGCTCAATGTGTCAAAATCTTAAAAATTAACAGGTGCCCAAGCAATTAAGTGCTAGAATCATCATCCGGATGCCAAAATAAACTAAATACAGCAAAAGATTTGAGTGCACAACGTTTGGTTTAGATTTGACAGCCATAATCAGCAATTGTGTACATTTGAGCTGAATGTGTCAAAATCTTAAAAATTAACAGGTGCCCAAGCAATTTCATGCTAGAATCATCATCCGGATGCCAAAATAAACTAAATACAGCAAAAGATTTGAGTGCACAACGTTTGGTTTAGGTTTGACAGCCATAATCACCTTTTTATTGCTTTAAATGCGTTTTTAGCGCATGATTGTACATTTGAGCTGAATGTGTCAAAATCTTAAAAATTAACAGGTGCCCAAGCAATTAAGTGCTAGAATCATCATCCGGATGCCAAAATAAACTAAATATAGCAAAAGATTTGAGTGCACAACGTTTGGTTTAGGTTTGACAGCCATAATCAGCAATTGTGTACATTTGAGCTGAATGTGTCAAAATCTTAAAAATTAACAGGTGCCCAAGCAATTTCATGCTAGAATCATCATCCGGATGCCAAAATAAACTAAATACAGCAAAAGATTTGAGTGCACAACGTTTGGTTTAGGTTTGACAGCCATAATCACCTTTTTATTGCTTTAAATGCGTTTTTAGCGCATGATTGTACATTTGAGCTCAATGTGTCAAAATCTTAAAAATTAACAGGTGCCCAAGCAATTTCATGCTAGAATCATCATCCGGATGCCAAAATAAACTAAATACAGCAAAAGATTTGAGTGCACAACGTTTGATTTAGGTTTGACAGCCATAATCACCTTTTTATTGCTTTAAATGCGTTTTTAGCGCATGATTGTACATTTGAGCTGAATGTGTCAAAATCTTAAAAATTAACAGGTGCCCAAGCAATTAAGTGCTAGAATCATCATCCGGATGCCAAAATAAACTAAATATAGCAAAAGATTTGAGTGCACAACGTTTGGTTTAGGTTTGACAGCCATAATCAGCAATTGTGTACATTTGAGCTGAATGTGTCAAAATCTTAAAAATTAACAGGTGCCCAAGCAATTTCATGCTAGAATCATCATCCGGATGCCAAAATAAACTAAATACAGCAAAAGATTTGAGTGCACAACGTTTGATTTAGGTTTGACAGCCATAATCACCTTTTTATTGCTTTAAATGCGTTTTTAGCGCATGATTGTACATTTGAGCTGAATGTGTCAAAATCTTAAAAATTAACAGGTGCCCAAGCAATTAAGTGCTAGAATCATCATCCGGATGCCAAAATAAACTAAATACAGCAAAAGATTTGAGTGCACAACGTTTGGTTTAGATTTGACAGCCATAATCAGCAATTGTGTACATTTGAGCTGAATGTGTCAAAATCTTAAAAATTAACAGGTGCCCAAGCAATTTCATGCTAGAATCATCATCCGGATGCCAAAATAAACTAAATACAGCAAAAGATTTGAGTGCACAACGTTTGGTTTAGGTTTGACAGCCATAATCACCTTTTTATTGCTTTAAATGCGTTTTTAGCGCATGATTGTACATTTGAGCTGAATGTGTCAAAATCTTAAAAATTAACAGGTGCCCAAGCAATTTCATGCTAGAATCATCATCCGGATGCCAAAATAAACTAAATACAGCAAAAGATTTGAGTGCACAACGTTTGATTTAGGTTTGACAGCCATAATCACCTTTTTATTGCTTTAAATGCGTTTTTAGCGCATGATTGTACATTTGAGCTCAATGTGTCAAAATCTTAAAAATTAACAGGTGCCCAAGCAATTAAGTGCTAGAATCATCATCCGGATGCCAAAATAAACTAAATACAGCAAAAGATTTGAGTGCACAACGTTTGGTTTAGATTTGACAGCCATAATCAGCAATTGTGTACATTTGAGCTCAATGTGTCAAAATCTTAAAAATTAACAGGTGCCCAAGCAATTTCATGCTAGAATCATCATCCGGATGCCAAAATAAACTAAATACAGCAAAAGATTTGAGTGCACAACGTTTGGTTTAGGTTTGACAGCCATAATCACCTTTTTATTGCTTTAAATGCGTTTTTAGCGCATGATTGTACATTTGAGCTGAATGTGTCAAAATCTTAAAAATTAACAGGTGCCCAAGCAATTAAGTGCTAGAATCATCATCCGGATGCCAAAATAAACTAAATATAGCAAAAGATTTGAGTGCACAACGTTTGGTTTAGGTTTGACAGCCATAATCAGCAATTGTGTACATTTGAGCTGAATGTGTCAAAATCTTAAAAATTAACAGGTGCCCAAGCAATTTCATGCTAGAATCATCATCCGGATGCCAAAATAAACTAAATACAGCAAAAGATTTGAGTGCACAACGTTTGGTTTAGGTTTGACAGCCATAATCACCTTTTTATTGCTTTAAATGCGTTTTTAGCGCATGATTGTACATTTGAGCTCAATGTGTCAAAATCTTAAAAATTAACAGGTGCCCAAGCAATTTCATGCTAGAATCATCATCCGGATGCCAAAATAAACTAAATATAGCAAAAGATTTGAGTGCACAACGTTTGGTTTAGGTTTGACAGCCATAATCAGCAATTGTGTACATTTGAGCTGAATGTGTCAAAATCTTAAAAATTAACAGGTGCCCAAGCAATTTCATGCTAGAATCATCATCCGGATGCCAAAATAAACTAAATACAGCAAAAGATTTGAGTGCACAACGTTTGGTTTAGGTTTGACAGCCATAATCACCTTTTTATTGCTTTAAATGCGTTTTTAGCGCATGATTGTACATTTGAGCTGAATGTGTCAAAATCTTAAAAATTAACAGGTGCCCAAGCAATTTCATGCTAGAATCATCATCCGGATGCCAAAATAAACTAAATATAGCAAAAGATTTGAGTGCACAACGTTTGGTTTAGGTTTGACAGCCATAATCAGCAATTGTGTACATTTGAGCTGAATGTGTCAAAATCTTAAAAATTAACAGGTGCCCAAGCAATTTCATGCTAGAATCATCATCCGGATGCCAAAATAAACTAAATACAGCAAAAGATTTGAGTGCACAACGTTTGGTTTAGGTTTGACAGCCATAATCACCTTTTTATTGCTTTAAATGCGTTTTTAGCGCATGATTGTACATTTCAGCTGAATGTGTCAAAATCTTAAAAATTGACAGGTGCCCAAGCAATTTCATGCTAGAATCATCATCCGGATGCCAAAATAAACTAAATACAGCAAAAGATTTGAGTGCACAACGTTTGGTTTAGATTTGACAGCCATAATCAGCAATTGTGTACATTTGAGCTGAATGTGTCAAAATCTTAAAAATTAACAGGTGCCCAAGCAATTTCATGCTAGAATCATCATCCGGATGCCAAAATAAACTAAATACAGCAAAAGATTTGAGTGCACAACGTTTGGTTTAGGTTTGACAGCCATAATCACCTTTTTATTGCTTTAAATGCGTTTTTAGCGCATGATTGTACATTTGAGCTGAATGTGTCAAAATCTTAAAAATTAACAGGTGCCCAAGCAATTAAGTGCTAGAATCATCATCCGGATGCCAAAATAAACTAAATACAGCAAAAGATTTGAGTGCACAACGTTTGGTTTAGATTTGACAGCCATAATCAGCAATTGTGTACATTTGAGCTGAATGTGTCAAAATCTTAAAAATTAACAGGTGCCCAAGCAATTTCATGCTAGAATCATCATCCGGATGCCAAAATAAACTAAATACAGCAAAAGATTTGAGTGCACAACGTTTGGTTTAGGTTTGACAGCCATAATCACCTTTTTATTGCTTTAAATGCGTTTTTAGCGCATGATTGTACATTTGAGCTCAATGTGTCAAAATCTTAAAAATTAACAGGTGCCCAAGCAATTTCATGCTAGAATCATCATCCGGATGCCAAAATAAACTAAATATAGCAAAAGATTTGAGTGCACAACGTTTGGTTTAGGTTTGACAGCCATAATCAGCAATTGTGTACATTTGAGCTGAATGTGTCAAAATCTTAAAAATTAACAGGTGCCCAAGCAATTTCATGCTAGAATCATCATCCGGATGCCAAAATAAACTAAATACAGCAAAAGATTTGAGTGCACAACGTTTGGTTTAGGTTTGACAGCCATAATCACCTTTTTATTGCTTTAAATGCGTTTTTAGCGCATGATTGTACATTTGAGCTCAATGTGTCAAAATCTTAAAAATTAACAGGTGCCCAAGCAATTAAGTGCTAGAATCATCATCCGGATGCCAAAATAAACTAAATACAGCAAAAGATTTGAGTGCACAACGTTTGGTTTAGATTTGACAGCCATAATCAGCAATTGTGTACATTTGAGCTGAATGTGTCAAAATCTTAAAAATTAACAGGTGCCCAAGCAATTTCATGCTAGAATCATCATCCGGATGCCAAAATAAACTAAATACAGCAAAAGATTTGAGTGCACAACGTTTGGTTTAGGTTTGACAGCCATAATCACCTTTTTATTGCTTTAAATGCGTTTTTAGCGCATGATTGTACATTTGAGCTGAATGTGTCAAAATCTTAAAAATTAACAGGTGCCCAAGCAATTAAGTGCTAGAATCATCATCCGGATGCCAAAATAAACTAAAAATAGCAAAAGATTTGAGTGCACAACGTTTGGTTTAGGTTTGACAGCCATAATCAGCAATTGTGTACATTTGAGCTGAATGTGTCAAAATCTTAAAAATTAACAGGTGCCCAAGCAATTTCATGCTAGAATCATCATCCGGATGCCAAAATAAACTAAATACAGCAAAAGATTTGAGTGCACAACGTTTGGTTTAGGTTTGACAGCCATAATCACCTTTTTATTGCTTTAAATGCGTTTTTAGCGCATGATTGTACATTTGAGCTCAATGTGTCAAAATCTTAAAAATTAACAGGTGCCCAAGCAATTTCATGCTAGAATCATCATCCGGATGCCAAAATAAACTAAATATAGCAAAAGATTTGAGTGCACAACGTTTGGTTTAGGTTTGACAGCCATAATCAGCAATTGTGTACATTTGAGCTGAATGTGTCAAAATCTTAAAAATTAACAGGTGCCCAAGCAATTTCATGCTAGAATCATCATCCGGATGCCAAAATAAACTAAATACAGCAAAAGATTTGAGTGCACAACGTTTGGTTTAGGTTTGACAGCCATAATCACCTTTTTATTGCTTTAAATGCGTTTTTAGCGCATGATTGTACATTTGAGCTGAATGTGTCAAAATCTTAAAAATTAACAGGTGCCCAAGCAATTTCATGCTAGAATCATCATCCGGATGCCAAAATAAACTAAATACAGCAAAAGATTTGAGTGCACAACGTTTGGTTTAGGTTTGACAGCCATAATCACCTTTTTATTGCTTTAAATGCGTTTTTAGCGCATGATTGTACATTTGAGCTCAATGTGTCAAAATCTTAAAAATTAACAGGTGCCCAAGCAATTTCATGCTAGAATCATCATCCGGATGCCAAAATAAACTAAATATAGCAAAAGATTTGAGTGCACAACGTTTGGTTTAGGTTTGACAGCCATAATCAGCAATTGTGTACATTTGAGCTGAATGTGTCAAAATCTTAAAAATTAACAGGTGCCCAAGCAATTTCATGCTAGAATCATCATCCGGATGCCAAAATAAACTAAATACAGCAAAAGATTTGAGTGCACAACGTTTGATTTAGGTTTGACAGCCATAATCACCTTTTTATTGCTTTAAATGCGTTTTTAGCGCATGATTGTACATTTGAGCTGAATGTGTCAAAATCTTAAAAATTAACAGGTGCCCAAGCAATTAAGTGCTAGAATCATCATCCGGATGCCAAAATAAACTAAATACAGCAAAAGATTTGAGTGCACAACGTTTGGTTTAGATTTGACAGCCATAATCAGCAATTGTGTACATTTGAGCTGAATGTGTCAAAATCTTAAAAATTAACAGGTGCCCAAGCAATTTCATGCTAGAATCATCATCCGGATGCCAAAATAAACTAAATACAGCAAAAGATTTGAGTGCACAACGTTTGGTTTAGGTTTGACAGCCATAATCACCTTTTTATTGCTTTAAATGCGTTTTTAGCGCATGATTGTACATTTGAGCTCAATGTGTCAAAATCTTAAAAATTAACAGGTGCCCAAGCAATTTCATGCTAGAATCATCATCCGGATGCCAAAATAAACTAAATATAGCAAAAGATTTGAGTGCACAACGTTTGGTTTAGGTTTGACAGCCATAATCAGCAATTGTGTACATTTGAGCTGAATGTGTCAAAATCTTAAAAATTAACAGGTGCCCAAGCAATTTCATGCTAGAATCATCATCCGGATGCCAAAATAAACTAAATACAGCAAAAGATTTGAGTGCACAACGTTTGGTTTAGGTTTGACAGCCATAATCACCTTTTTATTGCTTTAAATGCGTTTTTAGCGCATGATTGTACATTTGAGCTGAATGTGTCAAAATCTTAAAAATTAACAGGTGCCCAAGCAATTTCATGCTAGAATCATCATCCGGATGCCAAAATAAACTAAATATAGCAAAAGATTTGAGTGCACAACGTTTGGTTTAGATTTGACAGCCATAATCAGCAATTGTGTACATTTGAGCTGAATGTGTCAAAATCTTAAAAATTAACAGGTGCCCAAGCAATTTCATGCTAGAATCATCATCCGGATGCCAAAATAAACTAAATACAGCAAAAGATTTGAGTGCACAACGTTTGGTTTAGGTTTGACAGCCATAATCACCTTTTTATTGCTTTAAATGCGTTTTTAGCGCATGATTGTACATTTGAGCTCAATGTGTCAAAATCTTAAAAATTAACAGGTGCCCAAGCAATTAAGTGCTAGAATCATCATCCGGATGCCAAAATAAACTAAATACAGCAAAAGATTTGAGTGCACAACGTTTGGTTTAGATTTGACAGCCATAATCAGCAATTGTGTACATTTGAGCTGAATGTGTCAAAATCTTAAAAATTAACAGGTGCCCAAGCAATTTCATGCTAGAATCATCATCCGGATGCCAAAATAAACTAAATACAGCAAAAGATTTGAGTGCACAACGTTTGATTTAGGTTTGACAGCCATAATCACCTTTTTATTGCTTTAAATGCGTTTTTAGCGCATGATTGTACATTTGAGCTCAATGTGTCAAAATCTTAAAAATTAACAGGTGCCCAAGCAATTAAGTGCTAGAATCATCATCCGGATGCCAAAATAAACTAAATACAGCAAAAGATTTGAGTGCACAACGTTTGGTTTAGATTTGACAGCCATAATCAGCAATTGTGTACATTTGAGCTCAATGTGTCAAAATCTTAAAAATTAACAGGTGCCCAAGCAATTTCATGCTAGAATCATCATCCGGATGCCAAAATAAACTAAATACAGCAAAAGATTTGAGTGCACAACGTTTGGTTTAGGTTTGACAGCCATAATCACCTTTTTATTGCTTTAAATGCGTTTTTAGCGCATGATTGTACATTTGAGCTGAATGTGTCAAAATCTTAAAAATTAACAGGTGCCCAAGCAATTAAGTGCTAGAATCATCATCCGGATGCCAAAATAAACTAAATATAGCAAAAGATTTGAGTGCACAACGTTTGGTTTAGGTTTGACAGCCATAATCAGCAATTGTGTACATTTGAGCTGAATGTGTCAAAATCTTAAAAATTAACAGGTGCCCAAGCAATTTCATGCTAGAATCATCATCCGGATGCCAAAATAAACTAAATACAGCAAAAGATTTGAGTGCACAACGTTTGGTTTAGGTTTGACAGCCATAATCACCTTTTTATTGCTTTAAATGCGTTTTTAGCGCATGATTGTACATTTGAGCTCAATGTGTCAAAATCTTAAAAATTAACAGGTGCCCAAGCAATTTCATGCTAGAATCATCATCCGGATGCCAAAATAAACTAAATATAGCAAAAGATTTGAGTGCACAACGTTTGGTTTAGGTTTGACAGCCATAATCAGCAATTGTGTACATTTGAGCTGAATGTGTCAAAATCTTAAAAATTAACAGGTGCCCAAGCAATTTCATGCTAGAATCATCATCCGGATGCCAAAATAAACTAAATACAGCAAAAGATTTGAGTGCACAACGTTTGGTTTAGGTTTGACAGCCATAATCACCTTTTTATTGCTTTAAATGCGTTTTTAGCGCATGATTGTACATTTGAGCTGAATGTGTCAAAATCTTAAAAATTAACAGGTGCCCAAGCAATTTCATGCTAGAATCATCATCCGGATGCCAAAATAAACTAAATATAGCAAAAGATTTGAGTGCACAACGTTTGGTTTAGGTTTGACAGCCATAATCAGCAATTGTGTACATTTGAGCTGAATGTGTCAAAATCTTAAAAATTAACAGGTGCCCAAGCAATTTCATGCTAGAATCATCATCCGGATGCCAAAATAAACTAAATACAGCAAAAGATTTGAGTGCACAACGTTTGGTTTAGGTTTGACAGCCATAATCACCTTTTTATTGCTTTAAATGCGTTTTTAGCGCATGATTGTACATTTCAGCTGAATGTGTCAAAATCTTAAAAATTGACAGGTGCCCAAGCAATTTCATGCTAGAATCATCATCCGGATGCCAAAATAAACTAAATACAGCAAAAGATTTGAGTGCACAACGTTTGGTTTAGATTTGACAGCCATAATCAGCAATTGTGTACATTTGAGCTGAATGTGTCAAAATCTTAAAAATTAACAGGTGCCCAAGCAATTTCATGCTAGAATCATCATCCGGATGCCAAAATAAACTAAATACAGCAAAAGATTTGAGTGCACAACGTTTGGTTTAGGTTTGACAGCCATAATCACCTTTTTATTGCTTTAAATGCGTTTTTAGCGCATGATTGTACATTTGAGCTGAATGTGTCAAAATCTTAAAAATTAACAGGTGCCCAAGCAATTAAGTGCTAGAATCATCATCCGGATGCCAAAATAAACTAAATACAGCAAAAGATTTGAGTGCACAACGTTTGGTTTAGATTTGACAGCCATAATCAGCAATTGTGTACATTTGAGCTGAATGTGTCAAAATCTTAAAAATTAACAGGTGCCCAAGCAATTTCATGCTAGAATCATCATCCGGATGCCAAAATAAACTAAATACAGCAAAAGATTTGAGTGCACAACGTTTGGTTTAGATTTGACAGCCATAATCAGCAATTGTGTACATTTGAGCTGAATGTGTCAAAATCTTAAAAATTAACAGGTGCCCAAGCAATTTCATGCTAGAATCATCATCCGGATGCCAAAATAAACTAAATACAGCAAAAGATTTGAGTGCACAACGTTTGGTTTAGGTTTGACAGCCATAATCACCTTTTTATTGCTTTAAATGCGTTTTTAGCGCATGATTGTACATTTGAGCTCAATGTGTCAAAATCTTAAAAATTAACAGGTGCCCAAGCAATTTCATGCTAGAATCATCATCCGGATGCCAAAATAAACTAAATATAGCAAAAGATTTGAGTGCACAACGTTTGGTTTAGGTTTGACAGCCATAATCAGCAATTGTGTACATTTGAGCTGAATGTGTCAAAATCTTAAAAATTAACAGGTGCCCAAGCAATTTCATGCTAGAATCATCATCCGGATGCCAAAATAAACTAAATACAGCAAAAGATTTGAGTGCACAACGTTTGGTTTAGGTTTGACAGCCATAATCACCTTTTTATTGCTTTAAATGCGTTTTTAGCGCATGATTGTACATTTGAGCTCAATGTGTCAAAATCTTAAAAATTAACAGGTGCCCAAGCAATTAAGTGCTAGAATCATCATCCGGATGCCAAAATAAACTAAATACAGCAAAAGATTTGAGTGCACAACGTTTGGTTTAGATTTGACAGCCATAATCAGCAATTGTGTACATTTGAGCTGAATGTGTCAAAATCTTAAAAAATTAACAGGTGCCCAAGCAATTTCATGCTAGAATCATCATCCGGATGCCAAAATAAACTAAATACAGCAAAAGATTTGAGTGCACAACGTTTGGTTTAGGTTTGACAGCCATAATCACCTTTTTATTGCTTTAAATGCGTTTTTAGCGCATGATTGTACATTTGAGCTGAATGTGTCAAAATCTTAAAAATTAACAGGTGCCCAAGCAATTAAGTGCTAGAATCATCATCCGGATGCCAAAATAAACTAAATATAGCAAAAGATTTGAGTGCACAACGTTTGGTTTAGGTTTGACAGCCATAATCAGCAATTGTGTACATTTGAGCTGAATGTGTCAAAATCTTAAAAATTAACAGGTGCCCAAGCAATTTCATGCTAGAATCATCATCCGGATGCCAAAATAAACTAAATACAGCAAAAGATTTGAGTGCACAACGTTTGGTTTAGGTTTGACAGCCATAATCACCTTTTTATTGCTTTAAATGCGTTTTTAGCGCATGATTGTACATTTGAGCTGAATGTGTCAAAATCTTAAAAATTAACAGGTGCCCAAGCAATTAAGTGCTAGAATCATCATCCGGATGCCAAAATAAACTAAATATAGCAAAAGATTTGAGTGCACAACGTTTGGTTTAGGTTTGACAGCCATAATCAGCAATTGTGTACATTTGAGCTGAATGTGTCAAAATCTTAAAAATTAACAGGTGCCCAAGCAATTTCATGCTAGAATCATCATCCGGATGCCAAAATAAACTAAATACAGCAAAAGATTTGAGTGCACAACGTTTGGTTTAGGTTTGACAGCCATAATCACCTTTTTATTGCTTTAAATGCGTTTTTAGCGCATGATTGTACATTTGAGCTCAATGTGTCAAAATCTTAAAAATTAACAGGTGCCCAAGCAATTTCATGCTAGAATCATCATCCGGATGCCAAAATAAACTAAATATAGCAAAAGATTTGAGTGCACAACGTTTGGTTTAGGTTTGACAGCCATAATCAGCAATTGTGTACATTTGAGCTGAATGTGTCAAAATCTTAAAAATTAACAGGTGCCCAAGCAATTTCATGCTAGAATCATCATCCGGATGCCAAAATAAACTAAATACAGCAAAAGATTTGAGTGCACAACGTTTGGTTTAGGTTTGACAGCCATAATCACCTTTTTATTGCTTTAAATGCGTTTTTAGCGCATGATTGTACATTTGAGCTGAATGTGTCAAAATCTTAAAAATTAACAGGTGCCCAAGCAATTTCATGCTAGAATCATCATCCGGATGCCAAAATAAACTAAATATAGCAAAAGATTTGAGTGCACAACGTTTGGTTTAGGTTTGACAGCCATAATCAGCAATTGTGTACATTTGAGCTGAATGTGTCAAAATCTTAAAAATTAACAGGTGCCCAAGCAATTTCATGCTAGAATCATCATCCGGATGCCAAAATAAACTAAATACAGCAAAAGATTTGAGTGCACAACGTTTGGTTTAGGTTTGACAGCCATAATCACCTTTTTATTGCTTTAAATGCGTTTTTAGCGCATGATTGTACATTTCAGCTGAATGTGTCAAAATCTTAAAAATTGACAGGTGCCCAAGCAATTTCATGCTAGAATCATCATCCGGATGCCAAAATAAACTAAATACAGCAAAAGATTTGAGTGCACAACGTTTGGTTTAGATTTGACAGCCATAATCAGCAATTGTGTACATTTGAGCTGAATGTGTCAAAATCTTAAAAATTAACAGGTGCCCAAGCAATTTCATGCTAGAATCATCATCCGGATGCCAAAATAAACTAAATACAGCAAAAGATTTGAGTGCACAACGTTTGGTTTAGGTTTGACAGCCATAATCACCTTTTTATTGCTTTAAATGCGTTTTTAGCGCATGATTGTACATTTGAGCTGAATGTGTCAAAATCTTAAAAATTAACAGGTGCCCAAGCAATTAAGTGCTAGAATCATCATCCGGATGCCAAAATAAACTAAATACAGCAAAAGATTTGAGTGCACAACGTTTGGTTTAGATTTGACAGCCATAATCAGCAATTGTGTACATTTGAGCTGAATGTGTCAAAATCTTAAAAATTAACAGGTGCCCAAGCAATTTCATGCTAGAATCATCATCCGGATGCCAAAATAAACTAAATACAGCAAAAGATTTGAGTGCACAACGTTTGGTTTAGATTTGACAGCCATAATCAGCAATTGTGTACATTTGAGCTGAATGTGTCAAAATCTTAAAAATTAACAGGTGCCCAAGCAATTTCATGCTAGAATCATCATCCGGATGCCAAAATAAACTAAATACAGCAAAAGATTTGAGTGCACAACGTTTGGTTTAGGTTTGACAGCCATAATCACCTTTTTATTGCTTTAAATGCGTTTTTAGCGCATGATTGTACATTTGAGCTCAATGTGTCAAAATCTTAAAAATTAACAGGTGCCCAAGCAATTTCATGCTAGAATCATCATCCGGATGCCAAAATAAACTAAATATAGCAAAAGATTTGAGTGCACAACGTTTGGTTTAGGTTTGACAGCCATAATCAGCAATTGTGTACATTTGAGCTGAATGTGTCAAAATCTTAAAAATTAACAGGTGCCCAAGCAATTTCATGCTAGAATCATCATCCGGATGCCAAAATAAACTAAATACAGCAAAAGATTTGAGTGCACAACGTTTGATTTAGGTTTGACAGCCATAATCACCTTTTTATTGCTTTAAATGCGTTTTTAGCGCATGATTGTACATTTGAGCTGAATGTGTCAAAATCTTAAAAATTAACAGGTGCCCAAGCAATTAAGTGCTAGAATCATCATCCGGATGCCAAAATAAACTAAATACAGCAAAAGATTTGAGTGCACAACGTTTGGTTTAGATTTGACAGCCATAATCAGCAATTGTGTACATTTGAGCTGAATGTGTCAAAATCTTAAAAATTAACAGGTGCCCAAGCAATTTCATGCTAGAATCATCATCCGGATGCCAAAATAAACTAAATACAGCAAAAGATTTGAGTGCACAACGTTTGGTTTAGGTTTGACAGCCATAATCACCTTTTTATTGCTTTAAATGCGTTTTTAGCGCATGATTGTACATTTGAGCTCAATGTGTCAAAATCTTAAAAATTAACAGGTGCCCAAGCAATTTCATGCTAGAATCATCATCCGGATGCCAAAATAAACTAAATATAGCAAAAGATTTGAGTGCACAACGTTTGGTTTAGGTTTGACAGCCATAATCAGCAATTGTGTACATTTGAGCTGAATGTGTCAAAATCTTAAAAATTAACAGGTGCCCAAGCAATTTCATGCTAGAATCATCATCCGGATGCCAAAATAAACTAAATACAGCAAAAGATTTGAGTGCACAACGTTTGGTTTAGGTTTGACAGCCATAATCACCTTTTTATTGCTTTAAATGCGTTTTTAGCGCATGATTGTACATTTGAGCTGAATGTGTCAAAATCTTAAAAATTAACAGGTGCCCAAGCAATTTCATGCTAGAATCATCATCCGGATGCCAAAATAAACTAAATATAGCAAAAGATTTGAGTGCACAACGTTTGGTTTAGATTTGACAGCCATAATCAGCAATTGTGTACATTTGAGCTGAATGTGTCAAAATCTTAAAAATTAACAGGTGCCCAAGCAATTTCATGCTAGAATCATCATCCGGATGCCAAAATAAACTAAATACAGCAAAAGATTTGAGTGCACAACGTTTGGTTTAGGTTTGACAGCCATAATCACCTTTTTATTGCTTTAAATGCGTTTTTAGCGCATGATTGTACATTTGAGCTCAATGTGTCAAAATCTTAAAAATTAACAGGTGCCCAAGCAATTAAGTGCTAGAATCATCATCCGGATGCCAAAATAAACTAAATACAGCAAAAGATTTGAGTGCACAACGTTTGGTTTAGATTTGACAGCCATAATCAGCAATTGTGTACATTTGAGCTGAATGTGTCAAAATCTTAAAAATTAACAGGTGCCCAAGCAATTTCATGCTAGAATCATCATCCGGATGCCAAAATAAACTAAATACAGCAAAAGATTTGAGTGCACAACGTTTGATTTAGGTTTGACAGCCATAATCACCTTTTTATTGCTTTAAATGCGTTTTTAGCGCATGATTGTACATTTGAGCTCAATGTGTCAAAATCTTAAAAATTAACAGGTGCCCAAGCAATTAAGTGCTAGAATCATCATCCGGATGCCAAAATAAACTAAATACAGCAAAAGATTTGAGTGCACAACGTTTGGTTTAGATTTGACAGCCATAATCAGCAATTGTGTACATTTGAGCTGAATGTGTCAAAATCTTAAAAATTAACAGGTGCCCAAGCAATTTCATGCTAGAATCATCATCCGGATGCCAAAATAAACTAAATACAGCAAAAGATTTGAGTGCACAACGTTTGGTTTAGGTTTGACAGCCATAATCACCTTTTTATTGCTTTAAATGCGTTTTTAGCGCATGATTGTACATTTGAGCTCAATGTGTCAAAATCTTAAAAATTAACAGGTGCCCAAGCAATTTCATGCTAGAATCATCATCCGGATGCCAAAATAAACTAAATATAGCAAAAGATTTGAGTGCACAACGTTTGGTTTAGGTTTGACAGCCATAATCAGCAATTGTGTACATTTGAGCTGAATGTGTCAAAATCTTAAAAATTAACAGGTGCCCAAGCAATTTCATGCTAGAATCATCATCCGGATGCCAAAATAAACTAAATACAGCAAAAGATTTGAGTGCACAACGTTTGGTTTAGGTTTGACAGCCATAATCACCTTTTTATTGCTTTAAATGCGTTTTTAGCGCATGATTGTACATTTGAGCTCAATGTGTCAAAATCTTAAAAATTAACAGGTGCCCAAGCAATTTCATGCTAGAATCATCATCCGGATGCCAAAATAAACTAAATATAGCAAAAGATTTGAGTGCACAACGTTTGGTTTAGATTTGACAGCCATAATCAGCAATTGTGTACATTTGAGCTGAATGTGTCAAAATCTTAAAAATTAACAGGTGCCCAAGCAATTTCATGCTAGAATCATCATCCGGATGCCAAAATAAACTAAATACAGCAAAAGATTTGAGTGCACAACGTTTGGTTTAGGTTTGACAGCCATAATCACCTTTTTATTGCTTTAAATGCGTTTTTAGCGCATGATTGTACATTTGAGCTCAATGTGTCAAAATCTTAAAAATTAACAGGTGCCCAAGCAATTAAGTGCTAGAATCATCATCCGGATGCCAAAATAAACTAAATACAGCAAAAGATTTGAGTGCACAACGTTTGGTTTAGATTTGACAGCCATAATCAGCAATTGTGTACATTTGAGCTGAATGTGTCAAAATCTTAAAAATTAACAGGTGCCCAAGCAATTTCATGCTAGAATCATCATCCGGATGCCAAAATAAACTAAATACAGCAAAAGATTTGAGTGCACAACGTTTGATTTAGGTTTGACAGCCATAATCACCTTTTTATTGCTTTAAATGCGTTTTTAGCGCATGATTTTACATTTGAGCTCAATGTGTCAAAATCTTAAAAATTAACAGGTGCCCAAGCAATTAAGTGCTAGAATCATCATCCGGATGCCAAAATAAACTAAATACAGCAAAAGATTTGAGTGCACAACGTTTGGTTTAGATTTGACAGCCATAATCAGCAATTGTGTACATTTGAGCTCAATGTGTCAAAATCTTAAAAATTAACAGGTGCCCAAGCAATTTCATGCTAGAATCATCATCCGGATGCCAAAATAAACTAAATACAGCAAAAGATTTGAGTGCACAACGTTTGGTTTAGGTTTGACAGCCATAATCACCTTTTTATTGCTTTAAATGCGTTTTTAGCGCATGATTGTACATTTGAGCTGAATGTGTCAAAATCTTAAAAATTAACAGGTGCCCAAGCAATTAAGTGCTAGAATCATCATCCGGATGCCAAAATAAACTAAATATAGCAAAAGATTTGAGTGCACAACGTTTGGTTTAGGTTTGACAGCCATAATCAGCAATTGTGTACATTTGAGCTGAATGTGTCAAAATCTTAAAAATTAACAGGTGCCCAAGCAATTTCATGCTAGAATCATCATCCGGATGCCAAAATAAACTAAATACAGCAAAAGATTTGAGTGCACAACGTTTGGTTTAGGTTTGACAGCCATAATCACCTTTTTATTGCTTTAAATGCGTTTTTAGCGCATGATTGTACATTTGAGCTCAATGTGTCAAAATCTTAAAAATTAACAGGTGCCCAAGCAATTTCATGCTAGAATCATCATCCGGATGCCAAAATAAACTAAATATAGCAAAAGATTTGAGTGCACAACGTTTGGTTTAGGTTTGACAGCCATAATCAGCAATTGTGTACATTTGAGCTGAATGTGTCAAAATCTTAAAAATTAACAGGTGCCCAAGCAATTTCATGCTAGAATCATCATCCGGATGCCAAAATAAACTAAATACAGCAAAAGATTTGAGTGCACAACGTTTGGTTTAGGTTTGACAGCCATAATCACCTTTTTATTGCTTTAAATGCGTTTTTAGCGCATGATTGTACATTTGAGCTGAATGTGTCAAAATCTTAAAAATTAACAGGTGCCCAAGCAATTTCATGCTAGAATCATCATCCGGATGCCAAAATAAACTAAATATAGCAAAAGATTTGAGTGCACAACGTTTGGTTTAGGTTTGACAGCCATAATCAGCAATTGTGTACATTTGAGCTGAATGTGTCAAAATCTTAAAAATTAACAGGTGCCCAAGCAATTTCATGCTAGAATCATCATCCGGATGCCAAAATAAACTAAATACAGCAAAAGATTTGAGTGCACAACGTTTGGTTTAGGTTTGACAGCCATAATCACCTTTTTATTGCTTTAAATGCGTTTTTAGCGCATGATTGTACATTTCAGCTGAATGTGTCAAAATCTTAAAAATTGACAGGTGCCCAAGCAATTTCATGCTAGAATCATCATCCGGATGCCAAAATAAACTAAATACAGCAAAAGATTTGAGTGCACAACGTTTGGTTTAGATTTGACAGCCATAATCAGCAATTGTGTACATTTGAGCTGAATGTGTCAAAATCTTAAAAATTAACAGGTGCCCAAGCAATTTCATGCTAGAATCATCATCCGGATGCCAAAATAAACTAAATACAGCAAAAGATTTGAGTGCACAACGTTTGGTTTAGGTTTGACAGCCATAATCACCTTTTTATTGCTTTAAATGCGTTTTTAGCGCATGATTGTACATTTGAGCTGAATGTGTCAAAATCTTAAAAATTAACAGGTGCCCAAGCAATTAAGTGCTAGAATCATCATCCGGATGCCAAAATAAACTAAATACAGCAAAAGATTTGAGTGCACAACGTTTGGTTTAGATTTGACAGCCATAATCAGCAATTGTGTACATTTGAGCTGAATGTGTCAAAATCTTAAAAATTAACAGGTGCCCAAGCAATTTCATGCTAGAATCATCATCCGGATGCCAAAATAAACTAAATACAGCAAAAGATTTGAGTGCACAACGTTTGGTTTAGATTTGACAGCCATAATCAGCAATTGTGTACATTTGAGCTGAATGTGTCAAAATCTTAAAAATTAACAGGTGCCCAAGCAATTTCATGCTAGAATCATCATCCGGATGCCAAAATAAACTAAATACAGCAAAAGATTTGAGTGCACAACGTTTGGTTTAGGTTTGACAGCCATAATCACCTTTTTATTGCTTTAAATGCGTTTTTAGCGCATGATTGTACATTTGAGCTCAATGTGTCAAAATCTTAAAAATTAACAGGTGCCCAAGCAATTTCATGCTAGAATCATCATCCGGATGCCAAAATAAACTAAATATAGCAAAAGATTTGAGTGCACAACGTTTGGTTTAGGTTTGACAGCCATAATCAGCAATTGTGTACATTTGAGCTGAATGTGTCAAAATCTTAAAAATTAACAGGTGCCCAAGCAATTTCATGCTAGAATCATCATCCGGATGCCAAAATAAACTAAATACAGCAAAAGATTTGAGTGCACAACGTTTGGTTTAGGTTTGACAGCCATAATCACCTTTTTATTGCTTTAAATGCGTTTTTAGCGCATGATTGTACATTTGAGCTCAATGTGTCAAAATCTTAAAAATTAACAGGTGCCCAAGCAATTAAGTGCTAGAATCATCATCCGGATGCCAAAATAAACTAAATACAGCAAAAGATTTGAGTGCACAACGTTTGGTTTAGATTTGACAGCCATAATCAGCAATTGTGTACATTTGAGCTGAATGTGTCAAAATCTTAAAAAATTAACAGGTGCCCAAGCAATTTCATGCTAGAATCATCATCCGGATGCCAAAATAAACTAAATACAGCAAAAGATTTGAGTGCACAACGTTTGGTTTAGGTTTGACAGCCATAATCACCTTTTTATTGCTTTAAATGCGTTTTTAGCGCATGATTGTACATTTGAGCTGAATGTGTCAAAATCTTAAAAATTAACAGGTGCCCAAGCAATTAAGTGCTAGAATCATCATCCGGATGCCAAAATAAACTAAATATAGCAAAAGATTTGAGTGCACAACGTTTGGTTTAGGTTTGACAGCCATAATCAGCAATTGTGTACATTTGAGCTGAATGTGTCAAAATCTTAAAAATTAACAGGTGCCCAAGCAATTTCATGCTAGAATCATCATCCGGATGCCAAAATAAACTAAATACAGCAAAAGATTTGAGTGCACAACGTTTGGTTTAGGTTTGACAGCCATAATCACCTTTTTATTGCTTTAAATGCGTTTTTAGCGCATGATTGTACATTTGAGCTGAATGTGTCAAAATCTTAAAAATTAACAGGTGCCCAAGCAATTAAGTGCTAGAATCATCATCCGGATGCCAAAATAAACTAAATATAGCAAAAGATTTGAGTGCACAACGTTTGGTTTAGGTTTGACAGCCATAATCAGCAATTGTGTACATTTGAGCTGAATGTGTCAAAATCTTAAAAATTAACAGGTGCCCAAGCAATTTCATGCTAGAATCATCATCCGGATGCCAAAATAAACTAAATACAGCAAAAGATTTGAGTGCACAACGTTTGGTTTAGGTTTGACAGCCATAATCACCTTTTTATTGCTTTAAATGCGTTTTTAGCGCATGATTGTACATTTGAGCTCAATGTGTCAAAATCTTAAAAATTAACAGGTGCCCAAGCAATTTCATGCTAGAATCATCATCCGGATGCCAAAATAAACTAAATATAGCAAAAGATTTGAGTGCACAACGTTTGGTTTAGGTTTGACAGCCATAATCAGCAATTGTGTACATTTGAGCTGAATGTGTCAAAATCTTAAAAATTAACAGGTGCCCAAGCAATTTCATGCTAGAATCATCATCCGGATGCCAAAATAAACTAAATACAGCAAAAGATTTGAGTGCACAACGTTTGGTTTAGGTTTGACAGCCATAATCACCTTTTTATTGCTTTAAATGCGTTTTTAGCGCATGATTGTACATTTGAGCTGAATGTGTCAAAATCTTAAAAATTAACAGGTGCCCAAGCAATTTCATGCTAGAATCATCATCCGGATGCCAAAATAAACTAAATATAGCAAAAGATTTGAGTGCACAACGTTTGGTTTAGGTTTGACAGCCATAATCAGCAATTGTGTACATTTGAGCTGAATGTGTCAAAATCTTAAAAATTAACAGGTGCCCAAGCAATTTCATGCTAGAATCATCATCCGGATGCCAAAATAAACTAAATACAGCAAAAGATTTGAGTGCACAACGTTTGGTTTAGGTTTGACAGCCATAATCACCTTTTTATTGCTTTAAATGCGTTTTTAGCGCATGATTGTACATTTCAGCTGAATGTGTCAAAATCTTAAAAATTGACAGGTGCCCAAGCAATTTCATGCTAGAATCATCATCCGGATGCCAAAATAAACTAAATACAGCAAAAGATTTGAGTGCACAACGTTTGGTTTAGATTTGACAGCCATAATCAGCAATTGTGTACATTTGAGCTGAATGTGTCAAAATCTTAAAAATTAACAGGTGCCCAAGCAATTTCATGCTAGAATCATCATCCGGATGCCAAAATAAACTAAATACAGCAAAAGATTTGAGTGCACAACGTTTGGTTTAGGTTTGACAGCCATAATCACCTTTTTATTGCTTTAAATGCGTTTTTAGCGCATGATTGTACATTTGAGCTGAATGTGTCAAAATCTTAAAAATTAACAGGTGCCCAAGCAATTAAGTGCTAGAATCATCATCCGGATGCCAAAATAAACTAAATACAGCAAAAGATTTGAGTGCACAACGTTTGGTTTAGATTTGACAGCCATAATCAGCAATTGTGTACATTTGAGCTGAATGTGTCAAAATCTTAAAAATTAACAGGTGCCCAAGCAATTTCATGCTAGAATCATCATCCGGATGCCAAAATAAACTAAATACAGCAAAAGATTTGAGTGCACAACGTTTGGTTTAGATTTGACAGCCATAATCAGCAATTGTGTACATTTGAGCTGAATGTGTCAAAATCTTAAAAATTAACAGGTGCCCAAGCAATTTCATGCTAGAATCATCATCCGGATGCCAAAATAAACTAAATACAGCAAAAGATTTGAGTGCACAACGTTTGGTTTAGGTTTGACAGCCATAATCACCTTTTTATTGCTTTAAATGCGTTTTTAGCGCATGATTGTACATTTGAGCTCAATGTGTCAAAATCTTAAAAATTAACAGGTGCCCAAGCAATTTCATGCTAGAATCATCATCCGGATGCCAAAATAAACTAAATATAGCAAAAGATTTGAGTGCACAACGTTTGGTTTAGGTTTGACAGCCATAATCAGCAATTGTGTACATTTGAGCTGAATGTGTCAAAATCTTAAAAATTAACAGGTGCCCAAGCAATTTCATGCTAGAATCATCATCCGGATGCCAAAATAAACTAAATACAGCAAAAGATTTGAGTGCACAACGTTTGATTTAGGTTTGACAGCCATAATCACCTTTTTATTGCTTTAAATGCGTTTTTAGCGCATGATTGTACATTTGAGCTGAATGTGTCAAAATCTTAAAAATTAACAGGTGCCCAAGCAATTAAGTGCTAGAATCATCATCTGGATGCCAAAATAAACTAAATACAGCAAAAGATTTGAGTGCACAACGTTTGGTTTAGATTTGACAGCCATAATCAGCAATTGTGTACATTTGAGCTGAATGTGTCAAAATCTTAAAAATTAACAGGTGCCCAAGCAATTTCATGCTAGAATCATCATCCGGATGCCAAAATAAACTAAATACAGCAAAAGATTTGAGTGCACAACGTTTGGTTTAGGTTTGACAGCCATAATCACCTTTTTATTGCTTTAAATGCGTTTTTAGCGCATGATTGTACATTTGAGCTCAATGTGTCAAAATCTTAAAAATTAACAGGTGCCCAAGCAATTTCATGCTAGAATCATCATCCGGATGCCAAAATAAACTAAATATAGCAAAAGATTTGAGTGCACAACGTTTGGTTTAGGTTTGACAGCCATAATCAGCAATTGTGTACATTTGAGCTGAATGTGTCAAAATCTTAAAAATTAACAGGTGCCCAAGCAATTTCATGCTAGAATCATCATCCGGATGCCAAAATAAACTAAATACAGCAAAAGATTTGAGTGCACAACGTTTGGTTTAGGTTTGACAGCCATAATCACCTTTTTATTGCTTTAAATGCGTTTTTAGCGCATGATTGTACATTTGAGCTGAATGTGTCAAAATCTTAAAAATTAACAGGTGCCCAAGCAATTTCATGCTAGAATCATCATCCGGATGCCAAAATAAACTAAATATAGCAAAAGATTTGAGTGCACAACGTTTGGTTTAGATTTGACAGCCATAATCAGCAATTGTGTACATTTGAGCTGAATGTGTCAAAATCTTAAAAATTAACAGGTGCCCAAGCAATTTCATGCTAGAATCATCATCCGGATGCCAAAATAAACTAAATACAGCAAAAGATTTGAGTGCACAACGTTTGGTTTAGGTTTGACAGCCATAATCACCTTTTTATTGCTTTAAATGCGTTTTTAGCGCATGATTGTACATTTGAGCTCAATGTGTCAAAATCTTAAAAATTAACAGGTGCCCAAGCAATTAAGTGCTAGAATCATCATCCGGATGCCAAAATAAACTAAATACAGCAAAAGATTTGAGTGCACAACGTTTGGTTTAGATTTGACAGCCATAATCAGCAATTGTGTACATTTGAGCTGAATGTGTCAAAATCTTAAAAATTAACAGGTGCCCAAGCAATTTCATGCTAGAATCATCATCCGGATGCCAAAATAAACTAAATACAGCAAAAGATTTGAGTGCACAACGTTTGATTTAGGTTTGACAGCCATAATCACCTTTTTATTGCTTTAAATGCGTTTTTAGCGCATGATTGTACATTTGAGCTCAATGTGTCAAAATCTTAAAAATTAACAGGTGCCCAAGCAATTAAGTGCTAGAATCATCATCCGGATGCCAAAATAAACTAAATACAGCAAAAGATTTGAGTGCACAACGTTTGGTTTAGATTTGACAGCCATAATCAGCAATTGTGTACATTTGAGCTCAATGTGTCAAAATCTTAAAAATTAACAGGTGCCCAAGCAATTTCATGCTAGAATCATCATCCGGATGCCAAAATAAACTAAATACAGCAAAAGATTTGAGTGCACAACGTTTGGTTTAGGTTTGACAGCCATAATCACCTTTTTATTGCTTTAAATGCGTTTTTAGCGCATGATTGTACATTTGAGCTGAATGTGTCAAAATCTTAAAAATTAACAGGTGCCCAAGCAATTAAGTGCTAGAATCATCATCCGGATGCCAAAATAAACTAAATATAGCAAAAGATTTGAGTGCACAACGTTTGGTTTAGGTTTGACAGCCATAATCAGCAATTGTGTACATTTGAGCTGAATGTGTCAAAATCTTAAAAATTAACAGGTGCCCAAGCAATTTCATGCTAGAATCATCATCCGGATGCCAAAATAAACTAAATACAGCAAAAGATTTGAGTGCACAACGTTTGGTTTAGGTTTGACAGCCATAATCACCTTTTTATTGCTTTAAATGCGTTTTTAGCGCATGATTGTACATTTGAGCTCAATGTGTCAAAATCTTAAAAATTAACAGGTGCCCAAGCAATTTCATGCTAGAATCATCATCCGGATGCCAAAATAAACTAAATATAGCAAAAGATTTGAGTGCACAACGTTTGGTTTAGGTTTGACAGCCATAATCAGCAATTGTGTACATTTGAGCTGAATGTGTCAAAATCTTAAAAATTAACAGGTGCCCAAGCAATTTCATGCTAGAATCATCATCCGGATGCCAAAATAAACTAAATACAGCAAAAGATTTGAGTGCACAACGTTTGGTTTAGGTTTGACAGCCATAATCACCTTTTTATTGCTTTAAATGCGTTTTTAGCGCATGATTGTACATTTGAGCTGAATGTGTCAAAATCTTAAAAATTAACAGGTGCCCAAGCAATTTCATGCTAGAATCATCATCCGGATGCCAAAATAAACTAAATATAGCAAAAGATTTGAGTGCACAACGTTTGGTTTAGGTTTGACAGCCATAATCAGCAATTGTGTACATTTGAGCTGAATGTGTCAAAATCTTAAAAATTAACAGGTGCCCAAGCAATTTCATGCTAGAATCATCATCCGGATGCCAAAATAAACTAAATACAGCAAAAGATTTGAGTGCACAACGTTTGGTTTAGGTTTGACAGCCATAATCACCTTTTTATTGCTTTAAATGCGTTTTTAGCGCATGATTGTACATTTCAGCTGAATGTGTCAAAATCTTAAAAATTGACAGGTGCCCAAGCAATTTCATGCTAGAATCATCATCCGGATGCCAAAATAAACTAAATACAGCAAAAGATTTGAGTGCACAACGTTTGGTTTAGATTTGACAGCCATAATCAGCAATTGTGTACATTTGAGCTGAATGTGTCAAAATCTTAAAAATTAACAGGTGCCCAAGCAATTTCATGCTAGAATCATCATCCGGATGCCAAAATAAACTAAATACAGCAAAAGATTTGAGTGCACAACGTTTGGTTTAGGTTTGACAGCCATAATCACCTTTTTATTGCTTTAAATGCGTTTTTAGCGCATGATTGTACATTTGAGCTGAATGTGTCAAAATCTTAAAAATTAACAGGTGCCCAAGCAATTAAGTGCTAGAATCATCATCCGGATGCCAAAATAAACTAAATACAGCAAAAGATTTGAGTGCACAACGTTTGGTTTAGATTTGACAGCCATAATCAGCAATTGTGTACATTTGAGCTGAATGTGTCAAAATCTTAAAAATTAACAGGTGCCCAAGCAATTTCATGCTAGAATCATCATCCGGATGCCAAAATAAACTAAATACAGCAAAAGATTTGAGTGCACAACGTTTGGTTTAGATTTGACAGCCATAATCAGCAATTGTGTACATTTGAGCTGAATGTGTCAAAATCTTAAAAATTAACAGGTGCCCAAGCAATTTCATGCTAGAATCATCATCCGGATGCCAAAATAAACTAAATACAGCAAAAGATTTGAGTGCACAACGTTTGGTTTAGGTTTGACAGCCATAATCACCTTTTTATTGCTTTAAATGCGTTTTTAGCGCATGATTGTACATTTGAGCTCAATGTGTCAAAATCTTAAAAATTAACAGGTGCCCAAGCAATTTCATGCTAGAATCATCATCCGGATGCCAAAATAAACTAAATATAGCAAAAGATTTGAGTGCACAACGTTTGGTTTAGGTTTGACAGCCATAATCAGCAATTGTGTACATTTGAGCTGAATGTGTCAAAATCTTAAAAATTAACAGGTGCCCAAGCAATTTCATGCTAGAATCATCATCCGGATGCCAAAATAAACTAAATACAGCAAAAGATTTGAGTGCACAACGTTTGGTTTAGGTTTGACAGCCATAATCACCTTTTTATTGCTTTAAATGCGTTTTTAGCGCATGATTGTACATTTGAGCTCAATGTGTCAAAATCTTAAAAATTAACAGGTGCCCAAGCAATTAAGTGCTAGAATCATCATCCGGATGCCAAAATAAACTAAATACAGCAAAAGATTTGAGTGCACAACGTTTGGTTTAGATTTGACAGCCATAATCAGCAATTGTGTACATTTGAGCTGAATGTGTCAAAATCTTAAAAAATTAACAGGTGCCCAAGCAATTTCATGCTAGAATCATCATCCGGATGCCAAAATAAACTAAATACAGCAAAAGATTTGAGTGCACAACGTTTGGTTTAGGTTTGACAGCCATAATCACCTTTTTATTGCTTTAAATGCGTTTTTAGCGCATGATTGTACATTTGAGCTGAATGTGTCAAAATCTTAAAAATTAACAGGTGCCCAAGCAATTAAGTGCTAGAATCATCATCCGGATGCCAAAATAAACTAAATATAGCAAAAGATTTGAGTGCACAACGTTTGGTTTAGGTTTGACAGCCATAATCAGCAATTGTGTACATTTGAGCTGAATGTGTCAAAATCTTAAAAATTAACAGGTGCCCAAGCAATTTCATGCTAGAATCATCATCCGGATGCCAAAATAAACTAAATACAGCAAAAGATTTGAGTGCACAACGTTTGGTTTAGGTTTGACAGCCATAATCACCTTTTTATTGCTTTAAATGCGTTTTTAGCGCATGATTGTACATTTGAGCTGAATGTGTCAAAATCTTAAAAATTAACAGGTGCCCAAGCAATTAAGTGCTAGAATCATCATCCGGATGCCAAAATAAACTAAATATAGCAAAAGATTTGAGTGCACAACGTTTGGTTTAGGTTTGACAGCCATAATCAGCAATTGTGTACATTTGAGCTGAATGTGTCAAAATCTTAAAAATTAACAGGTGCCCAAGCAATTTCATGCTAGAATCATCATCCGGATGCCAAAATAAACTAAATACAGCAAAAGATTTGAGTGCACAACGTTTGGTTTAGGTTTGACAGCCATAATCACCTTTTTATTGCTTTAAATGCGTTTTTAGCGCATGATTGTACATTTGAGCTCAATGTGTCAAAATCTTAAAAATTAACAGGTGCCCAAGCAATTTCATGCTAGAATCATCATCCGGATGCCAAAATAAACTAAATATAGCAAAAGATTTGAGTGCACAACGTTTGGTTTAGGTTTGACAGCCATAATCAGCAATTGTGTACATTTGAGCTGAATGTGTCAAAATCTTAAAAATTAACAGGTGCCCAAGCAATTTCATGCTAGAATCATCATCCGGATGCCAAAATAAACTAAATACAGCAAAAGATTTGAGTGCACAACGTTTGGTTTAGGTTTGACAGCCATAATCACCTTTTTATTGCTTTAAATGCGTTTTTAGCGCATGATTGTACATTTGAGCTGAATGTGTCAAAATCTTAAAAATTAACAGGTGCCCAAGCAATTTCATGCTAGAATCATCATCCGGATGCCAAAATAAACTAAATATAGCAAAAGATTTGAGTGCACAACGTTTGGTTTAGGTTTGACAGCCATAATCAGCAATTGTGTACATTTGAGCTGAATGTGTCAAAATCTTAAAAATTAACAGGTGCCCAAGCAATTTCATGCTAGAATCATCATCCGGATGCCAAAATAAACTAAATACAGCAAAAGATTTGAGTGCACAACGTTTGGTTTAGGTTTGACAGCCATAATCACCTTTTTATTGCTTTAAATGCGTTTTTAGCGCATGATTGTACATTTCAGCTGAATGTGTCAAAATCTTAAAAATTGACAGGTGCCCAAGCAATTTCATGCTAGAATCATCATCCGGATGCCAAAATAAACTAAATACAGCAAAAGATTTGAGTGCACAACGTTTGGTTTAGATTTGACAGCCATAATCAGCAATTGTGTACATTTGAGCTGAATGTGTCAAAATCTTAAAAATTAACAGGTGCCCAAGCAATTTCATGCTAGAATCATCATCCGGATGCCAAAATAAACTAAATACAGCAAAAGATTTGAGTGCACAACGTTTGGTTTAGGTTTGACAGCCATAATCACCTTTTTATTGCTTTAAATGCGTTTTTAGCGCATGATTGTACATTTGAGCTGAATGTGTCAAAATCTTAAAAATTAACAGGTGCCCAAGCAATTAAGTGCTAGAATCATCATCCGGATGCCAAAATAAACTAAATACAGCAAAAGATTTGAGTGCACAACGTTTGGTTTAGATTTGACAGCCATAATCAGCAATTGTGTACATTTGAGCTGAATGTGTCAAAATCTTAAAAATTAACAGGTGCCCAAGCAATTTCATGCTAGAATCATCATCCGGATGCCAAAATAAACTAAATACAGCAAAAGATTTGAGTGCACAACGTTTGGTTTAGATTTGACAGCCATAATCAGCAATTGTGTACATTTGAGCTGAATGTGTCAAAATCTTAAAAATTAACAGGTGCCCAAGCAATTTCATGCTAGAATCATCATCCGGATGCCAAAATAAACTAAATACAGCAAAAGATTTGAGTGCACAACGTTTGGTTTAGGTTTGACAGCCATAATCACCTTTTTATTGCTTTAAATGCGTTTTTAGCGCATGATTGTACATTTGAGCTCAATGTGTCAAAATCTTAAAAATTAACAGGTGCCCAAGCAATTTCATGCTAGAATCATCATCCGGATGCCAAAATAAACTAAATATAGCAAAAGATTTGAGTGCACAACGTTTGGTTTAGGTTTGACAGCCATAATCAGCAATTGTGTACATTTGAGCTGAATGTGTCAAAATCTTAAAAATTAACAGGTGCCCAAGCAATTTCATGCTAGAATCATCATCCGGATGCCAAAATAAACTAAATACAGCAAAAGATTTGAGTGCACAACGTTTGGTTTAGGTTTGACAGCCATAATCACCTTTTTATTGCTTTAAATGCGTTTTTAGCGCATGATTGTACATTTGAGCTCAATGTGTCAAAATCTTAAAAATTAACAGGTGCCCAAGCAATTAAGTGCTAGAATCATCATCCGGATGCCAAAATAAACTAAATACAGCAAAAGATTTGAGTGCACAACGTTTGGTTTAGGTTTGACAGCCATAATCAGCAATTGTGTACATTTGAGCTGAATGTGTCAAAATCTTAAAAATTAACAGGTGCCCAAGCAATTTCATGCTAGAATCATCATCCGGATGCCAAAATAAACTAAATACAGCAAAAGATTTGAGTGCACAACGTTTGGTTTAGGTTTGACAGCCATAATCACCTTTTTATTGCTTTAAATGCGTTTTTAGCGCATGATTGTACATTTGAGCTGAATGTGTCAAAATCTTAAAAATTAACAGGTGCCCAAGCAATTTCATGCTAGAATCATCATCCGGATGCCAAAATAAACTAAATACAGCAAAAGATTTGAGTGCACAACGTTTGATTTAGGTTTGACAGCCATAATCACCTTTTTATTGCTTTAAATGCGTTTTTAGCGCATGATTGTACATTTGAGCTCAATGTGTCAAAATCTTAAAAATTAACAGGTGCCCAAGCAATTAAGTGCTAGAATCATCATCCGGATGCCAAAATAAACTAAATACAGCAAAAGATTTGAGTGCACAACGTTTGGTTTAGATTTGACAGCCATAATCAGCAATTGTGTACATTTGAGCTGAATGTGTCAAAATCTTAAAAATTAACAGGTGCCCAAGCAATTTCATGCTAGAATCATCATCCGGATGCCAAAATAAACTAAATACAGCAAAAGATTTGAGTGCACAACGTTTGATTTAGGTTTGACAGCCATAATCACCTTTTTATTGCTTTAAATGCGTTTTTAGCGCATGATTGTACATTTGAGCTCAATGTGTCAAAATCTTAAAAATTAACAGGTGCCCAAGCAATTAAGTGCTAGAATCATCATCCGGATGCCAAAATAAACTAAATACAGCAAAAGATTTGAGTGCACAACGTTTGGTTTAGATTTGACAGCCATAATCAGCAATTGTGTACATTTGAGCTCAATGTGTCAAAATCTTAAAAATTAACAGGTGCCCAAGCAATTTCATGCTAGAATCATCATCCGGATGCCAAAATAAACTAAATACAGCAAAAGATTTGAGTGCACAACGTTTGGTTTAGGTTTGACAGCCATAATCACCTTTTTATTGCTTTAAATGCGTTTTTAGCGCATGATTGTACATTTGAGCTGAATGTGTCAAAATCTTAAAAATTAACAGGTGCCCAAGCAATTAAGTGCTAGAATCATCATCCGGATGCCAAAATAAACTAAATATAGCAAAAGATTTGAGTGCACAACGTTTGGTTTAGGTTTGACAGCCATAATCAGCAATTGTGTACATTTGAGCTGAATGTGTCAAAATCTTAAAAATTAACAGGTGCCCAAGCAATTTCATGCTAGAATCATCATCCGGATGCCAAAATAAACTAAATACAGCAAAAGATTTGAGTGCACAACGTTTGGTTTAGGTTTGACAGCCATAATCACCTTTTTATTGCTTTAAATGCGTTTTTAGCGCATGATTGTACATTTGAGCTCAATGTGTCAAAATCTTAAAAATTAACAGGTGCCCAAGCAATTTCATGCTAGAATCATCATCCGGATGCCAAAATAAACTAAATATAGCAAAAGATTTGAGTGCACAACGTTTGGTTTAGGTTTGACAGCCATAATCAGCAATTGTGTACATTTGAGCTGAATGTGTCAAAATCTTAAAAATTAACAGGTGCCCAAGCAATTTCATGCTAGAATCATCATCCGGATGCCAAAATAAACTAAATACAGCAAAAGATTTGAGTGCACAACGTTTGATTTAGGTTTGACAGCCATAATCACCTTTTTATTGCTTTAAATGCGTTTTTAGCGCATGATTGTACATTTGAGCTCAATGTGTCAAAATCTTAAAAATTAACAGGTGCCCAAGCAATTAAGTGCTAGAATCATCATCCGGATGCCAAAATAAACTAAATACAGCAAAAGATTTGAGTGCACAACGTTTGGTTTAGATTTGACAGCCATAATCAGCAATTGTGTACATTTGAGCTCAATGTGTCAAAATCTTAAAAATTAACAGGTGCCCAAGCAATTTCATGCTAGAATCATCATCCGGATGCCAAAATAAACTAAATACAGCAAAAGATTTGAGTGCACAACGTTTGGTTTAGGTTTGACAGCCATAATCACCTTTTTATTGCTTTAAATGCGTTTTTAGCGCATGATTGTACATTTGAGCTGAATGTGTCAAAATCTTAAAAATTAACAGGTGCCCAAGCAATTAAGTGCTAGAATCATCATCCGGATGCCAAAATAAACTAAATATAGCAAAAGATTTGAGTGCACAACGTTTGGTTTAGGTTTGACAGCCATAATCAGCAATTGTGTACATTTGAGCTGAATGTGTCAAAATCTTAAAAATTAACAGGTGCCCAAGCAATTTCATGCTAGAATCATCATCCGGATGCCAAAATAAACTAAATACAGCAAAAGATTTGAGTGCACAACGTTTGGTTTAGGTTTGACAGCCATAATCACCTTTTTATTGCTTTAAATGCGTTTTTAGCGCATGATTGTACATTTGAGCTCAATGTGTCAAAATCTTAAAAATTAACAGGTGCCCAAGCAATTTCATGCTAGAATCATCATCCGGATGCCAAAATAAACTAAATATAGCAAAAGATTTGAGTGCACAACGTTTGGTTTAGGTTTGACAGCCATAATCAGCAATTGTGTACATTTGAGCTGAATGTGTCAAAATCTTAAAAATTAACAGGTGCCCAAGCAATTTCATGCTAGAATCATCATCCGGATGCCAAAATAAACTAAATACAGCAAAAGATTTGAGTGCACAACGTTTGGTTTAGGTTTGACAGCCATAATCACCTTTTTATTGCTTTAAATGCGTTTTTAGCGCATGATTGTACATTTGAGCTGAATGTGTCAAAATCTTAAAAATTAACAGGTGCCCAAGCAATTTCATGCTAGAATCATCATCCGGATGCCAAAATAAACTAAATATAGCAAAAGATTTGAGTGCACAACGTTTGGTTTAGGTTTGACAGCCATAATCAGCAATTGTGTACATTTGAGCTGAATGTGTCAAAATCTTAAAAATTAACAGGTGCCCAAGCAATTTCATGCTAGAATCATCATCCGGATGCCAAAATAAACTAAATACAGCAAAAGATTTGAGTGCACAACGTTTGGTTTAGGTTTGACAGCCATAATCACCTTTTTATTGCTTTAAATGCGTTTTTAGCGCATGATTGTACATTTCAGCTGAATGTGTCAAAATCTTAAAAATTGACAGGTGCCCAAGCAATTTCATGCTAGAATCATCATCCGGATGCCAAAATAAACTAAATACAGCAAAAGATTTGAGTGCACAACGTTTGGTTTAGATTTGACAGCCATAATCAGCAATTGTGTACATTTGAGCTGAATGTGTCAAAATCTTAAAAATTAACAGGTGCCCAAGCAATTTCATGCTAGAATCATCATCCGGATGCCAAAATAAACTAAATACAGCAAAAGATTTGAGTGCACAACGTTTGGTTTAGGTTTGACAGCCATAATCACCTTTTTATTGCTTTAAATGCGTTTTTAGCGCATGATTGTACATTTGAGCTGAATGTGTCAAAATCTTAAAAATTAGCAGGTGCCCAAGCAATTAAGTGCTAGAATCATCATCCGGATGCCAAAATAAACTAAATACAGCAAAAGATTTGAGTGCACAACGTTTGGTTTAGATTTGACAGCCATAATCAGCAATTGTGTACATTTGAGCTGAATGTGTCAAAATCTTAAAAATTAACAGGTGCCCAAGCAATTTCATGCTAGAATCATCATCCGGATGCCAAAATAAACTAAATACAGCAAAAGATTTGAGTGCACAACGTTTGGTTTAGGTTTGACAGCCATAATCACCTTTTTATTGCTTTAAATGCGTTTTTAGCGCATGATTGTACATTTGAGCTCAATGTGTCAAAATCTTAAAAATTAACAGGTGCCCAAGCAATTTCATGCTAGAATCATCATCCGGATGCCAAAATAAACTAAATATAGCAAAAGATTTGAGTGCACAACGTTTGGTTTAGGTTTGACAGCCATAATCAGCAATTGTGTACATTTGAGCTGAATGTGTCAAAATCTTAAAAATTAACAGGTGCCCAAGCAATTTCATGCTAGAATCATCATCCGGATGCCAAAATAAACTAAATACAGCAAAAGATTTGAGTGCACAACGTTTGGTTTAGGTTTGACAGCCATAATCACCTTTTTATTGCTTTAAATGCGTTTTTAGCGCATGATTGTACATTTGAGCTCAATGTGTCAAAATCTTAAAAATTAACAGGTGCCCAAGCAATTAAGTGCTAGAATCATCATCCGGATGCCAAAATAAACTAAATACAGCAAAAGATTTGAGTGCACAACGTTTGGTTTAGATTTGACAGCCATAATCAGCAATTGTGTACATTTGAGCTGAATGTGTCAAAATCTTAAAAATTAACAGGTGCCCAAGCAATTTCATGCTAGAATCATCATCCGGATGCCAAAATAAACTAAATACAGCAAAAGATTTGAGTGCACAACGTTTGGTTTAGGTTTGACAGCCATAATCACCTTTTTATTGCTTTAAATGCGTTTTTAGCGCATGATTGTACATTTGAGCTGAATGTGTCAAAATCTTAAAAATTAACAGGTGCCCAAGCAATTAAGTGCTAGAATCATCATCCGGATGCCAAAATAAACTAAATATAGCAAAAGATTTGAGTGCACAACGTTTGGTTTAGGTTTGACAGCCATAATCAGCAATTGTGTACATTTGAGCTGAATGTGTCAAAATCTTAAAAATTAACAGGTGCCCAAGCAATTTCATGCTAGAATCATCATCCGGATGCCAAAATAAACTAAATACAGCAAAAGATTTGAGTGCACAACGTTTGGTTTAGGTTTGACAGCCATAATCACCTTTTTATTGCTTTAAATGCGTTTTTAGCGCATGATTGTACATTTGAGCTCAATGTGTCAAAATCTTAAAAATTAACAGGTGCCCAAGCAATTTCATGCTAGAATCATCATCCGGATGCCAAAATAAACTAAATATAGCAAAAGATTTGAGTGCACAACGTTTGGTTTAGGTTTGACAGCCATAATCAGCAATTGTGTACATTTGAGCTGAATGTGTCAAAATCTTAAAAATTAACAGGTGCCCAAGCAATTTCATGCTAGAATCATCATCCGGATGCCAAAATAAACTAAATACAGCAAAAGATTTGAGTGCACAACGTTTGGTTTAGGTTTGACAGCCATAATCACCTTTTTATTGCTTTAAATGCGTTTTTAGCGCATGATTGTACATTTGAGCTGAATGTGTCAAAATCTTAAAAATTAACAGGTGCCCAAGCAATTTCATGCTAGAATCATCATCCGGATGCCAAAATAAACTAAATATAGCAAAAGATTTGAGTGCACAACGTTTGGTTTAGGTTTGACAGCCATAATCAGCAATTGTGTACATTTGAGCTGAATGTGTCAAAATCTTAAAAATTAACAGGTGCCCAAGCAATTTCATGCTAGAATCATCATCCGGATGCCAAAATAAACTAAATACAGCAAAAGATTTGAGTGCACAACGTTTGGTTTAGGTTTGACAGCCATAATCACCTTTTTATTGCTTTAAATGCGTTTTTAGCGCATGATTGTACATTTCAGCTGAATGTGTCAAAATCTTAAAAATTGACAGGTGCCCAAGCAATTTCATGCTAGAATCATCATCCGGATGCCAAAATAAACTAAATACAGCAAAAGATTTGAGTGCACAACGTTTGGTTTAGATTTGACAGCCATAATCAGCAATTGTGTACATTTGAGCTGAATGTGTCAAAATCTTACAAATTAACAGGTGCCCAAGCAATTTCATGCTAGAATCATCATCCGGATGCCAAAATAAACTAAATACAGCAAAAGATTTGAGTGCACAACGTTTGGTTTAGGTTTGACAGCCATAATCACCTTTTTATTGCTTTAAATGCGTTTTTAGCGCATGATTGTACATTTGAGCTGAATGTGTCAAAATCTTAAAAATTAACAGGTGCCCAAGCAATTAAGTGCTAGAATCATCATCCGGATGCCAAAATAAACTAAATACAGCAAAAGATTTGAGTGCACAACGTTTGGTTTAGATTTGACAGCCATAATCAGCAATTGTGTACATTTGAGCTGAATGTGTCAAAATCTTAAAAATTAACAGGTGCCCAAGCAATTTCATGCTAGAATCATCATCCGGATGCCAAAATAAACTAAATACAGCAAAAGATTTGAGTGCACAACGTTTGGTTTAGGTTTGACAGCCATAATCACCTTTTTATTGCTTTAAATGCGTTTTTAGCGCATGATTGTACATTTGAGCTCAATGTGTCAAAATCTTAAAAATTAACAGGTGCCCAAGCAATTTCATGCTAGAATCATCATCCGGATGCCAAAATAAACTAAATATAGCAAAAGATTTGAGTGCACAACGTTTGGTTTAGGTTTGACAGCCATAATCAGCAATTGTGTACATTTGAGCTGAATGTGTCAAAATCTTAAAAATTAACAGGTGCCCAAGCAATTTCATGCTAGAATCATCATCCGGATGCCAAAATAAACTAAATACAGCAAAAGATTTGAGTGCACAACGTTTGGTTTAGGTTTGACAGCCATAATCACCTTTTTATTGCTTTAAATGCGTTTTTAGCGCATGATTGTACATTTGAGCTCAATGTGTCAAAATCTTAAAAATTAACAGGTGCCCAAGCAATTAAGTGCTAGAATCATCATCCGGATGCCAAAATAAACTAAATACAGCAAAAGATTTGAGTGCACAACGTTTGGTTTAGATTTGACAGCCATAATCAGCAATTGTGTACATTTGAGCTGAATGTGTCAAAATCTTAAAAATTAACAGGTGCCCAAACAATTTCATGCTAGAATCATCATCCGGATGCCAAAATAAACTAAATACAGCAAAAGATTTGAGTGCACAACGTTTGGTTTAAGTTTGACAGCCATAATCACCTTTTTATTGCTTTAAATGCGTTTTTAGCGCATGATTGTACATTTGAGCTGAATGTGTCAAAATCTTAAAAATTAACAGGTGCCCAAGCAATTAAGTGCTAGAATCATCATCCGGATGCCAAAATAAACTAAATATAGCAAAAGATTTGAGTGCACAACATTTGGTTTAGGTTTGACAGCCATAATCAGCAATTGTGTACATTTGAGCTGAATGTGTCAAAATCTTAAAAATTAACAGGTGCCCAAGCAATTTCATGCTAGAATCATCATCCGGATGCCAAAATAAACTAAATACAGCAAAAGATTTGAGTGCACAACGTTTGGTTTAGGTTTGACAGCCATAATCACCTTTTTATTGCTTTAAATGCGTTTTTAGCGCATGATTGTACATTTGAGCTCAATGTGTCAAAATCTTAAAAATTAACAGGTGCCCAAGCAATTTCATGCTAGAATCATCATCCGGATGCCAAAATAAACTAAATATAGCAAAATATTTGAGTGCACAACGTTTGGTTTAGGTTTGACAGCCATAATCAGCAATTGTGTACATTTGAGCTGAATGTGTCAAAATCTTAAAAATTAACAGGTGCCCAAGCAATTTCATGCTAGAATCATCATCCGGATGCCAAAATAAACTAAATACAGCAAAAGATTTGAGTGCACAACGTTTGGTTTAGGTTTGACAGCCATAATCACCTTTTTATTGCTTTAAATGCGTTTTTAGCGCATGATTGTACATTTGAGCTGAATGTGTCAAAATCTTAAAAATTAACAGGTGCCCAAGCAATTTCATGCTAGAATCATCATCCGGATGCCAAAATAAACTAAATACAGCAAAAGATTTGAGTGCACAACGTTTGGTTTAGGTTTGACAGCCATAATCACCTTTTTATTGCTTTAAATGCGTTTTTAGCGCATGATTGTACATTTGAGCTCAATGTGTCAAAATCTTAAAAATTAACAGGTGCCCAAGCAATTTCATGCTAGAATCATCATCCGGATGCCAAAATAAACTAAATATAGCAAAAGATTTGAGTGCACAACGTTTGGTTTAGGTTTGACAGCCATAATCAGCAATTGTGTACATTTGAGCTGAATGTGTCAAAATCTTAAAAATTAACAGGTGCCCAAGCAATTTCATGCTAGAATCATCATCCGGATGCCAAAATAAACTAAATACAGCAAAAGATTTGAGTGCACAACGTTTGGTTTAGGTTTGACAGCCATAATCACCTTTTTATTGCTTTAAATGCGTTTTTAGCGCATGATTGTACATTTGAGCTGAATGTGTCAAAATCTTAAAAATTAACAGGTGCCCAAGCAATTTCATGCTAGAATCATCATCCGGATGCCAAAATAAACTAAATACAGCAAAAGATTTGAGTGCACAACGTTTGGTTTAGGTTTGACAGCCATAATCACCTTTTTATTGCTTTAAATGCGTTTTTAGCGCATGATTGTACATTTGAGCTGAATGTGTCAAAATCTTAAAAATTAACAGGTGCCCAAGCAATTTCATGCTAGAATCATCATCCGGATGCCAAAATAAACTAAATACAGCAAAAGATTTGAGTGCACAACGTTTGGTTTAGATTTGACAGCCATAATCAGCAATTGTGTACATTTGAGCTGAATGTGTCAAAATCTTAAAAATTAACAGGTGCCCAAGCAATTTCATGCTAGAATCATCATCCGGATGCCAAAATAAACTAAATACAGCAAAAGATTTGAGTGCACAACGTTTGGTTTAGGTTTGACAGCCATAATCACCTTTTTATTGCTTTAAATGCGTTTTTAGCGCATGATTGTACATTTGAGCTCAATGTGTCAAAATCTTAAAAATTAACAGGTGCCCAAGCAATTTCATGCTAGAATCATCATCCGGATGCCAAAATAAACTAAATACAGCAAAAGATTTGAGTGCACAACGTTTGGTTTAGATTTGACAGCCATAATCAGCAATTGTGTACATTTGAGCTGAATGTGTCAAAATCTTAAAAATTAACAGGTGCCCAAGCAATTTCATGCTAGAATCATCATCCGGATGCCAAAATAAACTAAATACAGCAAAAGATTTGAGTGCACAACGTTTGATTTAGGTTTGACAGCCATAATCACCTTTTTATTGCTTTAAATGCGTTTTTAGCGCATGATTGTACATTTGAGCTCAATGTGTCAAAATCTTAAAAATTAACAGGTGCCCAAGCAATTAAGTGCTAGAATCATCATCCGGATGCCAAAATAAACTAAATACAGCAAAAGATTTGAGTGCACAACGTTTGGTTTAGATTTGACAGCCATAATCAGCAATTGTGTACATTTGAGCTCAATGTGTCAAAATCTTAAAAATTAACAGGTGCCCAAGCAATTTCATGCTAGAATCATCATCCGGATGCCAAAATAAACTAAATACAGCAAAAGATTTGAGTGCACAACGTTTGGTTTAGGTTTGACAGCCATAATCACCTTTTTATTGCTTTAAATGCGTTTTTAGCGCATGATTGTACATTTGAGCTGAATGTGTCAAAATCTTAAAAATTAACAGGTGCCCAAGCAATTAAGTGCTAGAATCATCATCCGGATGCCAAAATAAACTAAATATAGCAAAAGATTTGAGTGCACAACGTTTGGTTTAGGTTTGACAGCCATAATCAGCAATTGTGTACATTTGAGCTGAATGTGTCAAAATCTTAAAAATTAACAGGTGCCCAAGCAATTTCATGCTAGAATCATCATCCGGATGCCAAAATAAACTAAATACAGCAAAAGATTTGAGTGCACAACGTTTGGTTTAGGTTTGACAGCCATAATCACCTTTTTATTGCTTTAAATGCGTTTTTAGCGCATGATTGTACATTTGAGCTCAATGTGTCAAAATCTTAAAAATTAACAGGTGCCCAAGCAATTTCATGCTAGAATCATCATCCGGATGCCAAAATAAACTAAATATAGCAAAATATTTGAGTGCACAACGTTTGGTTTAGGTTTGACAGCCATAATCAGCAATTGTGTACATTTGAGCTGAATGTGTCAAAATCTTAAAAATTAACAGGTGCCCAAGCAATTTCATGCTAGAATCATCATCCGGATGCCAAAATAAACTAAATACAGCAAAAGATTTGAGTGCACAACGTTTGGTTTAGGTTTGACAGCCATAATCACCTTTTTATTGCTTTAAATGCGTTTTTAGCGCATGATTGTACATTTGAGCTGAATGTGTCAAAATCTTAAAAATTAACAGGTGCCCAAGCAATTTCATGCTAGAATCATCATCCGGATGCCAAAATAAACTAAATACAGCAAAAGATTTGAGTGCACAACGTTTGGTTTAGATTTGACAGCCATAATCAGCAATTGTGTACATTTGAGCTGAATGTGTCAAAATCTTAAAAATTAACAGGTGCCCAAGCAATTTCATGCGAGAATCATCATCCGGATGCCAAAATAAACTAAATACAGCAAAAGATTTGAGTGCACAACGTTTGGTTTAGGTTTGACAGCCATAATCACCTTTTTATTGCTTTAAATGCGTTTTTAGCGCATGATTGTACATTTGAGCTCAATGTGTCAAAATCTTAAAAATTAACAGGTGCCCAAGCAATTTCATGCTAGAATCATCATCCGGATGCCAAAATAAACTAAATACAGCAAAAGATTTGAGTGCACAACGTTTGGTTTAGATTTGACAGCCATAATCAGCAATTGTGTACATTTGAGCTGAATGTGTCAAAATCTTAAAAATTAACAGGTGCCCAAGCAATTTCATGCTAGAATCATCATCCGGATGCCAAAATAAACTAAATACAGCAAAAGATTTGAGTGCACAACGTTTGGTTTAGGTTTGACAGCCATAATCACCTTTTTATTGCTTTAAATGCGTTTTTAGCGCATGATTGTACATTTGAGCTGAATGTGTCAAAATCTTAAAAATTAACAGGTGCCCAAGCAATTTCATGCTAGAATCATCATCCGGATGCCAAAATAAACTAAATACAGCAAAAGATTTGAGTGCACAACGTTTGGTTTAGATTTGACAGCCATAATCAGCAATTGTGTACATTTGAGCTGAATGTGTCAAAATCTTAAAAATTAACAGGTGCCCAAGCAATTTCATGCTAGAATCATCATCCGGATGCCAAAATAAACTAAATACAGCAAAAGATTTGAGTGCACAACGTTTGGTTTAGGTTTGACAGCCATAATCACCTTTTTATTGCTTTAAATGCGTTTTTAGCGCATGATTGTACATTTGAGCTCAATGTGTCAAAATCTTAAAAATTAACAGGTGCCCAAGCAATTTCATGCTAGAATCATCATCCGGATGCCAAAATAAACTAAATACAGCAAAAGATTTGAGTGCACAACGTTTGGTTTAGATTTGACAGCCATAATCAGCAATTGTGTACATTTGAGCTGAATGTGTCAAAATCTTAAAAATTAACAGGTGCCCAAGCAATTTCATGCTAGAATCATCATCCGGATGCCAAAATAAACTAAATACAGCAAAAGATTTGAGTGCACAACGTTTGGTTTAGGTTTGACAGCCATAATCACCTTTTTATTGCTTTAAATGCGTTTTTAGCGCATGATTGTACATTTGAGCTCAATGTGTCAAAATCTTAAAAATTAACAGGTGCCCAAGCAATTTCATGCTAGAATCATCATCCGGATGCCAAAATAAACTAAATATAGCAAAATATTTGAGTGCACAACGTTTGGTTTAGGTTTGACAGCCATAATCAGCAATTGTGTACATTTGAGCTGAATGTGTCAAAATCTTAAAAATTAACAGGTGCCCAAGCAATTTCATGCTAGAATCATCATCCGGATGCCAAAATAAACTAAATACAGCAAAAGATTTGAGTGCACAACGTTTGGTTTAGGTTTGACAGCCATAATCACCTTTTTATTGCTTTAAATGCGTTTTTAGCGCATGATTGTACATTTGAGCTGAATGTGTCAAAATCTTAAAAATTAACAGGTGCCCAAGCAATTTCATGCTAGAATCATCATCCGGATGCCAAAATAAACTAAATACAGCAAAAGATTTGAGTGCACAACGTTTGGTTTAGGTTTGACAGCCATAATCACCTTTTTATTGCTTTAAATGCGTTTTTAGCGCATGATTGTACATTTGAGCTCAATGTGTCAAAATCTTAAAAATTAACAGGTGCCCAAGCAATTTCATGCTAGAATCATCATCCGGATGCCAAAATAAACTAAATATAGCAAAAGATTTGAGTGCACAACGTTTGGTTTAGGTTTGACAGCCATAATCAGCAATTGTGTACATTTGAGCTGAATGTGTCAAAATCTTAAAAATTAACAGGTGCCCAAGCAATTTCATGCTAGAATCATCATCCGGATGCCAAAATAAACTAAATACAGCAAAAGATTTGAGTGCACAACGTTTGGTTTAGGTTTGACAGCCATAATCACCTTTTTATTGCTTTAAATGCGTTTTTAGCGCATGATTGTACATTTGAGCTCAATGTGTCAAAATCTTAAAAATTAACAGGTGCCCAAGCAATTTCATGCTAGAATCATCATCCGGATGCCAAAATAAACTAAATACAGCAAAAGATTTGAGTGCACAACGTTTGGTTTAGATTTGACAGCCATAATCAGCAATTGTGTACATTTGAGCTGAATGTGTCAAAATCTTAAAAATTAACAGGTGCCCAAGCAATTTCATGCTAGAATCATCATCCGGATGCCAAAATAAACTAAATATAGCAAAATATTTGAGTGCACAACGTTTGGTTTAGGTTTGACAGCCATAATCAGCAATTGTGTACATTTGAGCTGAATGTGTCAAAATCTTAAAAATTAACAGGTGCCCAAGCAATTTCATGCTAGAATCATCATCCGGATGCCAAAATAAACTAAATACAGCAAAAGATTTGAGTGCACAACGTTTGGTTTAGGTTTGACAGCCATAATCACCTTTTTATTGCTTTAAATGCGTTTTTAGCGCATGATTGTACATTTGAGCTGAATGTGTCAAAATCTTAAAAATTAACAGGTGCCCAAGCAATTTCATGCTAGAATCATCATCCGGATGCCAAAATAAACTAAATACAGCAAAAGATTTGAGTGCACAACGTTTGGTTTAGGTTTGACAGCCATAATCACCTTTTTATTGCTTTAAATGCGTTTTTAGCGCATGATTGTACATTTGAGCTCAATGTGTCAAAATCTTAAAAATTAACAGGTGCCCAAGCAATTTCATGCTAGAATCATCATCCGGATGCCAAAATAAACTAAATATAGCAAAAGATTTGAGTGCACAACGTTTGGTTTAGGTTTGACAGCCATAATCAGCAATTGTGTACATTTGAGCTGAATGTGTCAAAATCTTAAAAATTAACAGGTGCCCAAGCAATTTCATGCTAGAATCATCATCCGGATGCCAAAATAAACTAAATACAGCAAAAGATTTGAGTGCACAACGTTTGGTTTAGGTTTGACAGCCATAATCACCTTTTTATTGCTTTAAATGCGTTTTTAGCGCATGATTGTACATTTGAGCTGAATGTGTCAAAATCTTAAAAATTAACAGGTGCCCAAGCAATTAAGTGCTAGAATCATCATCCGGATGCCAAAATAAACTAAATATAGCAAAAGATTTGAGTGCACAACGTTTGGTTTAGGTTTGACAGCCATAATCAGCAATTGTGTACATTTGAGCTGAATGTGTCAAAATCTTAAAAATTAACAGGTGCCCAAGCAATTTCATGCTAGAATCATCATCCGGATGCCAAAATAAACTAAATACAGCAAAAGATTTGAGTGCACAACGTTTGGTTTAGGTTTGACAGCCATAATCACCTTTTTATTGCTTTAAATGCGTTTTTAGCGCATGATTGTACATTTGAGCTCAATGTGTCAAAATCTTAAAAATTAACAGGTGCCCAAGCAATTTCATGCTAGAATCATCATCCGGATGCCAAAATAAACTAAATATAGCAAAATATTTGAGTGCACAACGTTTGGTTTAGGTTTGACAGCCATAATCAGCAATTGTGTACATTTGAGCTGAATGTGTCAAAATCTTAAAAATTAACAGGTGCCCAAGCAATTTCATGCTAGAATCATCATCCGGATGCCAAAATAAACTAAATACAGCAAAAGATTTGAGTGCACAACGTTTGGTTTAGGTTTGACAGCCATAATCACCTTTTTATTGCTTTAAATGCGTTTTTAGCGCATGATTGTACATTTGAGCTGAATGTGTCAAAATCTTAAAAATTAACAGGTGCCCAAGCAATTTCATGCTAGAATCATCATCCGGATGCCAAAATAAACTAAATACAGCAAAAGATTTGAGTGCACAACGTTTGGTTTAGATTTGACAGCCATAATCAGCAATTGTGTACATTTGAGCTGAATGTGTCAAAATCTTAAAAATTAACAGGTGCCCAAGCAATTTCATGCGAGAATCATCATCCGGATGCCAAAATAAACTAAATACAGCAAAAGATTTGAGTGCACAACGTTTGGTTTAGGTTTGACAGCCATAATCACCTTTTTATTGCTTTAAATGCGTTTTTAGCGCATGATTGTACATTTGAGCTCAATGTGTCAAAATCTTAAAAATTAACAGGTGCCCAAGCAATTTCATGCTAGAATCATCATCCGGATGCCAAAATAAACTAAATACAGCAAAAGATTTGAGTGCACAACGTTTGGTTTAGATTTGACAGCCATAATCAGCAATTGTGTACATTTGAGCTGAATGTGTCAAAATCTTAAAAATTAACAGGTGCCCAAGCAATTTCATGCTAGAATCATCATCCGGATGCCAAAATAAACTAAATACAGCAAAAGATTTGAGTGCACAACGTTTGATTTAGGTTTGACAGCCATAATCACCTTTTTATTGCTTTAAATGCGTTTTTAGCGCATGATTGTACATTTGAGCTCAATGTGTCAAAATCTTAAAAATTAACAGGTGCCCAAGCAATTAAGTGCTAGAATCATCATCCGGATGCCAAAATAAACTAAATACAGCAAAAGATTTGAGTGCACAACGTTTGGTTTAGATTTGACAGCCATAATCAGCAATTGTGTACATTTGAGCTCAATGTGTCAAAATCTTAAAAATTAACAGGTGCCCAAGCAATTTCATGCTAGAATCATCATCCGGATGCCAAAATAAACTAAATACAGCAAAAGATTTGAGTGCACAACGTTTGGTTTAGGTTTGACAGCCATAATCACCTTTTTATTGCTTTAAATGCGTTTTTAGCGCATGATTGTACATTTGAGCTGAATGTGTCAAAATCTTAAAAATTAACAGGTGCCCAAGCAATTAAGTGCTAGAATCATCATCCGGATGCCAAAATAAACTAAATATAGCAAAAGATTTGAGTGCACAACGTTTGGTTTAGGTTTGACAGCCATAATCAGCAATTGTGTACATTTGAGCTGAATGTGTCAAAATCTTAAAAATTAACAGGTGCCCAAGCAATTTCATGCTAGAATCATCATCCGGATGCCAAAATAAACTAAATACAGCAAAAGATTTGAGTGCACAACGTTTGGTTTAGGTTTGACAGCCATAATCACCTTTTTATTGCTTTAAATGCGTTTTTAGCGCATGATTGTACATTTGAGCTCAATGTGTCAAAATCTTAAAAATTAACAGGTGCCCAAGCAATTTCATGCTAGAATCATCATCCGGATGCCAAAATAAACTAAATATAGCAAAATATTTGAGTGCACAACGTTTGGTTTAGGTTTGACAGCCATAATCAGCAATTGTGTACATTTGAGCTGAATGTGTCAAAATCTTAAAAATTAACAGGTGCCCAAGCAATTTCATGCTAGAATCATCATCCGGATGCCAAAATAAACTAAATACAGCAAAAGATTTGAGTGCACAACGTTTGGTTTAGGTTTGACAGCCATAATCACCTTTTTATTGCTTTAAATGCGTTTTTAGCGCATGATTGTACATTTGAGCTGAATGTGTCAAAATCTTAAAAATTAACAGGTGCCCAAGCAATTTCATGCTAGAATCATCATCCGGATGCCAAAATAAACTAAATACAGCAAAAGATTTGAGTGCACAACGTTTGGTTTAGGTTTGACAGCCATAATCACCTTTTTATTGCTTTAAATGCGTTTTTAGCGCATGATTGTACATTTGAGCTCAATGTGTCAAAATCTTAAAAATTAACAGGTGCCCAAGCAATTTCATGCTAGAATCATCATCCGGATGCCAAAATAAACTAAATATAGCAAAAGATTTGAGTGCACAACGTTTGGTTTAGGTTTGACAGCCATAATCAGCAATTGTGTACATTTGAGCTGAATGTGTCAAAATCTTAAAAATTAACAGGTGCCCAAGCAATTTCATGCTAGAATCATCATCCGGATGCCAAAATAAACTAAATACAGCAAAAGATTTGAGTGCACAACGTTTGGTTTAGGTTTGACAGCCATAATCACCTTTTTATTGCTTTAAATGCGTTTTTAGCGCATGATTGTACATTTGAGCTCAATGTGTCAAAATCTTAAAAATTAACAGGTGCCCAAGCAATTTCATGCTAGAATCATCATCCGGATGCCAAAATAAACTAAATACAGCAAAAGATTTGAGTGCACAACGTTTGGTTTAGATTTGACAGCCATAATCAGCAATTGTGTACATTTGAGCTGAATGTGTCAAAATCTTAAAAATTAACAGGTGCCCAAGCAATTTCATGCTAGAATCATCATCCGGATGCCAAAATAAACTAAATATAGCAAAATATTTGAGTGCACAACGTTTGGTTTAGGTTTGACAGCCATAATCAGCAATTGTGTACATTTGAGCTGAATGTGTCAAAATCTTAAAAATTAACAGGTGCCCAAGCAATTTCATGCTAGAATCATCATCCGGATGCCAAAATAAACTAAATACAGCAAAAGATTTGAGTGCACAACGTTTGGTTTAGGTTTGACAGCCATAATCACCTTTTTATTGCTTTAAATGCGTTTTTAGCGCATGATTGTACATTTGAGCTGAATGTGTCAAAATCTTAAAAATTAACAGGTGCCCAAGCAATTTCATGCTAGAATCATCATCCGGATGCCAAAATAAACTAAATACAGCAAAAGATTTGAGTGCACAACGTTTGGTTTAGGTTTGACAGCCATAATCACCTTTTTATTGCTTTAAATGCGTTTTTAGCGCATGATTGTACATTTGAGCTCAATGTGTCAAAATCTTAAAAATTAACAGGTGCCCAAGCAATTTCATGCTAGAATCATCATCCGGATGCCAAAATAAACTAAATATAGCAAAAGATTTGAGTGCACAACGTTTGGTTTAGGTTTGACAGCCATAATCAGCAATTGTGTACATTTGAGCTGAATGTGTCAAAATCTTAAAAATTAACAGGTGCCCAAGCAATTTCATGCTAGAATCATCATCCGGATGCCAAAATAAACTAAATACAGCAAAAGATTTGAGTGCACAACGTTTGGTTTAGGTTTGACAGCCATAATCACCTTTTTATTGCTTTAAATGCGTTTTTAGCGCATGATTGTACATTTGAGCTGAATGTGTCAAAATCTTAAAAATTAACAGGTGCCCAAGCAATTAAGTGCTAGAATCATCATCCGGATGCCAAAATAAACTAAATATAGCAAAAGATTTGAGTGCACAACGTTTGGTTTAGGTTTGACAGCCATAATCAGCAATTGTGTACATTTGAGCTGAATGTGTCAAAATCTTAAAAATTAACAGGTGCCCAAGCAATTTCATGCTAGAATCATCATCCGGATGCCAAAATAAACTAAATACAGCAAAAGATTTGAGTGCACAACGTTTGGTTTAGGTTTGACAGCCATAATCACCTTTTTATTGCTTTAAATGCGTTTTTAGCGCATGATTGTACATTTGAGCTCAATGTGTCAAAATCTTAAAAATTAACAGGTGCCCAAGCAATTTCATGCTAGAATCATCATCCGGATGCCAAAATAAACTAAATATAGCAAAATATTTGAGTGCACAACGTTTGGTTTAGGTTTGACAGCCATAATCAGCAATTGTGTACATTTGAGCTGAATGTGTCAAAATCTTAAAAATTAACAGGTGCCCAAGCAATTTCATGCTAGAATCATCATCCGGATGCCAAAATAAACTAAATACAGCAAAAGATTTGAGTGCACAACGTTTGGTTTAGGTTTGACAGCCATAATCACCTTTTTATTGCTTTAAATGCGTTTTTAGCGCATGATTGTACATTTGAGCTGAATGTGTCAAAATCTTAAAAATTAACAGGTGCCCAAGCAATTTCATGCTAGAATCATCATCCGGATGCCAAAATAAACTAAATACAGCAAAAGATTTGAGTGCACAACGTTTGGTTTAGATTTGACAGCCATAATCAGCAATTGTGTACATTTGAGCTGAATGTGTCAAAATCTTAAAAATTAACAGGTGCCCAAGCAATTTCATGCGAGAATCATCATCCGGATGCCAAAATAAACTAAATACAGCAAAAGATTTGAGTGCACAACGTTTGGTTTAGGTTTGACAGCCATAATCACCTTTTTATTGCTTTAAATGCGTTTTTAGCGCATGATTGTACATTTGAGCTCAATGTGTCAAAATCTTAAAAATTAACAGGTGCCCAAGCAATTTCATGCTAGAATCATCATCCGGATGCCAAAATAAACTAAATACAGCAAAAGATTTGAGTGCACAACGTTTGGTTTAGATTTGACAGCCATAATCAGCAATTGTGTACATTTGAGCTGAATGTGTCAAAATCTTAAAAATTAACAGGTGCCCAAGCAATTTCATGCTAGAATCATCATCCGGATGCCAAAATAAACTAAATACAGCAAAAGATTTGAGTGCACAACGTTTGATTTAGGTTTGACAGCCATAATCACCTTTTTATTGCTTTAAATGCGTTTTTAGCGCATGATTGTACATTTGAGCTCAATGTGTCAAAATCTTAAAAATTAACAGGTGCCCAAGCAATTAAGTGCTAGAATCATCATCCGGATGCCAAAATAAACTAAATACAGCAAAAGATTTGAGTGCACAACGTTTGGTTTAGATTTGACAGCCATAATCAGCAATTGTGTACATTTGAGCTCAATGTGTCAAAATCTTAAAAATTAACAGGTGCCCAAGCAATTTCATGCTAGAATCATCATCCGGATGCCAAAATAAACTAAATACAGCAAAAGATTTGAGTGCACAACGTTTGGTTTAGGTTTGACAGCCATAATCACCTTTTTATTGCTTTAAATGCGTTTTTAGCGCATGATTGTACATTTGAGCTGAATGTGTCAAAATCTTAAAAATTAACAGGTGCCCAAGCAATTAAGTGCTAGAATCATCATCCGGATGCCAAAATAAACTAAATATAGCAAAAGATTTGAGTGCACAACGTTTGGTTTAGGTTTGACAGCCATAATCAGCAATTGTGTACATTTGAGCTGAATGTGTCAAAATCTTAAAAATTAACAGGTGCCCAAGCAATTTCATGCTAGAATCATCATCCGGATGCCAAAATAAACTAAATACAGCAAAAGATTTGAGTGCACAACGTTTGATTTAGGTTTGACAGCCATAATCACCTTTTTATTGCTTTAAATGCGTTTTTAGCGCATGATTGTACATTTGAGCTCAATGTGTCAAAATCTTAAAAATTAACAGGTGCCCAAGCAATTTCATGCTAGAATCATCATCCGGATGCCAAAATAAACTAAATATAGCAAAATATTTGAGTGCACAACGTTTGGTTTAGGTTTGACAGCCATAATCAGCAATTGTGTACATTTGAGCTGAATGTGTCAAAATCTTAAAAATTAACAGGTGCCCAAGCAATTTCATGCTAGAATCATCATCCGGATGCCAAAATAAACTAAATACAGCAAAAGATTTGAGTGCACAACGTTTGGTTTAGGTTTGACAGCCATAATCACCTTTTTATTGCTTTAAATGCGTTTTTAGCGCATGATTGTACATTTGAGCTGAATGTGTCAAAATCTTAAAAATTAACAGGTGCCCAAGCAATTTCATGCTAGAATCATCATCCGGATGCCAAAATAAACTAAATACAGCAAAAGATTTGAGTGCACAACGTTTGGTTTAGGTTTGACAGCCATAATCACCTTTTTATTGCTTTAAATGCGTTTTTAGCGCATGATTGTACATTTGAGCTCAATGTGTCAAAATCTTAAAAATTAACAGGTGCCCAAGCAATTTCATGCTAGAATCATCATCCGGATGCCAAAATAAACTAAATATAGCAAAAGATTTGAGTGCACAACGTTTGGTTTAGGTTTGACAGCCATAATCAGCAATTGTGTACATTTGAGCTGAATGTGTCAAAATCTTAAAAATTAACAGGTGCCCAAGCAATTTCATGCTAGAATCATCATCCGGATGCCAAAATAAACTAAATACAGCAAAAGATTTGAGTGCACAACGTTTGGTTTAGGTTTGACAGCCATAATCACCTTTTTATTGCTTTAAATGCGTTTTTAGCGCATGATTGTACATTTGAGCTCAATGTGTCAAAATCTTAAAAATTAACAGGTGCCCAAGCAATTTCATGCTAGAATCATCATCCGGATGCCAAAATAAACTAAATACAGCAAAAGATTTGAGTGCACAACGTTTGGTTTAGATTTGACAGCCATAATCAGCAATTGTGTACATTTGAGCTGAATGTGTCAAAATCTTAAAAATTAACAGGTGCCCAAGCAATTTCATGCTAGAATCATCATCCGGATGCCAAAATAAACTAAATATAGCAAAATATTTGAGTGCACAACGTTTGGTTTAGGTTTGACAGCCATAATCAGCAATTGTGTACATTTGAGCTGAATGTGTCAAAATCTTAAAAATTAACAGGTGCCCAAGCAATTTCATGCTAGAATCATCATCCGGATGCCAAAATAAACTAAATACAGCAAAAGATTTGAGTGCACAACGTTTGGTTTAGGTTTGACAGCCATAATCACCTTTTTATTGCTTTAAATGCGTTTTTAGCGCATGATTGTACATTTGAGCTGAATGTGTCAAAATCTTAAAAATTAACAGGTGCCCAAGCAATTTCATGCTAGAATCATCATCCGGATGCCAAAATAAACTAAATACAGCAAAAGATTTGAGTGCACAACGTTTGGTTTAGGTTTGACAGCCATAATCACCTTTTTATTGCTTTAAATGCGTTTTTAGCGCATGATTGTACATTTGAGCTCAATGTGTCAAAATCTTAAAAATTAACAGGTGCCCAAGCAATTTCATGCTAGAATCATCATCCGGATGCCAAAATAAACTAAATATAGCAAAAGATTTGAGTGCACAACGTTTGGTTTAGGTTTGACAGCCATAATCAGCAATTGTGTACATTTGAGCTGAATGTGTCAAAATCTTAAAAATTAACAGGTGCCCAAGCAATTTCATGCTAGAATCATCATCCGGATGCCAAAATAAACTAAATACAGCAAAAGATTTGAGTGCACAACGTTTGGTTTAGGTTTGACAGCCATAATCACCTTTTTATTGCTTTAAATGCGTTTTTAGCGCATGATTGTACATTTGAGCTGAATGTGTCAAAATCTTAAAAATTAACAGGTGCCCAAGCAATTTCATGCTAGAATCATCATCCGGATGCCAAAATAAACTAAATACAGCAAAAGATTTGAGTGCACAACGTTTGGTTTAGGTTTGACAGCCATAATCACCTTTTTATTGCTTTAAATGCGTTTTTAGCGCATGATTGTACATTTGAGCTGAATGTGTCAAAATCTTAAAAATTAACAGGTGCCCAAGCAATTTCATGCTAGAATCATCATCCGGATGCCAAAATAAACTAAATACAGCAAAAGATTTGAGTGCACAACGTTTGGTTTAGATTTGACAGCCATAATCAGCAATTGTGTACATTTGAGCTGAATGTGTCAAAATCTTAAAAATTAACAGGTGCCCAAGCAATTTCATGCTAGAATCATCATCCGGATGCCAAAATAAACTAAATACAGCAAAAGATTTGAGTGCACAACGTTTGGTTTAGGTTTGACAGCCATAATCACCTTTTTATTGCTTTAAATGCGTTTTTAGCGCATGATTGTACATTTGAGCTCAATGTGTCAAAATCTTAAAAATTAACAGGTGCCCAAGCAATTTCATGCTAGAATCATCATCCGGATGCCAAAATAAACTAAATACAGCAAAAGATTTGAGTGCACAACGTTTGGTTTAGATTTGACAGCCATAATCAGCAATTGTGTACATTTGAGCTGAATGTGTCAAAATCTTAAAAATTAACAGGTGCCCAAGCAATTTCATGCTAGAATCATCATCCGGATGCCAAAATAAACTAAATACAGCAAAAGATTTGAGTGCACAACGTTTGATTTAGGTTTGACAGCCATAATCACCTTTTTATTGCTTTAAATGCGTTTTTAGCGCATGATTGTACATTTGAGCTCAATGTGTCAAAATCTTAAAAATTAACAGGTGCCCAAGCAATTAAGTGCTAGAATCATCATCCGGATGCCAAAATAAACTAAATACAGCAAAAGATTTGAGTGCACAACGTTTGGTTTAGATTTGACAGCCATAATCAGCAATTGTGTACATTTGAGCTGAATGTGTCAAAATCTTAAAAATTAACAGGTGCCCAAGCAATTTCATGCTAGAATCATCATCCGGATGCCAAAATAAACTAAATACAGCAAAAGATTTGAGTGCACAACGTTTGGTTTAGGTTTGACAGCCATAATCACCTTTTTATTGCTTTAAATGCGTTTTTAGCGCATGATTGTACATTTGAGCTGAATGTGTCAAAATCTTAAAAATTAACAGGTGCCCAAGCAATTAAGTGCTAGAATCATCATCCGGATGCCAAAATAAACTAAATATAGCAAAAGATTTGAGTGCACAACGTTTGGTTTAGGTTTGACAGCCATAATCAGCAATTGTGTACATTTGAGCTGAATGTGTCAAAATCTTAAAAATTAACAGGTGCCCAAGCAATTTCATGCTAGAATCATCATCCGGATGCCAAAATAAACTAAATACAGCAAAAGATTTGAGTGCACAACGTTTGGTTTAGGTTTGACAGCCATAATCACCTTTTTATTGCTTTAAATGCGTTTTTAGCGCATGATTGTACATTTGAGCTCAATGTGTCAAAATCTTAAAAATTAACAGGTGCCCAAGCAATTTCATGCTAGAATCATCATCCGGATGCCAAAATAAACTAAATATAGCAAAAGATTTGAGTGCACAACGTTTGGTTTAGGTTTGACAGCCATAATCAGCAATTGTGTACATTTGAGCTGAATGTGTCAAAATCTTAAAAATTAACAGGTGCCCAAGCAATTTCATGCTAGAATCATCATCCGGATGCCAAAATAAACTAAATACAGCAAAAGATTTGAGTGCACAACGTTTGGTTTAGGTTTGACAGCCATAATCACCTTTTTATTGCTTTAAATGCGTTTTTAGCGCATGATTGTACATTTGAGCTGAATGTGTCAAAATCTTAAAAATTAACAGGTGCCCAAGCAATTTCATGCTAGAATCATCATCCGGATGCCAAAATAAACTAAATATAGCAAAAGATTTGAGTGCACAACGTTTGGTTTAGGTTTGACAGCCATAATCAGCAATTGTGTACATTTGAGCTGAATGTGTCAAAATCTTAAAAATTAACAGGTGCCCAAGCAATTTCATGCTAGAATCATCATCCGGATGCCAAAATAAACTAAATACAGCAAAAGATTTGAGTGCACAACGTTTGGTTTAGGTTTGACAGCCATAATCAGCAATTGTGTACATTTGAGCTGAATGTGTCAAAATCTTAAAAATTAACAGGTGCCCAAGCAATTTCATGCTAGAATCATCATCCGGATGCCAAAATAAACTAAATACAGCAAAAGATTTGAGTGCACAACGTTTGGTTTAGGTTTGACAGCCATAATCACCTTTTTATTGCTTTAAATGCGTTTTTAGCGCATGATTGTACATTTGAGCTGAATGTGTCAAAATCTTAAAAATTAACAGGTGCCCAAGCAATTTCATGCTAGAATCATCATCCGGATGCCAAAATAAACTAAATATAGCAAAAGATTTGAGTGCACAACGTTTGGTTTAGGTTTGACAGCCATAATCAGCAATTGTGTACATTTGAGCTGAATGTGTCAAAATCTTAAAAATTAACAGGTGCCCAAGCAATTTCATGCTAGAATCATCATCCGGATGCCAAAATAAACTAAATACAGCAAAAGATTTGAGTGCACAACGTTTGGTTTAGGTTTGACAGCCATAATCACCTTTTTATTGCTTTAAATGCGTTTTTAGCGCATGATTGTACATTTCAGCTGAATGTGTCAAAATCTTAAAAATTGACAGGTGCCCAAGCAATTTCATGCTAGAATCATCATCCGGATGCCAAAATAAACTAAATACAGCAAAAGATTTGAGTGCACAACGTTTGGTTTAGATTTGACAGCCATAATCAGCAATTGTGTACATTTGAGCTGAATGTGTCAAAATCTTAAAAATTAACAGGTGCCCAAGCAATTTCATGCTAGAATCATCATCCGGATGCCAAAATAAACTAAATACAGCAAAAGATTTGAGTGCACAACGTTTGGTTTAGGTTTGACAGCCATAATCACCTTTTTATTGCTTTAAATGCGTTTTTAGCGCATGATTGTACATTTGAGCTGAATGTGTCAAAATCTTAAAAATTAACAGGTGCCCAAGCAATTAAGTGCTAGAATCATCATCCGGATGCCAAAATAAACTAAATACAGCAAAAGATTTGAGTGCACAACGTTTGGTTTAGATTTGACAGCCATAATCAGCAATTGTGTACATTTGAGCTGAATGTGTCAAAATCTTAAAAATTAACAGGTGCCCAAGCAATTTCATGCTAGAATCATCATCCGGATGCCAAAATAAACTAAATACAGCAAAAGATTTGAGTGCACAACGTTTGGTTTAGGTTTGACAGCCATAATCACCTTTTTATTGCTTTAAATGCGTTTTTAGCGCATGATTGTACATTTGAGCTCAATGTGTCAAAATCTTAAAAATTAACAGGTGCCCAAGCAATTTCATGCTAGAATCATCATCCGGATGCCAAAATAAACTAAATACAGCAAAAGATTTGAGTGCACAACGTTTGGTTTAGATTTGACAGCCATAATCAGCAATTGTGTACATTTGAGCTGAATGTGTCAAAATCTTAAAAATTAACAGGTGCCCAAGCAATTTCATGCTAGAATCATCATCCGGATGCCAAAATAAACTAAATACAGCAAAAGATTTGAGTGCACAACGTTTGATTTAGGTTTGACAGCCATAATCACCTTTTTATTGCTTTAAATGCGTTTTTAGCGCATGATTGTACATTTGAGCTCAATGTGTCAAAATCTTAAAAATTAACAGGTGCCCAAGCAATTAAGTGCTAGAATCATCATCCGGATGCCAAAATAAACTAAATACAGCAAAAGATTTGAGTGCACAACGTTTGGTTTAGATTTGACAGCCATAATCAGCAATTGTGTACATTTGAGCTGAATGTGTCAAAATCTTAAAAATTAACAGGTGCCCAAGCAATTTCATGCTAGAATCATCATCCGGATGCCAAAATAAACTAAATACAGCAAAAGATTTGAGTGCACAACGTTTGGTTTAGGTTTGACAGCCATAATCACCTTTTTATTGCTTTAAATGCGTTTTTAGCGCATGATTGTACATTTGAGCTGAATGTGTCAAAATCTTAAAAATTAACAGGTGCCCAAGCAATTAAGTGCTAGAATCATCATCCGGATGCCAAAATAAACTAAATATAGCAAAAGATTTGAGTGCACAACGTTTGGTTTAGGTTTGACAGCCATAATCAGCAATTGTGTACATTTGAGCTGAATGTGTCAAAATCTTAAAAATTAACAGGTGCCCAAGCAATTTCATGCTAGAATCATCATCCGGATGCCAAAATAAACTAAATACAGCAAAAGATTTGAGTGCACAACGTTTGGTTTAGGTTTGACAGCCATAATCACCTTTTTATTGCTTTAAATGCGTTTTTAGCGCATGATTGTACATTTGAGCTCAATGTGTCAAAATCTTAAAAATTAACAGGTGCCCAAGCAATTTCATGCTTGAATCATCATCCGGATGCCAAAATAAACTAAATATAGCAAAAGATTTGAGTGCACAACGTTTGGTTTAGGTTTGACAGCCATAATCAGCAATTGTGTACATTTGAGCTGAATGTGTCAAAATCTTAAAAATTAACAGGTGCCCAAGCAATTTCATGCTAGAATCATCATCCGGATGCCAAAATAAACTAAATACAGCAAAAGATTTGAGTGCACAACGTTTGGTTTAGGTTTGACAGCCATAATCACCTTTTTATTGCTTTAAATGCGTTTTTAGCGCATGATTGTACATTTGAGCTGAATGTGTCAAAATCTTAAAAATTAACAGGTGCCCAAGCAATTTCATGCTAGAATCATCATCCGGATGCCAAAATAAACTAAATATAGCAAAAGATTTGAGTGCACAACGTTTGGTTTAGGTTTGACAGCCATAATCAGCAATTGTGTACATTTGAGCTGAATGTGTCAAAATCTTAAAAATTAACAGGTGCCCAAGCAATTTCATGCTAGAATCATCATCCGGATGCCAAAATAAACTAAATACAGCAAAAGATTTGAGTGCACAACGTTTGGTTTAGGTTTGACAGCCATAATCAGCAATTGTGTACATTTGAGCTGAATGTGTCAAAATCTTAAAAATTAACAGGTGCCCAAGCAATTTCATGCTAGAATCATCATCCGGATGCCAAAATAAACTAAATACAGCAAAAGATTTGAGTGCACAACGTTTGGTTTAGGTTTGACAGCCATAATCACCTTTTTATTGCTTTAAATGCGTTTTTAGCGCATGATTGTACATTTGAGCTGAATGTGTCAAAATCTTAAAAATTAACAGGTGCCCAAGCAATTTCATGCTAGAATCATCATCCGGATGCCAAAATAAACTAAATATAGCAAAAGATTTGAGTGCACAACGTTTGGTTTAGGTTTGACAGCCATAATCAGCAATTGTGTACATTTGAGCTGAATGTGTCAAAATCTTAAAAATTAACAGGTGCCCAAGCAATTTCATGCTAGAATCATCATCCGGATGCCAAAATAAACTAAATACAGCAAAAGATTTGAGTGCACAACGTTTGGTTTAGGTTTGACAGCCATAATCACCTTTTTATTGCTTTAAATGCGTTTTTAGCGCATGATTGTACATTTCAGCTGAATGTGTCAAAATCTTAAAAATTGACAGGTGCCCAAGCAATTTCATGCTAGAATCATCATCCGGATGCCAAAATAAACTAAATACAGCAAAAGATTTGAGTGCACAACGTTTGGTTTAGATTTGACAGCCATAATCAGCAATTGTGTACATTTGAGCTGAATGTGTCAAAATCTTAAAAATTAACAGGTGCCCAAGCAATTTCATGCTAGAATCATCATCCGGATGCCAAAATAAACTAAATACAGCAAAAGATTTGAGTGCACAACGTTTGGTTTAGGTTTGACAGCCATAATCACCTTTTTATTGCTTTAAATGCGTTTTTAGCGCATGATTGTACATTTGAGCTGAATGTGTCAAAATCTTAAAAATTAACAGGTGCCCAAGCAATTAAGTGCTAGAATCATCATCCGGATGCCAAAATAAACTAAATACAGCAAAAGATTTGAGTGCACAACGTTTGGTTTAGATTTGACAGCCATAATCAGCAATTGTGTACATTTGAGCTGAATGTGTCAAAATCTTAAAAATTAACAGGTGCCCAAGCAATTTCATGCTAGAATCATCATCCGGATGCCAAAATAAACTAAATACAGCAAAAGATTTGAGTGCACAACGTTTGGTTTAGGTTTGACAGCCATAATCACCTTTTTATTGCTTTAAATGCGTTTTTAGCGCATGATTGTACATTTGAGCTCAATGTGTCAAAATCTTAAAAATTAACAGGTGCCCAAGCAATTTCATGCTAGAATCATCATCCGGATGCCAAAATAAACTAAATATAGCAAAAGATTTGAGTGCACAACGTTTGGTTTAGGTTTGACAGCCATAATCAGCAATTGTGTACATTTGAGCTGAATGTGTCAAAATCTTAAAAATTAACAGGTGCCCAAGCAATTTCATGCTAGAATCATCATCCGGATGCCAAAATAAACTAAATACAGCAAAAGATTTGAGTGCACAACGTTTGGTTTAGGTTTGACAGCCATAATCACCTTTTTATTGCTTTAAATGCGTTTTTAGCGCATGATTGTACATTTGAGCTCAATGTGTCAAAATCTTAAAAATTAACAGGTGCCCAAGCAATTAAGTGCTAGAATCATCATCCGGATGCCAAAATAAACTAAATACAGCAAAAGATTTGAGTGCACAACGTTTGGTTTAGATTTGACAGCCATAATCAGCAATTGTGTACATTTGAGCTGAATGTGTCAAAATCTTAAAAATTAACAGGTGCCCAAGCAATTTCATGCTAGAATCATCATCCGGATGCCAAAATAAACTAAATACAGCAAAAGATTTGAGTGCACAACGTTTGGTTTAGGTTTGACAGCCATAATCACCTTTTTATTGCTTTAAATGCGTTTTTAGCGCATGATTGTACATTTGAGCTGAATGTGTCAAAATCTTAAAAATTAACAGGTGCCCAAGCAATTAAGTGCTAGAATCATCATCCGGATGCCAAAATAAACTAAATATAGCAAAAGATTTGAGTGCACAACGTTTGGTTTAGGTTTGACAGCCATAATCAGCAATTGTGTACATTTGAGCTGAATGTGTCAAAATCTTAAAAATTAACAGGTGCCCAAGCAATTTCATGCTAGAATCATCATCCGGATGCCAAAATAAACTAAATACAGCAAAAGATTTGAGTGCACAACGTTTGGTTTAGGTTTGACAGCCATAATCACCTTTTTATTGCTTTAAATGCGTTTTTAGCGCATGATTGTACATTTGAGCTCAATGTGTCAAAATCTTAAAAATTAACAGGTGCCCAAGCAATTTCATGCTAGAATCATCATCCGGATGCCAAAATAAACTAAATATAGCAAAAGATTTGAGTGCACAACGTTTGGTTTAGGTTTGACAGCCATAATCAGCAATTGTGTACATTTGAGCTGAATGTGTCAAAATCTTAAAAATTAACAGGTGCCCAAGCAATTTCATGCTAGAATCATCATCCGGATGCCAAAATAAACTAAATACAGCAAAAGATTTGAGTGCACAACGTTTGGTTTAGGTTTGACAGCCATAATCACCTTTTTATTGCTTTAAATGCGTTTTTAGCGCATGATTGTACATTTGAGCTGAATGTGTCAAAATCTTAAAAATTAACAGGTGCCCAAGCAATTTCATGCTAGAATCATCATCCGGATGCCAAAATAAACTAAATATAGCAAAAGATTTGAGTGCACAACGTTTGGTTTAGGTTTGACAGCCATAATCAGCAATTGTGTACATTTGAGCTGAATGTGTCAAAATCTTAAAAATTAACAGGTGCCCAAGCAATTTCATGCTAGAATCATCATCCGGATGCCAAAATAAACTAAATACAGCAAAAGATTTGAGTGCACAACGTTTGGTTTAGGTTTGACAGCCATAATCACCTTTTTATTGCTTTAAATGCGTTTTTAGCGCATGATTGTACATTTCAGCTGAATGTGTCAAAATCTTAAAAATTGACAGGTGCCCAAGCAATTTCATGCTAGAATCATCATCCGGATGCCAAAATAAACTAAATACAGCAAAAGATTTGAGTGCACAACGTTTGGTTTAGATTTGACAGCCATAATCAGCAATTGTGTACATTTGAGCTGAATGTGTCAAAATCTTACAAATTAACAGGTGCCCAAGCAATTTCATGCTAGAATCATCATCCGGATGCCAAAATAAACTAAATACAGCAAAAGATTTGAGTGCACAACGTTTGGTTTAGGTTTGACAGCCATAATCACCTTTTTATTGCTTTAAATGCGTTTTTAGCGCATGATTGTACATTTGAGCTGAATGTGTCAAAATCTTAAAAATTAACAGGTGCCCAAGCAATTAAGTGCTAGAATCATCATCCGGATGCCAAAATAAACTAAATACAGCAAAAGATTTGAGTGCACAACGTTTGGTTTAGATTTGACAGCCATAATCAGCAATTGTGTACATTTGAGCTGAATGTGTCAAAATCTTAAAAATTAACAGGTGCCCAAGCAATTTCATGCTAGAATCATCATCCGGATGCCAAAATAAACTAAATACAGCAAAAGATTTGAGTGCACAACGTTTGGTTTAGGTTTGACAGCCATAATCACCTTTTTATTGCTTTAAATGCGTTTTTAGCGCATGATTGTACATTTGAGCTGAATGTGTCAAAATCTTAAAAATTAACAGGTGCCCAAGCAATTTCATGCTAGAATCATCATCCGGATGCCAAAATAAACTAAATATAGCAAAAGATTTGAGTGCACAACGTTTGGTTTAGGTTTGACAGCCATAATCAGCAATTGTGTACATTTGAGCTGAATGTGTCAAAATCTTAAAAATTAACAGGTGCCCAAGCAATTTCATGCTAGAATCATCATCCGGATGCCAAAATAAACTAAATACAGCAAAAGATTTGAGTGCACAACGTTTGGTTTAGGTTTGACAGCCATAATCACCTTTTTATTGCTTTAAATGCGTTTTTAGCGCATGATTGTACATTTCAGCTGAATGTGTCAAAATCTTAAAAATTGACAGGTGCCCAAGCAATTTCATGCTAGAATCATCATCCGGATGCCAAAATAAACTAAATACAGCAAAAGATTTGAGTGCACAACGTTTGGTTTAGATTTGACAGCCATAATCAGCAATTGTGTACATTTGAGCTGAATGTGTCAAAATCTTACAAATTAACAGGTGCCCAAGCAATTTCATGCTAGAATCATCATCCGGATGCCAAAATAAACTAAATACAGCAAAAGATTTGAGTGCACAACGTTTGGTTTAGGTTTGACAGCCATAATCACCTTTTTATTGCTTTAAATGCGTTTTTAGCGCATGATTGTACATTTGAGCTGAATGTGTCAAAATCTTAAAAATTAACAGGTGCCCAAGCAATTAAGTGCTAGAATCATCATCCGGATGCCAAAATAAACTAAATACAGCAAAAGATTTGAGTGCACAACGTTTGGTTTAGATTTGACAGCCATAATCAGCAATTGTGTACATTTGAGCTGAATGTGTCAAAATCTTAAAAATTAACAGGTGCCCAAGCAATTTCATGCTAGAATCATCATCCGGATGCCAAAATAAACTAAATACAGCAAAAGATTTGAGTGCACAACGTTTGGTTTAGGTTTGACAGCCATAATCACCTTTTTATTGCTTTAAATGCGTTTTTAGCGCATGATTGTACATTTGAGCTCAATGTGTCAAAATCTTAAAAATTAACAGGTGCCCAAGCAATTTCATGCTAGAATCATCATCCGGATGCCAAAATAAACTAAATATAGCAAAAGATTTGAGTGCACAACGTTTGGTTTAGGTTTGACAGCCATAATCAGCAATTGTGTACATTTGAGCTGAATGTGTCAAAATCTTAAAAATTAACAGGTGCCCAAGCAATTTCATGCTAGAATCATCATCCGGATGCCAAAATAAACTAAATACAGCAAAAGATTTGAGTGCACAACGTTTGGTTTAGGTTTGACAGCCATAATCACCTTTTTATTGCTTTAAATGCGTTTTTAGCGCATGATTGTACATTTGAGCTCAATGTGTCAAAATCTTAAAAATTAACAGGTGCCCAAGCAATTAAGTGCTAGAATCATCATCCGGATGCCAAAATAAACTAAATACAGCAAAAGATTTGAGTGCACAACGTTTGGTTTAGATTTGACAGCCATAATCAGCAATTGTGTACATTTGAGCTGAATGTGTCAAAATCTTAAAAATTAACAGGTGCCCAAGCAATTTCATGCTAGAATCATCATCCGGATGCCAAAATAAACTAAATACAGCAAAAGATTTGAGTGCACAACGTTTGGTTTAGGTTTGACAGCCATAATCACCTTTTTATTGCTTTAAATGCGTTTTTAGCGCATGATTGTACATTTGAGCTGAATGTGTCAAAATCTTAAAAATTAACAGGTGCCCAAGCAATTAAGTGCTAGAATCATCATCCGGATGCCAAAATAAACTAAATATAGCAAAAGATTTGAGTGCACAACGTTTGGTTTAGGTTTGACAGCCATAATCAGCAATTGTGTACATTTGAGCTGAATGTGTCAAAATCTTAAAAATTAACAGGTGCCCAAGCAATTTCATGCTAGAATCATCATCCGGATGCCAAAATAAACTAAATACAGCAAAAGATTTGAGTGCACAACGTTTGGTTTAGGTTTGACAGCCATAATCACCTTTTTATTGCTTTAAATGCGTTTTTAGCGCATGATTGTACATTTGAGCTCAATGTGTCAAAATCTTAAAAATTAACAGGTGCCCAAGCAATTTCATGCTAGAATCATCATCCGGATGCCAAAATAAACTAAATATAGCAAAATATTTGAGTGCACAACGTTTGGTTTAGGTTTGACAGCCATAATCAGCAATTGTGTACATTTGAGCTGAATGTGTCAAAATCTTAAAAATTAACAGGTGCCCAAGCAATTTCATGCTAGAATCATCATCCGGATGCCAAAATAAACTAAATACAGCAAAAGATTTGAGTGCACAACGTTTGGTTTAGGTTTGACAGCCATAATCACCTTTTTATTGCTTTAAATGCGTTTTTAGCGCATGATTGTACATTTGAGCTGAATGTGTCAAAATCTTAAAAATTAACAGGTGCCCAAGCAATTTCATGCTAGAATCATCATCCGGATGCCAAAATAAACTAAATACAGCAAAAGATTTGAGTGCACAACGTTTGGTTTAGGTTTGACAGCCATAATCACCTTTTTATTGCTTTAAATGCGTTTTTAGCGCATGATTGTACATTTGAGCTCAATGTGTCAAAATCTTAAAAATTAACAGGTGCCCAAGCAATTTCATGCTAGAATCATCATCCGGATGCCAAAATAAACTAAATATAGCAAAAGATTTGAGTGCACAACGTTTGGTTTAGGTTTGACAGCCATAATCAGCAATTGTGTACATTTGAGCTGAATGTGTCAAAATCTTAAAAATTAACAGGTGCCCAAGCAATTTCATGCTAGAATCATCATCCGGATGCCAAAATAAACTAAATACAGCAAAAGATTTGAGTGCACAACGTTTGATTTAGGTTTGACAGCCATAATCACCTTTTTATTGCTTTAAATGCGTTTTTAGCGCATGATTGTACATTTGAGCTGAATGTGTCAAAATCTTAAAAATTAACAGGTGCCCAAGCAATTAAGTGCTAGAATCATCATCCGGATGCCAAAATAAACTAAATACAGCAAAAGATTTGAGTGCACAACGTTTGGTTTAGATTTGACAGCCATAATCAGCAATTGTGTACATTTGAGCTGAATGTGTCAAAATCTTAAAAATTAACAGGTGCCCAAGCAATTTCATGCTAGAATCATCATCCGGATGCCAAAATAAACTAAATACAGCAAAAGATTTGAGTGCACAACGTTTGGTTTAGGTTTGACAGCCATAATCACCTTTTTATTGCTTTAAATGCGTTTTTAGCGCATGATTGTACATTTGAGCTCAATGTGTCAAAATCTTAAAAATTAACAGGTGCCCAAGCAATTTCATGCTAGAATCATCATCCGGATGCCAAAATAAACTAAATACAGCAAAAGATTTGAGTGCACAACGTTTGGTTTAGGTTTGACAGCCATAATCACCTTTTTATTGCTTTAAATGCGTTTTTAGCGCATGATTGTACATTTGAGCTGAATGTGTCAAAATCTTAAAAATTAACAGGTGCCCAAGCAATTTCATGCTAGAATCATCATCCGGATGCCAAAATAAACTAAATACAGCAAAAGATTTGAGTGCACAACGTTTGGTTTAGATTTGACAGCCATAATCAGCAATTGTGTACATTTGAGCTGAATGTGTCAAAATCTTAAAAATTAACAGGTGCCCAAGCAATTTCATGCTAGAATCATCATCCGGATGCCAAAATAAACTAAATACAGCAAAAGATTTGAGTGCACAACGTTTGGTTTAGGTTTGACAGCCATAATCACCTTTTTATTGCTTTAAATGCGTTTTTAGCGCATGATTGTACATTTGAGCTGAATGTGTCAAAATCTTAAAAATTAACAGGTGCCCAAGCAATTAAGTGCTAGAATCATCATCCGGATGCCAAAATAAACTAAATACAGCAAAAGATTTGAGTGCACAACGTTTGGTTTAGATTTGACAGCCATAATCAGCAATTGTGTACATTTGAGCTGAATGTGTCAAAATCTTAAAAATTAACAGGTGCCCAAGCAATTTCATGCTAGAATCATCATCCGGATGCCAAAATAAACTAAATACAGCAAAAGATTTGAGTGCACAACGTTTGGTTTAGGTTTGACAGCCATAATCACCTTTTTATTGCTTTAAATGCGTTTTTAGCGCATGATTGTACATTTGAGCTCAATGTGTCAAAATCTTAAAAATTAACAGGTGCCCAAGCAATTTCATGCTAGAATCATCATCCGGATGCCAAAATAAACTAAATACAGCAAAAGATTTGAGTGCACAACGTTTGGTTTAGATTTGACAGCCATAATCAGCAATTGTGTACATTTGAGCTGAATGTGTCAAAATCTTAAAAATTAACAGGTGCCCAAGCAATTTCATGCTAGAATCATCATCCGGATGCCAAAATAAACTAAATACAGCAAAAGATTTGAGTGCACAACGTTTGATTTAGGTTTGACAGCCATAATCACCTTTTTATTGCTTTAAATGCGTTTTTAGCGCATGATTGTACATTTGAGCTCAATGTGTCAAAATCTTAAAAATTAACAGGTGCCCAAGCAATTAAGTGCTAGAATCATCATCCGGATGCCAAAATAAACTAAATACAGCAAAAGATTTGAGTGCACAACGTTTGGTTTAGATTTGACAGCCATAATCAGCAATTGTGTACATTTGAGCTGAATGTGTCAAAATCTTAAAAATTAACAGGTGCCCAAGCAATTTCATGCTAGAATCATCATCCGGATGCCAAAATAAACTAAATACAGCAAAAGATTTGAGTGCACAACGTTTGGTTTAGGTTTGACAGCCATAATCACCTTTTTATTGCTTTAAATGCGTTTTTAGCGCATGATTGTACATTTGAGCTGAATGTGTCAAAATCTTAAAAATTAACAGGTGCCCAAGCAATTAAGTGCTAGAATCATCATCCGGATGCCAAAATAAACTAAATATAGCAAAAGATTTGAGTGCACAACGTTTGGTTTAGGTTTGACAGCCATAATCAGCAATTGTGTACATTTGAGCTGAATGTGTCAAAATCTTAAAAATTAACAGGTGCCCAAGCAATTTCATGCTAGAATCATCATCCGGATGCCAAAATAAACTAAATACAGCAAAAGATTTGAGTGCACAACGTTTGGTTTAGGTTTGACAGCCATAATCACCTTTTTATTGCTTTAAATGCGTTTTTAGCGCATGATTGTACATTTGAGCTCAATGTGTCAAAATCTTAAAAATTAACAGGTGCCCAAGCAATTTCATGCTTGAATCATCATCCGGATGCCAAAATAAACTAAATATAGCAAAAGATTTGAGTGCACAACGTTTGGTTTAGGTTTGACAGCCATAATCAGCAATTGTGTACATTTGAGCTGAATGTGTCAAAATCTTAAAAATTAACAGGTGCCCAAGCAATTTCATGCTAGAATCATCATCCGGATGCCAAAATAAACTAAATACAGCAAAAGATTTGAGTGCACAACGTTTGGTTTAGGTTTGACAGCCATAATCACCTTTTTATTGCTTTAAATGCGTTTTTAGCGCATGATTGTACATTTGAGCTGAATGTGTCAAAATCTTAAAAATTAACAGGTGCCCAAGCAATTTCATGCTAGAATCATCATCCGGATGCCAAAATAAACTAAATATAGCAAAAGATTTGAGTGCACAACGTTTGGTTTAGGTTTGACAGCCATAATCAGCAATTGTGTACATTTGAGCTGAATGTGTCAAAATCTTAAAAATTAACAGGTGCCCAAGCAATTTCATGCTAGAATCATCATCCGGATGCCAAAATAAACTAAATACAGCAAAAGATTTGAGTGCACAACGTTTGGTTTAGGTTTGACAGCCATAATCAGCAATTGTGTACATTTGAGCTGAATGTGTCAAAATCTTAAAAATTAACAGGTGCCCAAGCAATTTCATGCTAGAATCATCATCCGGATGCCAAAATAAACTAAATACAGCAAAAGATTTGAGTGCACAACGTTTGGTTTAGGTTTGACAGCCATAATCACCTTTTTATTGCTTTAAATGCGTTTTTAGCGCATGATTGTACATTTGAGCTGAATGTGTCAAAATCTTAAAAATTAACAGGTGCCCAAGCAATTTCATGCTAGAATCATCATCCGGATGCCAAAATAAACTAAATATAGCAAAAGATTTGAGTGCACAACGTTTGGTTTAGGTTTGACAGCCATAATCAGCAATTGTGTACATTTGAGCTGAATGTGTCAAAATCTTAAAAATTAACAGGTGCCCAAGCAATTTCATGCTAGAATCATCATCCGGATGCCAAAATAAACTAAATACAGCAAAAGATTTGAGTGCACAACGTTTGGTTTAGGTTTGACAGCCATAATCACCTTTTTATTGCTTTAAATGCGTTTTTAGCGCATGATTGTACATTTCAGCTGAATGTGTCAAAATCTTAAAAATTGACAGGTGCCCAAGCAATTTCATGCTAGAATCATCATCCGGATGCCAAAATAAACTAAATACAGCAAAAGATTTGAGTGCACAACGTTTGGTTTAGATTTGACAGCCATAATCAGCAATTGTGTACATTTGAGCTGAATGTGTCAAAATCTTAAAAATTAACAGGTGCCCAAGCAATTTCATGCTAGAATCATCATCCGGATGCCAAAATAAACTAAATACAGCAAAAGATTTGAGTGCACAACGTTTGGTTTAGGTTTGACAGCCATAATCACCTTTTTATTGCTTTAAATGCGTTTTTAGCGCATGATTGTACATTTGAGCTGAATGTGTCAAAATCTTAAAAATTAACAGGTGCCCAAGCAATTAAGTGCTAGAATCATCATCCGGATGCCAAAATAAACTAAATACAGCAAAAGATTTGAGTGCACAACGTTTGGTTTAGATTTGACAGCCATAATCAGCAATTGTGTACATTTGAGCTGAATGTGTCAAAATCTTAAAAATTAACAGGTGCCCAAGCAATTTCATGCTAGAATCATCATCCGGATGCCAAAATAAACTAAATACAGCAAAAGATTTGAGTGCACAACGTTTGGTTTAGGTTTGACAGCCATAATCACCTTTTTATTGCTTTAAATGCGTTTTTAGCGCATGATTGTACATTTGAGCTCAATGTGTCAAAATCTTAAAAATTAACAGGTGCCCAAGCAATTTCATGCTAGAATCATCATCCGGATGCCAAAATAAACTAAATATAGCAAAAGATTTGAGTGCACAACGTTTGGTTTAGGTTTGACAGCCATAATCAGCAATTGTGTACATTTGAGCTGAATGTGTCAAAATCTTAAAAATTAACAGGTGCCCAAGCAATTTCATGCTAGAATCATCATCCGGATGCCAAAATAAACTAAATACAGCAAAAGATTTGAGTGCACAACGTTTGGTTTAGGTTTGACAGCCATAATCACCTTTTTATTGCTTTAAATGCGTTTTTAGCGCATGATTGTACATTTGAGCTCAATGTGTCAAAATCTTAAAAATTAACAGGTGCCCAAGCAATTAAGTGCTAGAATCATCATCCGGATGCCAAAATAAACTAAATACAGCAAAAGATTTGAGTGCACAACGTTTGGTTTAGATTTGACAGCCATAATCAGCAATTGTGTACATTTGAGCTGAATGTGTCAAAATCTTAAAAATTAACAGGTGCCCAAGCAATTTCATGCTAGAATCATCATCCGGATGCCAAAATAAACTAAATACAGCAAAAGATTTGAGTGCACAACGTTTGGTTTAGGTTTGACAGCCATAATCACCTTTTTATTGCTTTAAATGCGTTTTTAGCGCATGATTGTACATTTGAGCTGAATGTGTCAAAATCTTAAAAATTAACAGGTGCCCAAGCAATTAAGTGCTAGAATCATCATCCGGATGCCAAAATAAACTAAATATAGCAAAAGATTTGAGTGCACAACGTTTGGTTTAGGTTTGACAGCCATAATCAGCAATTGTGTACATTTGAGCTGAATGTGTCAAAATCTTAAAAATTAACAGGTGCCCAAGCAATTTCATGCTAGAATCATCATCCGGATGCCAAAATAAACTAAATACAGCAAAAGATTTGAGTGCACAACGTTTGGTTTAGGTTTGACAGCCATAATCACCTTTTTATTGCTTTAAATGCGTTTTTAGCGCATGATTGTACATTTGAGCTCAATGTGTCAAAATCTTAAAAATTAACAGGTGCCCAAGCAATTTCATGCTAGAATCATCATCCGGATGCCAAAATAAACTAAATATAGCAAAAGATTTGAGTGCACAACGTTTGGTTTAGGTTTGACAGCCATAATCAGCAATTGTGTACATTTGAGCTGAATGTGTCAAAATCTTAAAAATTAACAGGTGCCCAAGCAATTTCATGCTAGAATCATCATCCGGATGCCAAAATAAACTAAATACAGCAAAAGATTTGAGTGCACAACGTTTGGTTTAGGTTTGACAGCCATAATCACCTTTTTATTGCTTTAAATGCGTTTTTAGCGCATGATTGTACATTTGAGCTGAATGTGTCAAAATCTTAAAAATTAACAGGTGCCCAAGCAATTTCATGCTAGAATCATCATCCGGATGCCAAAATAAACTAAATATAGCAAAAGATTTGAGTGCACAACGTTTGGTTTAGGTTTGACAGCCATAATCAGCAATTGTGTACATTTGAGCTGAATGTGTCAAAATCTTAAAAATTAACAGGTGCCCAAGCAATTTCATGCTAGAATCATCATCCGGATGCCAAAATAAACTAAATACAGCAAAAGATTTGAGTGCACAACGTTTGGTTTAGGTTTGACAGCCATAATCACCTTTTTATTGCTTTAAATGCGTTTTTAGCGCATGATTGTACATTTCAGCTGAATGTGTCAAAATCTTAAAAATTGACAGGTGCCCAAGCAATTTCATGCTAGAATCATCATCCGGATGCCAAAATAAACTAAATACAGCAAAAGATTTGAGTGCACAACGTTTGGTTTAGATTTGACAGCCATAATCAGCAATTGTGTACATTTGAGCTGAATGTGTCAAAATCTTACAAATTAACAGGTGCCCAAGCAATTTCATGCTAGAATCATCATCCGGATGCCAAAATAAACTAAATACAGCAAAAGATTTGAGTGCACAACGTTTGGTTTAGGTTTGACAGCCATAATCACCTTTTTATTGCTTTAAATGCGTTTTTAGCGCATGATTGTACATTTGAGCTGAATGTGTCAAAATCTTAAAAATTAACAGGTGCCCAAGCAATTAAGTGCTAGAATCATCATCCGGATGCCAAAATAAACTAAATACAGCAAAAGATTTGAGTGCACAACGTTTGGTTTAGATTTGACAGCCATAATCAGCAATTGTGTACATTTGAGCTGAATGTGTCAAAATCTTAAAAATTAACAGGTGCCCAAGCAATTTCATGCTAGAATCATCATCCGGATGCCAAAATAAACTAAATACAGCAAAAGATTTGAGTGCACAACGTTTGGTTTAGGTTTGACAGCCATAATCACCTTTTTATTGCTTTAAATGCGTTTTTAGCGCATGATTGTACATTTGAGCTCAATGTGTCAAAATCTTAAAAATTAACAGGTGCCCAAGCAATTTCATGCTAGAATCATCATCCGGATGCCAAAATAAACTAAATATAGCAAAAGATTTGAGTGCACAACGTTTGGTTTAGGTTTGACAGCCATAATCAGCAATTGTGTACATTTGAGCTGAATGTGTCAAAATCTTAAAAATTAACAGGTGCCCAAGCAATTTCATGCTAGAATCATCATCCGGATGCCAAAATAAACTAAATACAGCAAAAGATTTGAGTGCACAACGTTTGGTTTAGGTTTGACAGCCATAATCACCTTTTTATTGCTTTAAATGCGTTTTTAGCGCATGATTGTACATTTCAGCTGAATGTGTCAAAATCTTAAAAATTGACAGGTGCCCAAGCAATTTCATGCTAGAATCATCATCCGGATGCCAAAATAAACTAAATACAGCAAAAGATTTGAGTGCACAACGTTTGGTTTAGATTTGACAGCCATAATCAGCAATTGTGTACATTTGAGCTGAATGTGTCAAAATCTTAAAAATTAACAGGTGCCCAAGCAATTTCATGCTAGAATCATCATCCGGATGCCAAAATAAACTAAATACAGCAAAAGATTTGAGTGCACAACGTTTGGTTTAGGTTTGACAGCCATAATCACCTTTTTATTGCTTTAAATGCGTTTTTAGCGCATGATTGTACATTTGAGCTGAATGTGTCAAAATCTTAAAAATTAACAGGTGCCCAAGCAATTAAGTGCTAGAATCATCATCCGGATGCCAAAATAAACTAAATACAGCAAAAGATTTGAGTGCACAACGTTTGGTTTAGATTTGACAGCCATAATCAGCAATTGTGTACATTTGAGCTGAATGTGTCAAAATCTTAAAAATTAACAGGTGCCCAAGCAATTTCATGCTAGAATCATCATCCGGATGCCAAAATAAACTAAATACAGCAAAAGATTTGAGTGCACAACGTTTGGTTTAGGTTTGACAGCCATAATCACCTTTTTATTGCTTTAAATGCGTTTTTAGCGCATGATTGTACATTTGAGCTCAATGTGTCAAAATCTTAAAAATTAACAGGTGCCCAAGCAATTTCATGCTAGAATCATCATCCGGATGCCAAAATAAACTAAATATAGCAAAAGATTTGAGTGCACAACGTTTGGTTTAGGTTTGACAGCCATAATCAGCAATTGTGTACATTTGAGCTGAATGTGTCAAAATCTTAAAAATTAACAGGTGCCCAAGCAATTTCATGCTAGAATCATCATCCGGATGCCAAAATAAACTAAATACAGCAAAAGATTTGAGTGCACAACGTTTGGTTTAGGTTTGACAGCCATAATCACCTTTTTATTGCTTTAAATGCGTTTTTAGCGCATGATTGTACATTTGAGCTCAATGTGTCAAAATCTTAAAAATTAACAGGTGCCCAAGCAATTAAGTGCTAGAATCATCATCCGGATGCCAAAATAAACTAAATACAGCAAAAGATTTGAGTGCACAACGTTTGGTTTAGATTTGACAGCCATAATCAGCAATTGTGTACATTTGAGCTGAATGTGTCAAAATCTTAAAAATTAACAGGTGCCCAAGCAATTTCATGCTAGAATCATCATCCGGATGCCAAAATAAACTAAATACAGCAAAAGATTTGAGTGCACAACGTTTGGTTTAGGTTTGACAGCCATAATCACCTTTTTATTGCTTTAAATGCGTTTTTAGCGCATGATTGTACATTTGAGCTGAATGTGTCAAAATCTTAAAAATTAACAGGTGCCCAAGCAATTAAGTGCTAGAATCATCATCCGGATGCCAAAATAAACTAAATATAGCAAAAGATTTGAGTGCACAACGTTTGGTTTAGGTTTGACAGCCATAATCAGCAATTGTGTACATTTGAGCTGAATGTGTCAAAATCTTAAAAATTAACAGGTGCCCAAGCAATTTCATGCTAGAATCATCATCCGGATGCCAAAATAAACTAAATACAGCACAAGATTTGAGTGCACAACGTTTGGTTTAGGTTTGACAGCCATAATCACCTTTTTATTGCTTTAAATGCGTTTTTAGCGCATGATTGTACATTTGAGCTCAATGTGTCAAAATCTTAAAAATTAACAGGTGCCCAAGCAATTTCATGCTAGAATCATCATCCGGATGCCAAAATAAACTAAATATAGCAAAAGATTTGAGTGCACAACGTTTGGTTTAGGTTTGACAGCCATAATCAGCAATTGTGTACATTTGAGCTGAATGTGTCAAAATCTTAAAAATTAACAGGTGCCCAAGCAATTTCATGCTAGAATCATCATCCGGATGCCAAAATAAACTAAATACAGCAAAAGATTTGAGTGCACAACGTTTGGTTTAGGTTTGACAGCCATAATCACCTTTTTATTGCTTTAAATGCGTTTTTAGCGCATGATTGTACATTTGAGCTGAATGTGTCAAAATCTTAAAAATTAACAGGTGCCCAAGCAATTTCATGCTAGAATCATCATCCGGATGCCAAAATAAACTAAATATAGCAAAAGATTTGAGTGCACAACGTTTGGTTTAGGTTTGACAGCCATAATCAGCAATTGTGTACATTTGAGCTGAATGTGTCAAAATCTTAAAAATTAACAGGTGCCCAAGCAATTTCATGCTAGAATCATCATCCGGATGCCAAAATAAACTAAATACAGCAAAAGATTTGAGTGCACAACGTTTGGTTTAGGTTTGACAGCCATAATCACCTTTTTATTGCTTTAAATGCGTTTTTAGCGCATGATTGTACATTTCAGCTGAATGTGTCAAAATCTTAAAAATTGACAGGTGCCCAAGCAATTTCATGCTAGAATCATCATCCGGATGCCAAAATAAACTAAATACAGCAAAAGATTTGAGTGCACAACGTTTGGTTTAGATTTGACAGCCATAATCAGCAATTGTGTACATTTGAGCTGAATGTGTCAAAATCTTACAAATTAACAGGTGCCCAAGCAATTTCATGCTAGAATCATCATCCGGATGCCAAAATAAACTAAATACAGCAAAAGATTTGAGTGCACAACGTTTGGTTTAGGTTTGACAGCCATAATCACCTTTTTATTGCTTTAAATGCGTTTTTAGCGCATGATTGTACATTTGAGCTGAATGTGTCAAAATCTTAAAAATTAACAGGTGCCCAAGCAATTAAGTGCTAGAATCATCATCCGGATGCCAAAATAAACTAAATACAGCAAAAGATTTGAGTGCACAACGTTTGGTTTAGATTTGACAGCCATAATCAGCAATTGTGTACATTTGAGCTGAATGTGTCAAAATCTTAAAAATTAACAGGTGCCCAAGCAATTTCATGCTAGAATCATCATCCGGATGCCAAAATAAACTAAATACAGCAAAAGATTTGAGTGCACAACGTTTGGTTTAGGTTTGACAGCCATAATCACCTTTTTATTGCTTTAAATGCGTTTTTAGCGCATGATTGTACATTTGAGCTCAATGTGTCAAAATCTTAAAAATTAACAGGTGCCCAAGCAATTTCATGCTAGAATCATCATCCGGATGCCAAAATAAACTAAATATAGCAAAAGATTTGAGTGCACAACGTTTGGTTTAGGTTTGACAGCCATAATCAGCAATTGTGTACATTTGAGCTGAATGTGTCAAAATCTTAAAAATTAACAGGTGCCCAAGCAATTTCATGCTAGAATCATCATCCGGATGCCAAAATAAACTAAATACAGCAAAAGATTTGAGTGCACAACGTTTGGTTTAGGTTTGACAGCCATAATCACCTTTTTATTGCTTTAAATGCGTTTTTAGCGCATGATTGTACATTTGAGCTCAATGTGTCAAAATCTTAAAAATTAACAGGTGCCCAAGCAATTAAGTGCTAGAATCATCATCCGGATGCCAAAATAAACTAAATACAGCAAAAGATTTGAGTGCACAACGTTTGGTTTAGATTTGACAGCCATAATCAGCAATTGTGTACATTTGAGCTGAATGTGTCAAAATCTTAAAAATTAACAGGTGCCCAAGCAATTTCATGCTAGAATCATCATCCGGATGCCAAAATAAACTAAATACAGCAAAAGATTTGAGTGCACAACGTTTGGTTTAGGTTTGACAGCCATAATCACCTTTTTATTGCTTTAAATGCGTTTTTAGCGCATGATTGTACATTTGAGCTGAATGTGTCAAAATCTTAAAAATTAACAGGTGCCCAAGCAATTAAGTGCTAGAATCATCATCCGGATGCCAAAATAAACTAAATATAGCAAAAGATTTGAGTGCACAACGTTTGGTTTAGGTTTGACAGCCATAATCAGCAATTGTGTACATTTGAGCTGAATGTGTCAAAATCTTAAAAATTAACAGGTGCCCAAGCAATTTCATGCTAGAATCATCATCCGGATGCCAAAATAAACTAAATACAGCAAAAGATTTGAGTGCACAACGTTTGGTTTAGGTTTGACAGCCATAATCACCTTTTTATTGCTTTAAATGCGTTTTTAGCGCATGATTGTACATTTGAGCTCAATGTGTCAAAATCTTAAAAATTAACAGGTGCCCAAGCAATTTCATGCTAGAATCATCATCCGGATGCCAAAATAAACTAAATATAGCAAAATATTTGAGTGCACAACGTTTGGTTTAGGTTTGACAGCCATAATCAGCAATTGTGTACATTTGAGCTGAATGTGTCAAAATCTTAAAAATTAACAGGTGCCCAAGCAATTTCATGCTAGAATCATCATCCGGATGCCAAAATAAACTAAATACAGCAAAAGATTTGAGTGCACAACGTTTGGTTTAGGTTTGACAGCCATAATCACCTTTTTATTGCTTTAAATGCGTTTTTAGCGCATGATTGTACATTTGAGCTGAATGTGTCAAAATCTTAAAAATTAACAGGTGCCCAAGCAATTTCATGCTAGAATCATCATCCGGATGCCAAAATAAACTAAATACAGCAAAAGATTTGAGTGCACAACGTTTGGTTTAGGTTTGACAGCCATAATCACCTTTTTATTGCTTTAAATGCGTTTTTAGCGCATGATTGTACATTTGAGCTCAATGTGTCAAAATCTTAAAAATTAACAGGTGCCCAAGCAATTTCATGCTAGAATCATCATCCGGATGCCAAAATAAACTAAATATAGCAAAAGATTTGAGTGCACAACGTTTGGTTTAGGTTTGACAGCCATAATCAGCAATTGTGTACATTTGAGCTGAATGTGTCAAAATCTTAAAAATTAACAGGTGCCCAAGCAATTTCATGCTAGAATCATCATCCGGATGCCAAAATAAACTAAATACAGCAAAAGATTTGAGTGCACAACGTTTGATTTAGGTTTGACAGCCATAATCACCTTTTTATTGCTTTAAATGCGTTTTTAGCGCATGATTGTACATTTGAGCTGAATGTGTCAAAATCTTAAAAATTAACAGGTGCCCAAGCAATTAAGTGCTAGAATCATCATCCGGATGCCAAAATAAACTAAATACAGCAAAAGATTTGAGTGCACAACGTTTGGTTTAGATTTGACAGCCATAATCAGCAATTGTGTACATTTGAGCTGAATGTGTCAAAATCTTAAAAATTAACAGGTGCCCAAGCAATTTCATGCTAGAATCATCATCCGGATGCCAAAATAAACTAAATACAGCAAAAGATTTGAGTGCACAACGTTTGGTTTAGGTTTGACAGCCATAATCACCTTTTTATTGCTTTAAATGCGTTTTTAGCGCATGATTGTACATTTGAGCTCAATGTGTCAAAATCTTAAAAATTAACAGGTGCCCAAGCAATTTCATGCTAGAATCATCATCCGGATGCCAAAATAAACTAAATACAGCAAAAGATTTGAGTGCACAACGTTTGGTTTAGGTTTGACAGCCATAATCACCTTTTTATTGCTTTAAATGCGTTTTTAGCGCATGATTGTACATTTGAGCTGAATGTGTCAAAATCTTAAAAATTAACAGGTGCCCAAGCAATTTCATGCTAGAATCATCATCCGGATGCCAAAATAAACTAAATATAGCAAAAGATTTGAGTGCACAACGTTTGGTTTAGGTTTGACAGCCATAATCAGCAATTGTGTACATTTGAGCTGAATGTGTCAAAATCTTAAAAATTAACAGGTGCCCAAGCAATTTCATGCTAGAATCATCATCCGGATGCCAAAATAAACTAAATACAGCAAAAGATTTGAGTGCACAACGTTTGGTTTAGGTTTGACAGCCATAATCACCTTTTTATTGCTTTAAATGCGTTTTTAGCGCATGATTGTACATTTGAGCTCAATGTGTCAAAATCTTAAAAATTAACAGGTGCCCAAGCAATTAAGTGCTAGAATCATCATCCGGATGCCAAAATAAACTAAATACAGCAAAAGATTTGAGTGCACAACGTTTGGTTTAGATTTGACAGCCATAATCAGCAATTGTGTACATTTGAGCTCAATGTGTCAAAATCTTAAAAATTAACAGGTGCCCAAGCAATTTCATGCTAGAATCATCATCCGGATGCCAAAATAAACTAAATACAGCAAAAGATTTGAGTGCACAACGTTTGGTTTAGATTTGACAGCCATAATCAGCAATTGTGTACATTTGAGCTGAATGTGTCAAAATCTTAAAAATTAACAGGTGCCCAAGCAATTTCATGCTAGAATCATCATCCGGATGCCAAAATAAACTAAATACAGCAAAAGATTTGAGTGCACAACGTTTGGTTTAGGTTTGACAGCCATAATCACCTTTTTATTGCTTTAAATGCGTTTTTAGCGCATGATTGTACATTTGAGCTGAATGTGTCAAAATCTTAAAAATTAACAGGTGCCCAAGCAATTAAGTGCTAGAATCATCATCCGGATGCCAAAATAAACTAAATATAGCAAAAGATTTGAGTGCACAACGTTTGGTTTAGGTTTGACAGCCATAATCAGCAATTGTGTACATTTGAGCTGAATGTGTCAAAATCTTAAAAATTAACAGGTGCCCAAGCAATTTCATGCTAGAATCATCATCCGGATGCCAAAATAAACTAAATACAGCAAAAGATTTGAGTGCACAACGTTTGGTTTAGGTTTGACAGCCATAATCACCTTTTTATTGCTTTAAATGCGTTTTTAGCGCATGATTGTACATTTGAGCTCAATGTGTCAAAATCTTAAAAATTAACAGGTGCCCAAGCAATTAAGTGCTAGAATCATCATCCGGATGCCAAAATAAACTAAATACAGCAAAAGATTTGAGTGCACAACGTTTGGTTTAGATTTGACAGCCATAATCAGCAATTGTGTACATTTGAGCTGAATGTGTCAAAATCTTAAAAATTAACAGGTGCCCAAGCAATTTCATGCTAGAATCATCATCCGGATGCCAAAATAAACTAAATATAGCAAAAGATTTGAGTGCACAACGTTTGGTTTAGGTTTGACAGCCATAATCAGCAATTGTGTACATTTGAGCTGAATATGTCAAAATCTTAAAAATTAACAGGTGCCCAAGCAATTTCATGCTAGAATCATCATCCGGATGCCAAAATAAACTAAATACAGCAAAAGATTTGAGTGCACAACGTTTGGTTTAGGTTTGACAGCCATAATCACCTTTTTATTGCTTTAAATGCGTTTTTAGCGCATGATTGTACATTTGAGCTCAATGTGTCAAAATCTTAAAAATTAACAGGTGCCCAAGCAATTTCATGCTAGAATCATCATCCGGATGCCAAAATAAACTAAATATAGCAAAAGATTTGAGTGCACAACGTTTGGTTTAGGTTTGACAGCCATAATCAGCAATTGTGTACATTTGAGCTGAATGTGTCAAAATCTTAAAAATTAACAGGTGCCCAAGCAATTTCATGCTAGAATCATCATCCGGATGCCAAAATAAACTAAATACAGCAAAAGATTTGAGTGCACAACGTTTGGTTTAGGTTTGACAGCCATAATCACCTTTTTATTGCTTTAAATGCGTTTTTAGCGCATGATTGTACATTTGAGCTCAATGTGTCAAAATCTTAAAAATTAACAGGTGCCCAAGCAATTAAGTGCTAGAATCATCATCCGGATGCCAAAATAAACTAAATACAGCAAAGGATTTGAGTGCACAACGTTTGGTTTAGATTTGACAGCCATAATCAGCAATTGTGTACATTTGAGCTGAATGTGTCAAAATCTTAAAAATTAACAGGTGCCCAAGCAATTTCATGCTAGAATCATCATCCGGATGCCAAAATAAACTAAATACAGCAAAAGATTTGAGTGCACAACGTTTGGTTTAGGTTTGACAGCCATAATCACCTTTTTATTGCTTTAAATGCGTTTTTAGCGCATGATTGTACATTTGAGCTGAATGTGTCAAAATCTTAAAAATTAACAGGTGCCCAAGCAATTAAGTGCTAGAATCATCATCCGGATGCCAAAATAAACTAAATACAGCAAAAGATTTGAGTGCACAACGTTTGGTTTAGATTTGACAGCCATAATCAGCAATTGTGTACATTTGAGCTGAATGTGTCAAAATCTTAAAAATTAACAGGTGCCCAAGCAATTTCATGCTAGAATCATCATCCGGATGCCAAAATAAACTAAATACAGCAAAAGATTTGAGTGCACAACGTTTGGTTTAGGTTTGACAGCCATAATCACCTTTTTATTGCTTTAAATGCGTTTTTAGCGCATGATTGTACATTTGAGCTCAATGTGTCAAAATCTTAAAAATTAACAGGTGCCCAAGCAATTTCATGCTAGAATCATCATCCGGATGCCAAAATAAACTAAATACAGCAAAAGATTTGAGTGCACAACGTTTGGTTTAGATTTGACAGCCATAATCAGCAATTGTGTACATTTGAGCTGAATGTGTCAAAATCTTAAAAATTAACAGGTGCCCAAGCAATTTCATGCTAGAATCATCATCCGGATGCCAAAATAAACTAAATACAGCAAAAGATTTGAGTGCACAACGTTTGGTTTAGGTTTGACAGCCATAATCACCTTTTTATTGCTTTAAATGCGTTTTTAGCGCATGATTGTACATTTGAGCTGAATGTGTCAAAATCTTAAAAATTAACAGGTGCCCAAGCAATTTCATGCTAGAATCATCATCCGGATGCCAAAATAAACTAAATACAGCAAAAGATTTGAGTGCACAACGTTTGGTTTAGATTTGACAGCCATAATCAGCAATTGTGTACATTTGAGCTGAATGTGTCAAAATCTTAAAAATTAACAGGTGCCCAAGCAATTTCATGCTAGAATCATCATCCGGATGCCAAAATAAACTAAATACAGCAAAAGATTTGAGTGCACAACGTTTGGTTTAGGTTTGACAGCCATAATCACCTTTTTATTGCTTTAAATGCGTTTTTAGCGCATGATTGTACATTTGAGCTGAATGTGTCAAAATCTTAAAAATTAACAGGTGCCCAAGCAATTAAGTGCTAGAATCATCATCCGGATGCCAAAATAAACTAAATACAGCAAAAGATTTGAGTGCACAACGTTTGGTTTAGATTTGACAGCCATAATCAGCAATTGTGTACATTTGAGCTGAATGTGTCAAAATCTTAAAAATTAACAGGTGCCCAAGCAATTTCATGCTAGAATCATCATCCGGATGCCAAAATAAACTAAATACAGCAAAAGATTTGAGTGCACAACGTTTGGTTTAGGTTTGACAGCCATAATCACCTTTTTATTGCTTTAAATGCGTTTTTAGCGCATGATTGTACATTTGAGCTCAATGCGTCAAAATCTTAAAAATTAACAGGTGCCCAAGCAATTTCATGCTAGAATCATCATCCGGATGCCAAAATAAACTAAATACAGCAAAAGATTTGAGTGCACAACGTTTGGTTTAGATTTGACAGCCATAATCAGCAATTGTGTACATTTGAGCTGAATGTGTCAAAATCTTAAAAATTAACAGGTGCCCAAGCAATTTCATGCTAGAATCATCATCCGGATGCCAAAATAAACTAAATACAGCAAAAGATTTGAGTGCACAACGTTTGGTTTAGGTTTGACAGCCATAATCACCTTTTTATTGCTTTAAATGCGTTTTTAGCGCATGATTGTACATTTGAGCTGAATGTGTCAAAATCTTAAAAATTAACAGGTGCCCAAGCAATTTCATGCTAGAATCATCATCCGGATGCCAAAATAAACTAAATACAGCAAAAGATTTGAGTGCACAACGTTTGGTTTAGATTTGACAGCCATAATCAGCAATTGTGTACATTTGAGCTGAATGTGTCAAAATCTTAAAAATTAACAGGTGCCCAAGCAATTTCATGCTAGAATCATCATCCGGATGCCAAAATAAACTAAATACAGCAAAAGATTTGAGTGCACAACGTTTGGTTTAGGTTTGACAGCCATAATCACCTTTTTATTGCTTTAAATGCGTTTTTAGCGCATGATTGTACATTTGAGCTCAATGTGTCAAAATCTTAAAAATTAACAGGTGCCCAAGCAATTAAGTGCTAGAATCATCATCCGGATGCCAAAATAAACTAAATACAGCAAAAGATTTGAGTGCACAACGTTTGGTTTAGATTTGACAGCCATAATCAGCAATTGTGTACATTTGAGCTCAATGTGTCAAAATCTTAAAAATTAACAGGTGCCCAAGCAATTTCATGCTAGAATCATCATCCGGATGCCAAAATAAACTAAATACAGCAAAAGATTTGAGTGCACAACGTTTGGTTTAGGTTTGACAGCCATAATCACCTTTTTATTGCTTTAAATGCGTTTTTAGCGCATGATTGTACATTTGAGCTGAATGTGTCAAAATCTTAAAAATTAACAGGTGCCCAAGCAATTAAGTGCTAGAATCATCATCCGGATGCCAAAATAAACTAAATATAGCAAAAGATTTGAGTGCACAACGTTTGGTTTAGGTTTGACAGCCATAATCAGCAATTGTGTACATTTGAGCTGAATGTGTCAAAATCTTAAAAATTAACAGGTGCCCAAGCAATTTCATGCTAGAATCATCATCCGGATGCCAAAATAAACTAAATACAGCAAAAGATTTGAGTGCACAACGTTTGGTTTAGGTTTGACAGCCATAATCACCTTTTTATTGCTTTAAATGCGTTTTTAGCGCATGATTGTACATTTGAGCTCAATGTGTCAAAATCTTAAAAATTAACAGGTGCCCAAGCAATTAAGTGCTAGAATCATCATCCGGATGCCAAAATAAACTAAATACAGCAAAAGATTTGAGTGCACAACGTTTGGTTTAGATTTGACAGCCATAATCAGCAATTGTGTACATTTGAGCTGAATGTGTCAAAATCTTAAAAATTAACAGGTGCCCAAGCAATTTCATGCTAGAATCATCATCCGGATGCCAAAATAAACTAAATACAGCAAAAGATTTGAGTGCACAACGTTTGGTTTAGGTTTGACAGCCATAATCACCTTTTTATTGCTTTAAATGCGTTTTTAGCGCATGATTGTACATTTGAGCTCAATGTGTCAAAATCTTAAAAATTAACAGGTGCCCAAGCAATTTCATGCTAGAATCATCATCCGGATGCCAAAATAAACTAAATACAGCAAAAGATTTGAGTGCACAACGTTTGGTTTAGGTTTGACAGCCATAATCACCTTTTTATTGCTTTAAATGCGTTTTTAGCGCATGATTGTACATTTGAGCTGAATGTGTCAAAATCTTAAAAATTAACAGGTGCCCAAGCAATTTCATGCTAGAATCATCATCCGGATGCCAAAATAAACTAAATATAGCAAAAGATTTGAGTGCACAACGTTTGGTTTAGGTTTGACAGCCATAATCAGCAATTGTGTACATTTGAGCTGAATGTGTCAAAATCTTAAAAATTAACAGGTGCCCAAGCAATTTCATGCTAGAATCATCATCCGGATGCCAAAATAAACTAAATACAGCAAAAGATTTGAGTGCACAACGTTTGGTTTAGGTTTGACAGCCATAATCACCTTTTTATTGCTTTAAATGCGTTTTTAGCGCATGATTGTACATTTGAGCTCAATGTGTCAAAATCTTAAAAATTAACAGGTGCCCAAGCAATTAAGTGCTAGAATCATCATCCGGATGCCAAAATAAACTAAATACAGCAAAAGATTTGAGTGCACAACGTTTGGTTTAGATTTGACAGCCATAATCAGCAATTGTGTACATTTGAGCTCAATGTGTCAAAATCTTAAAAATTAACAGGTGCCCAAGCAATTTCATGCTAGAATCATCATCCGGATGCCAAAATAAACTAAATACAGCAAAAGATTTGAGTGCACAACGTTTGGTTTAGGTTTGACAGCCATAATCACCTTTTTATTGCTTTAAATGCGTTTTTAGCGCATGATTGTACATTTGAGCTGAATGTGTCAAAATCTTAAAAATTAACAGGTGCCCAAGCAATTTCATGCTAGAATCATCATCCGGATGCCAAAATAAACTAAATATAGCAAAAGATTTGAGTGCACAACGTTTGGTTTAGGTTTGACAGCCATAATCAGCAATTGTGTACATTTGAGCTGAATGTGTCAAAATCTTAAAAATTAACAGGTGCCCAAGCAATTTCATGCTAGAATCATCATCCGGATGCCAAAATAAACTAAATACAGCAAAAGATTTGAGTGCACAACGTTTGGTTTAGGTTTGACAGCCATAATCACCTTTTTATTGCTTTAAATGCGTTTTTAGCGCATGATTGTACATTTGAGCTCAATGTGTCAAAATCTTAAAAATTAACAGGTGCCCAAGCAATTAAGTGCTAGAATCATCATCCGGATGCCAAAATAAACTAAATACAGCAAAAGATTTGAGTGCACAACGTTTGGTTTAGATTTGACAGCCATAATCAGCAATTGTGTACATTTGAGCTCAATGTGTCAAAATCTTAAAAATTAACAGGTGCCCAAGCAATTTCATGCTAGAATCATCATCCGGATGCCAAAATAAACTAAATACAGCAAAAGATTTGAGTGCACAACGTTTGGTTTAGATTTGACAGCCATAATCAGCAATTGTGTACATTTGAGCTGAATGTGTCAAAATCTTAAAAATTAACAGGTGCCCAAGCAATTTCATGCTAGAATCATCATCCGGATGCCAAAATAAACTAAATACAGCAAAAGATTTGAGTGCACAACGTTTGGTTTAGGTTTGACAGCCATAATCACCTTTTTATTGCTTTAAATGCGTTTTTAGCGCATGATTGTACATTTGAGCTGAATGTGTCAAAATCTTAAAAATTAACAGGTGCCCAAGCAATTAAGTGCTAGAATCATCATCCGGATGCCAAAATAAACTAAATATAGCAAAAGATTTGAGTGCACAACGTTTGGTTTAGGTTTGACAGCCATAATCAGCAATTGTGTACATTTGAGCTGAATGTGTCAAAATCTTAAAAATTAACAGGTGCCCAAGCAATTTCATGCTAGAATCATCATCCGGATGCCAAAATAAACTAAATACAGCAAAAGATTTGAGTGCACAACGTTTGGTTTAGGTTTGACAGCCATAATCACCTTTTTATTGCTTTAAATGCGTTTTTAGCGCATGATTGTACATTTGAGCTCAATGTGTCAAAATCTTAAAAATTAACAGGTGCCCAAGCAATTAAGTGCTAGAATCATCATCCGGATGCCAAAATAAACTAAATACAGCAAAAGATTTGAGTGCACAACGTTTGGTTTAGATTTGACAGCCATAATCAGCAATTGTGTACATTTGAGCTGAATGTGTCAAAATCTTAAAAATTAACAGGTGCCCAAGCAATTTCATGCTAGAATCATCATCCGGATGCCAAAATAAACTAAATATAGCAAAAGATTTGAGTGCACAACGTTTGGTTTAGGTTTGACAGCCATAATCAGCAATTGTGTACATTTGAGCTGAATATGTCAAAATCTTAAAAATTAACAGGTGCCCAAGCAATTTCATGCTAGAATCATCATCCGGATGCCAAAATAAACTAAATACAGCAAAAGATTTGAGTGCACAACGTTTGGTTTAGGTTTGACAGCCATAATCACCTTTTTATTGCTTTAAATGCGTTTTTAGCGCATGATTGTACATTTGAGCTCAATGTGTCAAAATCTTAAAAATTAACAGGTGCCCAAGCAATTTCATGCTAGAATCATCATCCGGATGCCAAAATAAACTAAATATAGCAAAAGATTTGAGTGCACAACGTTTGGTTTAGGTTTGACAGCCATAATCAGCAATTGTGTACATTTGAGCTGAATGTGTCAAAATCTTAAAAATTAACAGGTGCCCAAGCAATTTCATGCTAGAATCATCATCCGGATGCCAAAATAAACTAAATACAGCAAAAGATTTGAGTGCACAACGTTTGGTTTAGGTTTGACAGCCATAATCACCTTTTTATTGCTTTAAATGCGTTTTTAGCGCATGATTGTACATTTGAGCTCAATGTGTCAAAATCTTAAAAATTAACAGGTGCCCAAGCAATTAAGTGCTAGAATCATCATCCGGATGCCAAAATAAACTAAATACAGCAAAGGATTTGAGTGCACAACGTTTGGTTTAGATTTGACAGCCATAATCAGCAATTGTGTACATTTGAGCTGAATGTGTCAAAATCTTAAAAATTAACAGGTGCCCAAGCAATTTCATGCTAGAATCATCATCCGGATGCCAAAATAAACTAAATACAGCAAAAGATTTGAGTGCACAACGTTTGGTTTAGGTTTGACAGCCATAATCACCTTTTTATTGCTTTAAATGCGTTTTTAGCGCATGATTGTACATTTGAGCTGAATGTGTCAAAATCTTAAAAATTAACAGGTGCCCAAGCAATTAAGTGCTAGAATCATCATCCGGATGCCAAAATAAACTAAATACAGCAAAAGATTTGAGTGCACAACGTTTGGTTTAGATTTGACAGCCATAATCAGCAATTGTGTACATTTGAGCTGAATGTGTCAAAATCTTAAAAATTAACAGGTGCCCAAGCAATTTCATGCTAGAATCATCATCCGGATGCCAAAATAAACTAAATACAGCAAAAGATTTGAGTGCACAACGTTTGGTTTAGGTTTGACAGCCATAATCACCTTTTTATTGCTTTAAATGCGTTTTTAGCGCATGATTGTACATTTGAGCTCAATGTGTCAAAATCTTAAAAATTAACAGGTGCCCAAGCAATTTCATGCTAGAATCATCATCCGGATGCCAAAATAAACTAAATACAGCAAAAGATTTGAGTGCACAACGTTTGGTTTAGATTTGACAGCCATAATCAGCAATTGTGTACATTTGAGCTGAATGTGTCAAAATCTTAAAAATTAACAGGTGCCCAAGCAATTTCATGCTAGAATCATCATCCGGATGCCAAAATAAACTAAATACAGCAAAAGATTTGAGTGCACAACGTTTGGTTTAGGTTTGACAGCCATAATCACCTTTTTATTGCTTTAAATGCGTTTTTAGCGCATGATTGTACATTTGAGCTGAATGTGTCAAAATCTTAAAAATTAACAGGTGCCCAAGCAATTTCATGCTAGAATCATCATCCGGATGCCAAAATAAACTAAATACAGCAAAAGATTTGAGTGCACAACGTTTGGTTTAGATTTGACAGCCATAATCAGCAATTGTGTACATTTGAGCTGAATGTGTCAAAATCTTAAAAATTAACAGGTGCCCAAGCAATTTCATGCTAGAATCATCATCCGGATGCCAAAATAAACTAAATACAGCAAAAGATTTGAGTGCACAACGTTTGGTTTAGGTTTGACAGCCATAATCACCTTTTTATTGCTTTAAATGCGTTTTTAGCGCATGATTGTACATTTGAGCTGAATGTGTCAAAATCTTAAAAATTAACAGGTGCCCAAGCAATTAAGTGCTAGAATCATCATCCGGATGCCAAAATAAACTAAATACAGCAAAAGATTTGAGTGCACAACGTTTGGTTTAGATTTGACAGCCATAATCAGCAATTGTGTACATTTGAGCTGAATGTGTCAAAATCTTAAAAATTAACAGGTGCCCAAGCAATTTCATGCTAGAATCATCATCCGGATGCCAAAATAAACTAAATACAGCAAAAGATTTGAGTGCACAACGTTTGGTTTAGGTTTGACAGCCATAATCACCTTTTTATTGCTTTAAATGCGTTTTTAGCGCATGATTGTACATTTGAGCTCAATGCGTCAAAATCTTAAAAATTAACAGGTGCCCAAGCAATTTCATGCTAGAATCATCATCCGGATGCCAAAATAAACTAAATACAGCAAAAGATTTGAGTGCACAACGTTTGGTTTAGATTTGACAGCCATAATCAGCAATTGTGTACATTTGAGCTGAATGTGTCAAAATCTTAAAAATTAACAGGTGCCCAAGCAATTTCATGCTAGAATCATCATCCGGATGCCAAAATAAACTAAATACAGCAAAAGATTTGAGTGCACAACGTTTGGTTTAGGTTTGACAGCCATAATCACCTTTTTATTGCTTTAAATGCGTTTTTAGCGCATGATTGTACATTTGAGCTGAATGTGTCAAAATCTTAAAAATTAACAGGTGCCCAAGCAATTTCATGCTAGAATCATCATCCGGATGCCAAAATAAACTAAATACAGCAAAAGATTTGAGTGCACAACGTTTGGTTTAGATTTGACAGCCATAATCAGCAATTGTGTACATTTGAGCTGAATGTGTCAAAATCTTAAAAATTAACAGGTGCCCAAGCAATTTCATGCTAGAATCATCATCCGGATGCCAAAATAAACTAAATACAGCAAAAGATTTGAGTGCACAACGTTTGGTTTAGGTTTGACAGCCATAATCACCTTTTTATTGCTTTAAATGCGTTTTTAGCGCATGATTGTACATTTGAGCTCAATGTGTCAAAATCTTAAAAATTAACAGGTGCCCAAGCAATTAAGTGCTAGAATCATCATCCGGATGCCAAAATAAACTAAATACAGCAAAAGATTTGAGTGCACAACGTTTGGTTTAGATTTGACAGCCATAATCAGCAATTGTGTACATTTGAGCTCAATGTGTCAAAATCTTAAAAATTAACAGGTGCCCAAGCAATTTCATGCTAGAATCATCATCCGGATGCCAAAATAAACTAAATACAGCAAAAGATTTGAGTGCACAACGTTTGGTTTAGGTTTGACAGCCATAATCACCTTTTTATTGCTTTAAATGCGTTTTTAGCGCATGATTGTACATTTGAGCTGAATGTGTCAAAATCTTAAAAATTAACAGGTGCCCAAGCAATTAAGTGCTAGAATCATCATCCGGATGCCAAAATAAACTAAATATAGCAAAAGATTTGAGTGCACAACGTTTGGTTTAGGTTTGACAGCCATAATCAGCAATTGTGTACATTTGAGCTGAATGTGTCAAAATCTTAAAAATTAACAGGTGCCCAAGCAATTTCATGCTAGAATCATCATCCGGATGCCAAAATAAACTAAATACAGCAAAAGATTTGAGTGCACAACGTTTGGTTTAGGTTTGACAGCCATAATCACCTTTTTATTGCTTTAAATGCGTTTTTAGCGCATGATTGTACATTTGAGCTCAATGTGTCAAAATCTTAAAAATTAACAGGTGCCCAAGCAATTTCATGCTAGAATCATCATCCGGATGCCAAAATAAACTAAATATAGCAAAATATTTGAGTGCACAACGTTTGGTTTAGGTTTGACAGCCATAATCAGCAATTGTGTACATTTGAGCTGAATGTGTCAAAATCTTAAAAATTAACAGGTGCCCAAGCAATTTCATGCTAGAATCATCATCCGGATGCCAAAATAAACTAAATACAGCAAAAGATTTGAGTGCACAACGTTTGGTTTAGGTTTGACAGCCATAATCACCTTTTTATTGCTTTAAATGCGTTTTTAGCGCATGATTGTACATTTGAGCTGAATGTGTCAAAATCTTAAAAATTAACAGGTGCCCAAGCAATTTCATGCTAGAATCATCATCCGGATGCCAAAATAAACTAAATACAGCAAAAGATTTGAGTGCACAACGTTTGGTTTAGGTTTGACAGCCATAATCACCTTTTTATTGCTTTAAATGCGTTTTTAGCGCATGATTGTACATTTGAGCTCAATGTGTCAAAATCTTAAAAATTAACAGGTGCCCAAGCAATTTCATGCTAGAATCATCATCCGGATGCCAAAATAAACTAAATATAGCAAAAGATTTGAGTGCACAACGTTTGGTTTAGGTTTGACAGCCATAATCAGCAATTGTGTACATTTGAGCTGAATGTGTCAAAATCTTAAAAATTAACAGGTGCCCAAGCAATTTCATGCTAGAATCATCATCCGGATGCCAAAATAAACTAAATACAGCAAAAGATTTGAGTGCACAACGTTTGGTTTAGGTTTGACAGCCATAATCACCTTTTTATTGCTTTAAATGCGTTTTTAGCGCATGATTGTACATTTGAGCTCAATGTGTCAAAATCTTAAAAATTAACAGGTGCCCAAGCAATTTCATGCTAGAATCATCATCCGGATGCCAAAATAAACTAAATACAGCAAAAGATTTGAGTGCACAACGTTTGGTTTAGATTTGACAGCCATAATCAGCAATTGTGTACATTTGAGCTGAATGTGTCAAAATCTTAAAAATTAACAGGTGCCCAAGCAATTTCATGCTAGAATCATCATCCGGATGCCAAAATAAACTAAATATAGCAAAATATTTGAGTGCACAACGTTTGGTTTAGGTTTGACAGCCATAATCAGCAATTGTGTACATTTGAGCTGAATGTGTCAAAATCTTAAAAATTAACAGGTGCCCAAGCAATTTCATGCTAGAATCATCATCCGGATGCCAAAATAAACTAAATACAGCAAAAGATTTGAGTGCACAACGTTTGGTTTAGGTTTGACAGCCATAATCACCTTTTTATTGCTTTAAATGCGTTTTTAGCGCATGATTGTACATTTGAGCTGAATGTGTCAAAATCTTAAAAATTAACAGGTGCCCAAGCAATTTCATGCTAGAATCATCATCCGGATGCCAAAATAAACTAAATACAGCAAAAGATTTGAGTGCACAACGTTTGGTTTAGGTTTGACAGCCATAATCACCTTTTTATTGCTTTAAATGCGTTTTTAGCGCATGATTGTACATTTGAGCTCAATGTGTCAAAATCTTAAAAATTAACAGGTGCCCAAGCAATTTCATGCTAGAATCATCATCCGGATGCCAAAATAAACTAAATATAGCAAAAGATTTGAGTGCACAACGTTTGGTTTAGGTTTGACAGCCATAATCAGCAATTGTGTACATTTGAGCTGAATGTGTCAAAATCTTAAAAATTAACAGGTGCCCAAGCAATTTCATGCTAGAATCATCATCCGGATGCCAAAATAAACTAAATACAGCAAAAGATTTGAGTGCACAACGTTTGGTTTAGGTTTGACAGCCATAATCACCTTTTTATTGCTTTAAATGCGTTTTTAGCGCATGATTGTACATTTGAGCTGAATGTGTCAAAATCTTAAAAATTAACAGGTGCCCAAGCAATTTCATGCTAGAATCATCATCCGGATGCCAAAATAAACTAAATACAGCAAAAGATTTGAGTGCACAACGTTTGGTTTAGGTTTGACAGCCATAATCACCTTTTTATTGCTTTAAATGCGTTTTTAGCGCATGATTGTACATTTGAGCTGAATGTGTCAAAATCTTAAAAATTAACAGGTGCCCAAGCAATTTCATGCTAGAATCATCATCCGGATGCCAAAATAAACTAAATACAGCAAAAGATTTGAGTGCACAACGTTTGGTTTAGATTTGACAGCCATAATCAGCAATTGTGTACATTTGAGCTGAATGTGTCAAAATCTTAAAAATTAACAGGTGCCCAAGCAATTTCATGCTAGAATCATCATCCGGATGCCAAAATAAACTAAATACAGCAAAAGATTTGAGTGCACAACGTTTGGTTTAGGTTTGACAGCCATAATCACCTTTTTATTGCTTTAAATGCGTTTTTAGCGCATGATTGTACATTTGAGCTCAATGTGTCAAAATCTTAAAAATTAACAGGTGCCCAAGCAATTTCATGCTAGAATCATCATCCGGATGCCAAAATAAACTAAATACAGCAAAAGATTTGAGTGCACAACGTTTGGTTTAGATTTGACAGCCATAATCAGCAATTGTGTACATTTGAGCTGAATGTGTCAAAATCTTAAAAATTAACAGGTGCCCAAGCAATTTCATGCTAGAATCATCATCCGGATGCCAAAATAAACTAAATACAGCAAAAGATTTGAGTGCACAACGTTTGATTTAGGTTTGACAGCCATAATCACCTTTTTATTGCTTTAAATGCGTTTTTAGCGCATGATTGTACATTTGAGCTCAATGTGTCAAAATCTTAAAAATTAACAGGTGCCCAAGCAATTAAGTGCTAGAATCATCATCCGGATGCCAAAATAAACTAAATACAGCAAAAGATTTGAGTGCACAACGTTTGGTTTAGATTTGACAGCCATAATCAGCAATTGTGTACATTTGAGCTCAATGTGTCAAAATCTTAAAAATTAACAGGTGCCCAAGCAATTTCATGCTAGAATCATCATCCGGATGCCAAAATAAACTAAATACAGCAAAAGATTTGAGTGCACAACGTTTGGTTTAGGTTTGACAGCCATAATCACCTTTTTATTGCTTTAAATGCGTTTTTAGCGCATGATTGTACATTTGAGCTGAATGTGTCAAAATCTTAAAAATTAACAGGTGCCCAAGCAATTAAGTGCTAGAATCATCATCCGGATGCCAAAATAAACTAAATATAGCAAAAGATTTGAGTGCACAACGTTTGGTTTAGGTTTGACAGCCATAATCAGCAATTGTGTACATTTGAGCTGAATGTGTCAAAATCTTAAAAATTAACAGGTGCCCAAGCAATTTCATGCTAGAATCATCATCCGGATGCCAAAATAAACTAAATACAGCAAAAGATTTGAGTGCACAACGTTTGGTTTAGGTTTGACAGCCATAATCACCTTTTTATTGCTTTAAATGCGTTTTTAGCGCATGATTGTACATTTGAGCTGAATGTGTCAAAATCTTAAAAATTAACAGGTGCCCAAGCAATTTCATGCTAGAATCATCATCCGGATGCCAAAATAAACTAAATACAGCAAAAGATTTGAGTGCACAACGTTTGGTTTAGATTTGACAGCCATAATCAGCAATTGTGTACATTTGAGCTGAATGTGTCAAAATCTTAAAAATTAACAGGTGCCCAAGCAATTTCATGCTAGAATCATCATCCGGATGCCAAAATAAACTAAATACAGCAAAAGATTTGAGTGCACAACGTTTGGTTTAGGTTTGACAGCCATAATCACCTTTTTATTGCTTTAAATGCGTTTTTAGCGCATGATTGTACATTTGAGCTGAATGTGTCAAAATCTTAAAAATTAACAGGTGCCCAAGCAATTTCATGCTAGAATCATCATCCGGATGCCAAAATAAACTAAATACAGCAAAAGATTTGAGTGCACAACGTTTGGTTTAGGTTTGACAGCCATAATCACCTTTTTATTGCTTTAAATGCGTTTTTAGCGCATGATTGTACATTTGAGCTCAATGTGTCAAAATCTTAAAAATTAACAGGTGCCCAAGCAATTTCATGCTAGAATCATCATCCGGATGCCAAAATAAACTAAATATAGCAAAAGATTTGAGTGCACAACGTTTGGTTTAGGTTTGACAGCCATAATCAGCAATTGTGTACATTTGAGCTGAATGTGTCAAAATCTTAAAAATTAACAGGTGCCCAAGCAATTTCATGCTAGAATCATCATCCGGATGCCAAAATAAACTAAATACAGCAAAAGATTTGAGTGCACAACGTTTGGTTTAGGTTTGACAGCCATAATCAGCAATTGTGTACATTTGAGCTGAATGTGTCAAAATCTTAAAAATTAACAGGTGCCCAAGCAATTTCATGCTAGAATCATCATCCGGATGCCAAAATAAACTAAATACAGCAAAAGATTTGAGTGCACAACGTTTGGTTTAGGTTTGACAGCCATAATCACCTTTTTATTGCTTTAAATGCGTTTTTAGCGCATGATTGTACATTTGAGCTGAATGTGTCAAAATCTTAAAAATTAACAGGTGCCCAAGCAATTTCATGCTAGAATCATCATCCGGATGCCAAAATAAACTAAATATAGCAAAAGATTTGAGTGCACAACGTTTGGTTTAGGTTTGACAGCCATAATCAGCAATTGTGTACATTTGAGCTGAATGTGTCAAAATCTTAAAAATTAACAGGTGCCCAAGCAATTTCATGCTAGAATCATCATCCGGATGCCAAAATAAACTAAATACAGCAAAAGATTTGAGTGCACAACGTTTGGTTTAGGTTTGACAGCCATAATCACCTTTTTATTGCTTTAAATGCGTTTTTAGCGCATGATTGTACATTTCAGCTGAATGTGTCAAAATCTTAAAAATTGACAGGTGCCCAAGCAATTTCATGCTAGAATCATCATCCGGATGCCAAAATAAACTAAATACAGCAAAAGATTTGAGTGCACAACGTTTGGTTTAGATTTGACAGCCATAATCAGCAATTGTGTACATTTGAGCTGAATGTGTCAAAATCTTAAAAATTAACAGGTGCCCAAGCAATTTCATGCTAGAATCATCATCCGGATGCCAAAATAAACTAAATACAGCAAAAGATTTGAGTGCACAACGTTTGGTTTAGGTTTGACAGCCATAATCACCTTTTTATTGCTTTAAATGCGTTTTTAGCGCATGATTGTACATTTGAGCTGAATGTGTCAAAATCTTAAAAATTAACAGGTGCCCAAGCAATTAAGTGCTAGAATCATCATCCGGATGCCAAAATAAACTAAATACAGCAAAAGATTTGAGTGCACAACGTTTGGTTTAGATTTGACAGCCATAATCAGCAATTGTGTACATTTGAGCTGAATGTGTCAAAATCTTAAAAATTAACAGGTGCCCAAGCAATTTCATGCTAGAATCATCATCCGGATGCCAAAATAAACTAAATACAGCAAAAGATTTGAGTGCACAACGTTTGGTTTAGGTTTGACAGCCATAATCACCTTTTTATTGCTTTAAATGCGTTTTTAGCGCATGATTGTACATTTGAGCTCAATGTGTCAAAATCTTAAAAATTAACAGGTGCCCAAGCAATTTCATGCTAGAATCATCATCCGGATGCCAAAATAAGCTAAATATAGCAAAAGATTTGAGTGCACAACGTTTGGTTTAGGTTTGACAGCCATAATCAGCAATTGTGTACATTTGAGCTGAATGTGTCAAAATCTTAAAAATTAACAGGTGCCCAAGCAATTTCATGCTAGAATCATCATCCGGATGCCAAAATAAACTAAATACAGCAAAAGATTTGAGTGCACAACGTTTGGTTTAGGTTTGACAGCCATAATCACCTTTTTATTGCTTTAAATGCGTTTTTAGCGCATGATTGTACATTTGAGCTCAATGTGTCAAAATCTTAAAAATTAACAGGTGCCCAAGCAATTAAGTGCTAGAATCATCATCCGGATGCCAAAATAAACTAAATACAGCAAAAGATTTGAGTGCACAACGTTTGGTTTAGATTTGACAGCCATAATCAGCAATTGTGTACATTTGAGCTGAATGTGTCAAAATCTTAAAAATTAACAGGTGCCCAAGCAATTTCATGCTAGAATCATCATCCGGATGCCAAAATAAACTAAATACAGCAAAAGATTTGAGTGCACAACGTTTGGTTTAGGTTTGACAGCCATAATCACCTTTTTATTGCTTTAAATGCGTTTTTAGCGCATGATTGTACATTTGAGCTGAATGTGTCAAAATCTTAAAAATTAACAGGTGCCCAAGCAATTAAGTGCTAGAATCATCATCCGGATGCCAAAATAAACTAAATATAGCAAAAGATTTGAGTGCACAACGTTTGGTTTAGGTTTGACAGCCATAATCAGCAATTGTGTACATTTGAGCTGAATGTGTCAAAATCTTAAAAATTAACAGGTGCCCAAGCAATTTCATGCTAGAATCATCATCCGGATGCCAAAATAAACTAAATACAGCAAAAGATTTGAGTGCACAACGTTTGGTTTAGGTTTGACAGCCATAATCACCTTTTTATTGCTTTAAATGCGTTTTTAGCGCATGATTGTACATTTGAGCTCAATGTGTCAAAATCTTAAAAATTAACAGGTGCCCAAGCAATTTCATGCTAGAATCATCATCCGGATGCCAAAATAAACTAAATATAGCAAAATATTTGAGTGCACAACGTTTGGTTTAGGTTTGACAGCCATAATCAGCAATTGTGTACATTTGAGCTGAATGTGTCAAAATCTTAAAAATTAACAGGTGCCCAAGCAATTTCATGCTAGAATCATCATCCGGATGCCAAAATAAACTAAATACAGCAAAAGATTTGAGTGCACAACGTTTGGTTTAGGTTTGACAGCCATAATCACCTTTTTATTGCTTTAAATGCGTTTTTAGCGCATGATTGTACATTTGAGCTGAATGTGTCAAAATCTTAAAAATTAACAGGTGCCCAAGCAATTTCATGCTAGAATCATCATCCGGATGCCAAAATAAACTAAATACAGCAAAAGATTTGAGTGCACAACGTTTGGTTTAGGTTTGACAGCCATAATCACCTTTTTATTGCTTTAAATGCGTTTTTAGCGCATGATTGTACATTTGAGCTCAATGTGTCAAAATCTTAAAAATTAACAGGTGCCCAAGCAATTTCATGCTAGAATCATCATCCGGATGCCAAAATAAACTAAATATAGCAAAAGATTTGAGTGCACAACGTTTGGTTTAGGTTTGACAGCCATAATCAGCAATTGTGTACATTTGAGCTGAATGTGTCAAAATCTTAAAAATTAACAGGTGCCCAAGCAATTTCATGCTAGAATCATCATCCGGATGCCAAAATAAACTAAATACAGCAAAAGATTTGAGTGCACAACGTTTGATTTAGGTTTGACAGCCATAATCACCTTTTTATTGCTTTAAATGCGTTTTTAGCGCATGATTGTACATTTGAGCTGAATGTGTCAAAATCTTAAAAATTAACAGGTGCCCAAGCAATTAAGTGCTAGAATCATCATCCGGATGCCAAAATAAACTAAATACAGCAAAAGATTTGAGTGCACAACGTTTGGTTTAGATTTGACAGCCATAATCAGCAATTGTGTACATTTGAGCTGAATGTGTCAAAATCTTAAAAATTAACAGGTGCCCAAGCAATTTCATGCTAGAATCATCATCCGGATGCCAAAATAAACTAAATACAGCAAAAGATTTGAGTGCACAACGTTTGGTTTAGGTTTGACAGCCATAATCACCTTTTTATTGCTTTAAATGCGTTTTTAGCGCATGATTGTACATTTGAGCTCAATGTGTCAAAATCTTAAAAATTAACAGGTGCCCAAGCAATTTCATGCTAGAATCATCATCCGGATGCCAAAATAAACTAAATACAGCAAAAGATTTGAGTGCACAACGTTTGGTTTAGGTTTGACAGCCATAATCACCTTTTTATTGCTTTAAATGCGTTTTTAGCGCATGATTGTACATTTGAGCTGAATGTGTCAAAATCTTAAAAATTAACAGGTGCCCAAGCAATTTCATGCTAGAATCATCATCCGGATGCCAAAATAAACTAAATATAGCAAAAGATTTGAGTGCACAACGTTTGGTTTAGGTTTGACAGCCATAATCAGCAATTGTGTACATTTGAGCTGAATGTGTCAAAATCTTAAAAATTAACAGGTGCCCAAGCAATTTCATGCTAGAATCATCATCCGGATGCCAAAATAAACTAAATACAGCAAAAGATTTGAGTGCACAACGTTTGGTTTAGGTTTGACAGCCATAATCACCTTTTTATTGCTTTAAATGCGTTTTTAGCGCATGATTGTACATTTGAGCTCAATGTGTCAAAATCTTAAAAATTAACAGGTGCCCAAGCAATTAAGTGCTAGAATCATCATCCGGATGCCAAAATAAACTAAATACAGCAAAAGATTTGAGTGCACAACGTTTGGTTTAGATTTGACAGCCATAATCAGCAATTGTGTACATTTGAGCTGAATGTGTCAAAATCTTAAAAATTAACAGGTGCCCAAGCAATTTCATGCTAGAATCATCATCCGGATGCCAAAATAAACTAAATACAGCAAAAGATTTGAGTGCACAACGTTTGGTTTAGGTTTGACAGCCATAATCACCTTTTTATTGCTTTAAATGCGTTTTTAGCGCATGATTGTACATTTGAGCTGAATGTGTCAAAATCTTAAAAATTAACAGGTGCCCAAGCAATTAAGTGCTAGAATCATCATCCGGATGCCAAAATAAACTAAATATAGCAAAAGATTTGAGTGCACAACGTTTGGTTTAGGTTTGACAGCCATAATCAGCAATTGTGTACATTTGAGCTGAATGTGTCAAAATCTTAAAAATTAACAGGTGCCCAAGCAATTTCATGCTAGAATCATCATCCGGATGCCAAAATAAACTAAATACAGCAAAAGATTTGAGTGCACAACGTTTGGTTTAGGTTTGACAGCCATAATCACCTTTTTATTGCTTTAAATGCGTTTTTAGCGCATGATTGTACATTTGAGCTCAATGTGTCAAAATCTTAAAAATTAACAGGTGCCCAAGCAATTTCATGCTAGAATCATCATCCGGATGCCAAAATAAACTAAATATAGCAAAAGATTTGAGTGCACAACGTTTGGTTTAGGTTTGACAGCCATAATCAGCAATTGTGTACATTTGAGCTGAATGTGTCAAAATCTTAAAAATTAACAGGTGCCCAAGCAATTTCATGCTAGAATCATCATCCGGATGCCAAAATAAACTAAATACAGCAAAAGATTTGAGTGCACAACGTTTGGTTTAGGTTTGACAGCCATAATCACCTTTTTATTGCTTTAAATGCGTTTTTAGCGCATGATTGTACATTTGAGCTGAATGTGTCAAAATCTTAAAAATTAACAGGTGCCCAAGCAATTAAGTGCTAGAATCATCATCCGGATGCCAAAATAAACTAAATATAGCAAAAGATTTGAGTGCACAACGTTTGGTTTAGGTTTGACAGCCATAATCAGCAATTGTGTACATTTGAGCTGAATGTGTCAAAATCTTAAAAATTAACAGGTGCCCAAGCAATTTCATGCTAGAATCATCATCCGGATGCCAAAATAAACTAAATACAGCAAAAGATTTGAGTGCACAACGTTTGGTTTAGGTTTGACAGCCATAATCACCTTTTTATTGCTTTAAATGCGTTTTTAGCGCATGATTGTACATTTCAGCTGAATGTGTCAAAATCTTAAAAATTGACAGGTGCCCAAGCAATTTCATGCTAGAATCATCATCCGGATGCCAAAATAAACTAAATACAGCAAAAGATTTGAGTGCACAACGTTTGGTTTAGATTTGACAGCCATAATCAGCAATTGTGTACATTTGAGCTGAATGTGTCAAAATCTTACAAATTAACAGGTGCCCAAGCAATTTCATGCTAGAATCATCATCCGGATGCCAAAATAAACTAAATACAGCAAAAGATTTGAGTGCACAACGTTTGGTTTAGGTTTGACAGCCATAATCACCTTTTTATTGCTTTAAATGCGTTTTTAGCGCATGATTGTACATTTGAGCTGAATGTGTCAAAATCTTAAAAATTAACAGGTGCCCAAGCAATTAAGTGCTAGAATCATCATCCGGATGCCAAAATAAACTAAATACAGCAAAAGATTTGAGTGCACAACGTTTGGTTTAGATTTGACAGCCATAATCAGCAATTGTGTACATTTGAGCTGAATGTGTCAAAATCTTAAAAATTAACAGGTGCCCAAGCAATTTCATGCTAGAATCATCATCCGGATGCCAAAATAAACTAAATACAGCAAAAGATTTGAGTGCACAACGTTTGGTTTAGGTTTGACAGCCATAATCACCTTTTTATTGCTTTAAATGCGTTTTTAGCGCATGATTGTACATTTGAGCTCAATGTGTCAAAATCTTAAAAATTAACAGGTGCCCAAGCAATTTCATGCTAGAATCATCATCCGGATGCCAAAATAAACTAAATATAGCAAAAGATTTGAGTGCACAACGTTTGGTTTAGGTTTGACAGCCATAATCAGCAATTGTGTACATTTGAGCTGAATGTGTCAAAATCTTAAAAATTAACAGGTGCCCAAGCAATTTCATGCTAGAATCATCATCCGGATGCCAAAATAAACTAAATACAGCAAAAGATTTGAGTGCACAACGTTTGGTTTAGGTTTGACAGCCATAATCACCTTTTTATTGCTTTAAATGCGTTTTTAGCGCATGATTGTACATTTGAGCTCAATGTGTCAAAATCTTAAAAATTAACAGGTGCCCAAGCAATTAAGTGCTAGAATCATCATCCGGATGCCAAAATAAACTAAATACAGCAAAAGATTTGAGTGCACAACGTTTGGTTTAGATTTGACAGCCATAATCAGCAATTGTGTACATTTGAGCTGAATGTGTCAAAATCTTAAAAATTAACAGGTGCCCAAGCAATTTCATGCTAGAATCATCATCCGGATGCCAAAATAAACTAAATACAGCAAAAGATTTGAGTGCACAACGTTTGGTTTAGGTTTGACAGCCATAATCACCTTTTTATTGCTTTAAATGCGTTTTTAGCGCATGATTGTACATTTGAGCTGAATGTGTCAAAATCTTAAAAATTAACAGGTGCCCAAGCAATTAAGTGCTAGAATCATCATCCGGATGCCAAAATAAACTAAATATAGCAAAAGATTTGAGTGCACAACGTTTGGTTTAGGTTTGACAGCCATAATCAGCAATTGTGTACATTTGAGCTGAATGTGTCAAAATCTTAAAAATTAACAGGTGCCCAAGCAATTTCATGCTAGAATCATCATCCGGATGCCAAAATAAACTAAATACAGCAAAAGATTTGAGTGCACAACGTTTGGTTTAGGTTTGACAGCCATAATCACCTTTTTATTGCTTTAAATGCGTTTTTAGCGCATGATTGTACATTTGAGCTCAATGTGTCAAAATCTTAAAAATTAACAGGTGCCCAAGCAATTTCATGCTAGAATCATCATCCGGATGCCAAAATAAACTAAATATAGCAAAAGATTTGAGTGCACAACGTTTGGTTTAGGTTTGACAGCCATAATCAGCAATTGTGTACATTTGAGCTGAATGTGTCAAAATCTTAAAAATTAACAGGTGCCCAAGCAATTTCATGCTAGAATCATCATCCGGATGCCAAAATAAACTAAATACAGCAAAAGATTTGAGTGCACAACGTTTGGTTTAGGTTTGACAGCCATAATCACCTTTTTATTGCTTTAAATGCGTTTTTAGCGCATGATTGTACATTTGAGCTGAATGTGTCAAAATCTTAAAAATTAACAGGTGCCCAAGCAATTTCATGCTAGAATCATCATCCGGATGCCAAAATAAACTAAATATAGCAAAAGATTTGAGTGCACAACGTTTGGTTTAGGTTTGACAGCCATAATCAGCAATTGTGTACATTTGAGCTGAATGTGTCAAAATCTTAAAAATTAACAGGTGCCCAAGCAATTTCATGCTAGAATCATCATCCGGATGCCAAAATAAACTAAATACAGCAAAAGATTTGAGTGCACAACGTTTGGTTTAGGTTTGACAGCCATAATCACCTTTTTATTGCTTTAAATGCGTTTTTAGCGCATGATTGTACATTTCAGCTGAATGTGTCAAAATCTTAAAAATTGACAGGTGCCCAAGCAATTTCATGCTAGAATCATCATCCGGATGCCAAAATAAACTAAATACAGCAAAAGATTTGAGTGCACAACGTTTGGTTTAGATTTGACAGCCATAATCAGCAATTGTGTACATTTGAGCTGAATGTGTCAAAATCTTACAAATTAACAGGTGCCCAAGCAATTTCATGCTAGAATCATCATCCGGATGCCAAAATAAACTAAATACAGCAAAAGATTTGAGTGCACAACGTTTGGTTTAGGTTTGACAGCCATAATCACCTTTTTATTGCTTTAAATGCGTTTTTAGCGCATGATTGTACATTTGAGCTGAATGTGTCAAAATCTTAAAAATTAACAGGTGCCCAAGCAATTAAGTGCTAGAATCATCATCCGGATGCCAAAATAAACTAAATACAGCAAAAGATTTGAGTGCACAACGTTTGGTTTAGATTTGACAGCCATAATCAGCAATTGTGTACATTTGAGCTGAATGTGTCAAAATCTTAAAAATTAACAGGTGCCCAAGCAATTTCATGCTAGAATCATCATCCGGATGCCAAAATAAACTAAATACAGCAAAAGATTTGAGTGCACAACGTTTGGTTTAGGTTTGACAGCCATAATCACCTTTTTATTGCTTTAAATGCGTTTTTAGCGCATGATTGTACATTTGAGCTCAATGTGTCAAAATCTTAAAAATTAACAGGTGCCCAAGCAATTTCATGCTAGAATCATCATCCGGATGCCAAAATAAACTAAATATAGCAAAAGATTTGAGTGCACAACGTTTGGTTTAGGTTTGACAGCCATAATCAGCAATTGTGTACATTTGAGCTGAATGTGTCAAAATCTTAAAAATTAACAGGTGCCCAAGCAATTTCATGCTAGAATCATCATCCGGATGCCAAAATAAACTAAATACAGCAAAAGATTTGAGTGCACAACGTTTGGTTTAGGTTTGACAGCCATAATCACCTTTTTATTGCTTTAAATGCGTTTTTAGCGCATGATTGTACTTTTGAGCTCAATGTGTCAAAATCTTAAAAATTAACAGGTGCCCAAGCAATTAAGTGCTAGAATCATCATCCGGATGCCAAAATAAACTAAATACAGCAAAAGATTTGAGTGCACAACGTTTGGTTTAGATTTGACAGCCATAATCAGCAATTGTGTACATTTGAGCTGAATGTGTCAAAATCTTAAAAATTAACAGGTGCCCAAGCAATTTCATGCTAGAATCATCATCCGGATGCCAAAATAAACTAAATACAGCAAAAGATTTGAGTGCACAACGTTTGGTTTAGGTTTGACAGCCATAATCACCTTTTTATTGCTTTAAATGCGTTTTTAGCGCATGATTGTACATTTGAGCTGAATGTGTCAAAATCTTAAAAATTAACAGGTGCCCAAGCAATTAAGTGCTAGAATCATCATCCGGATGCCAAAATAAACTAAATATAGCAAAAGATTTGAGTGCACAACGTTTGGTTTAGGTTTGACAGCCATAATCAGCAATTGTGTACATTTGAGCTGAATGTGTCAAAATCTTAAAAATTAACAGGTGCCCAAGCAATTTCATGCTAGAATCATCATCCGGATGCCAAAATAAACTAAATACAGCAAAAGATTTGAGTGCACAACGTTTGGTTTAGGTTTGACAGCCATAATCACCTTTTTATTGCTTTAAATGCGTTTTTAGCGCATGATTGTACATTTGAGCTCAATGTGTCAAAATCTTAAAAATTAACAGGTGCCCAAGCAATTTCATGCTAGAATCATCATCCGGATGCCAAAATAAACTAAATATAGCAAAATATTTGAGTGCACAACGTTTGGTTTAGGTTTGACAGCCATAATCAGCAATTGTGTACATTTGAGCTGAATGTGTCAAAATCTTAAAAATTAACAGGTGCCCAAGCAATTTCATGCTAGAATCATCATCCGGATGCCAAAATAAACTAAATACAGCAAAAGATTTGAGTGCACAACGTTTGGTTTAGGTTTGACAGCCATAATCACCTTTTTATTGCTTTAAATGCGTTTTTAGCGCATGATTGTACATTTGAGCTGAATGTGTCAAAATCTTAAAAATTAACAGGTGCCCAAGCAATTTCATGCTAGAATCATCATCCGGATGCCAAAATAAACTAAATACAGCAAAAGATTTGAGTGCACAACGTTTGGTTTAGGTTTGACAGCCATAATCACCTTTTTATTGCTTTAAATGCGTTTTTAGCGCATGATTGTACATTTGAGCTCAATGTGTCAAAATCTTAAAAATTAACAGGTGCCCAAGCAATTTCATGCTAGAATCATCATCCGGATGCCAAAATAAACTAAATATAGCAAAAGATTTGAGTGCACAACGTTTGGTTTTGGTTTGACAGCCATAATCAGCAATTGTGTACATTTGAGCTGAATGTGTCAAAATCTTAAAAATTAACAGGTGCCCAAGCAATTTCATGCTAGAATCATCATCCGGATGCCAAAATAAACTAAATACAGCAAAAGATTTGAGTGCACAACGTTTGATTTAGGTTTGACAGCCATAATCACCTTTTTATTGCTTTAAATGCGTTTTTAGCGCATGATTGTACATTTGAGCTGAATGTGTCAAAATCTTAAAAATTAACAGGTGCCCAAGCAATTAAGTGCTAGAATCATCATCCGGATGCCAAAATAAACTAAATACAGCAAAAGATTTGAGTGCACAACGTTTGGTTTAGATTTGACAGCCATAATCAGCAATTGTGTACATTTGAGCTGAATGTGTCAAAATCTTAAAAATTAACAGGTGCCCAAGCAATTTCATGCTAGAATCATCATCCGGATGCCAAAATAAACTAAATACAGCAAAAGATTTGAGTGCACAACGTTTGGTTTAGGTTTGACAGCCATAATCACCTTTTTATTGCTTTAAATGCGTTTTTAGCGCATGATTGTACATTTGAGCTCAATGTGTCAAAATCTTAAAAATTAACAGGTGCCCAAGCAATTTCATGCTAGAATCATCATCCGGATGCCAAAATAAACTAAATACAGCAAAAGATTTGAGTGCACAACGTTTGGTTTAGGTTTGACAGCCATAATCACCTTTTTATTGCTTTAAATGCGTTTTTAGCGCATGATTGTACATTTGAGCTGAATGTGTCAAAATCTTAAAAATTAACAGGTGCCCAAGCAATTTCATGCTAGAATCATCATCCGGATGCCAAAATAAACTAAATATAGCAAAAGATTTGAGTGCACAACGTTTGGTTTAGGTTTGACAGCCATAATCAGCAATTGTGTACATTTGAGCTGAATGTGTCAAAATCTTAAAAATTAACAGGTGCCCAAGCAATTTCATGCTAGAATCATCATCCGGATGCCAAAATAAACTAAATACAGCAAAAGATTTGAGTGCACAACGTTTGGTTTAGGTTTGACAGCCATAATCACCTTTTTATTGCTTTAAATGCGTTTTTAGCGCATGATTGTACATTTGAGCTCAATGTGTCAAAATCTTAAAAATTAACAGGTGCCCAAGCAATTAAGTGCTAGAATCATCATCCGGATGCCAAAATAAACTAAATACAGCAAAAGATTTGAGTGCACAACGTTTGGTTTAGATTTGACAGCCATAATCAGCAATTGTGTACATTTGAGCTCAATGTGTCAAAATCTTAAAAATTAACAGGTGCCCAAGCAATTTCATGCTAGAATCATCATCCGGATGCCAAAATAAACTAAATACAGCAAAAGATTTGAGTGCACAACGTTTGGTTTAGGTTTGACAGCCATAATCACCTTTTTATTGCTTTAAATGCGTTTTTAGCGCATGATTGTACATTTGAGCTGAATGTGTCAAAATCTTAAAAATTAACAGGTGCCCAAGCAATTTCATGCTAGAATCATCATCCGGATGCCAAAATAAACTAAATATAGCAAAAGATTTGAGTGCACAACGTTTGGTTTAGGTTTGACAGCCATAATCAGCAATTGTGTACATTTGAGCTGAATGTGTCAAAATCTTAAAAATTAACAGGTGCCCAAGCAATTTCATGCTAGAATCATCATCCGGATGCCAAAATAAACTAAATACAGCAAAAGATTTGAGTGCACAACGTTTGGTTTAGGTTTGACAGCCATAATCACCTTTTTATTGCTTTAAATGCGTTTTTAGCGCATGATTGTACATTTGAGCTCAATGTGTCAAAATCTTAAAAATTAACAGGTGCCCAAGCAATTAAGTGCTAGAATCATCATCCGGATGCCAAAATAAACTAAATACAGCAAAAGATTTGAGTGCACAACGTTTGGTTTAGATTTGACAGCCATAATCAGCAATTGTGTACATTTGAGCTCAATGTGTCAAAATCTTAAAAATTAACAGGTGCCCAAGCAATTTCATGCTAGAATCATCATCCGGATGCCAAAATAAACTAAATACAGCAAAAGATTTGAGTGCACAACGTTTGGTTTAGATTTGACAGCCATAATCAGCAATTGTGTACATTTGAGCTGAATGTGTCAAAATCTTAAAAATTAACAGGTGCCCAAGCAATTTCATGCTAGAATCATCATCCGGATGCCAAAATAAACTAAATACAGCAAAAGATTTGAGTGCACAACGTTTGGTTTAGGTTTGACAGCCATAATCACCTTTTTATTGCTTTAAATGCGTTTTTAGCGCATGATTGTACATTTGAGCTGAATGTGTCAAAATCTTAAAAATTAACAGGTGCCCAAGCAATTAAGTGCTAGAATCATCATCCGGATGCCAAAATAAACTAAATATAGCAAAAGATTTGAGTGCACAACGTTTGGTTTAGGTTTGACAGCCATAATCAGCAATTGTGTACATTTGAGCTGAATGTGTCAAAATCTTAAAAATTAACAGGTGCCCAAGCAATTTCATGCTAGAATCATCATCCGGATGCCAAAATAAACTAAATACAGCAAAAGATTTGAGTGCACAACGTTTGGTTTAGGTTTGACAGCCATAATCACCTTTTTATTGCTTTAAATGCGTTTTTAGCGCATGATTGTACATTTGAGCTCAATGTGTCAAAATCTTAAAAATTAACAGGTGCCCAAGCAATTAAGTGCTAGAATCATCATCCGGATGCCAAAATAAACTAAATACAGCAAAAGATTTGAGTGCACAACGTTTGGTTTAGATTTGACAGCCATAATCAGCAATTGTGTACATTTGAGCTGAATGTGTCAAAATCTTAAAAATTAACAGGTGCCCAAGCAATTTCATGCTAGAATCATCATCCGGATGCCAAAATAAACTAAATATAGCAAAAGATTTGAGTGCACAACGTTTGGTTTAGGTTTGACAGCCATAATCAGCAATTGTGTACATTTGAGCTGAATATGTCAAAATCTTAAAAATTAACAGGTGCCCAAGCAATTTCATGCTAGAATCATCATCCGGATGCCAAAATAAACTAAATACAGCAAAAGATTTGAGTGCACAACGTTTGGTTTAGGTTTGACAGCCATAATCACCTTTTTATTGCTTTAAATGCGTTTTTAGCGCATGATTGTACATTTGAGCTCAATGTGTCAAAATCTTAAAAATTAACAGGTGCCCAAGCAATTTCATGCTAGAATCATCATCCGGATGCCAAAATAAACTAAATATAGCAAAAGATTTGAGTGCACAACGTTTGGTTTAGGTTTGACAGCCATAATCAGCAATTGTGTACATTTGAGCTGAATGTGTCAAAATCTTAAAAATTAACAGGTGCCCAAGCAATTTCATGCTAGAATCATCATCCGGATGCCAAAATAAACTAAATACAGCAAAAGATTTGAGTGCACAACGTTTGGTTTAGGTTTGACAGCCATAATCACCTTTTTATTGCTTTAAATGCGTTTTTAGCGCATGATTGTACATTTGAGCTCAATGTGTCAAAATCTTAAAAATTAACAGGTGCCCAAGCAATTAAGTGCTAGAATCATCATCCGGATGCCAAAATAAACTAAATACAGCAAAGGATTTGAGTGCACAACGTTTGGTTTAGATTTGACAGCCATAATCAGCAATTGTGTACATTTGAGCTGAATGTGTCAAAATCTTAAAAATTAACAGGTGCCCAAGCAATTTCATGCTAGAATCATCATCCGGATGCCAAAATAAACTAAATACAGCAAAAGATTTGAGTGCACAACGTTTGGTTTAGGTTTGACAGCCATAATCACCTTTTTATTGCTTTAAATGCGTTTTTAGCGCATGATTGTACATTTGAGCTGAATGTGTCAAAATCTTAAAAATTAACAGGTGCCCAAGCAATTAAGTGCTAGAATCATCATCCGGATGCCAAAATAAACTAAATACAGCAAAAGATTTGAGTGCACAACGTTTGGTTTAGATTTGACAGCCATAATCAGCAATTGTGTACATTTGAGCTGAATGTGTCAAAATCTTAAAAATTAACAGGTGCCCAAGCAATTTCATGCTAGAATCATCATCCGGATGCCAAAATAAACTAAATACGGCAAAAGATTTGAGTGCACAACGTTTGGTTTAGGTTTGACAGCCATAATCACCTTTTTATTGCTTTAAATGCGTTTTTAGCGCATGATTGTACATTTGAGCTCAATGTGTCAAAATCTTAAAAATTAACAGGTGCCCAAGCAATTTCATGCTAGAATCATCATCCGGATGCCAAAATAAACTAAATACAGCAAAAGATTTGAGTGCACAACGTTTGGTTTAGATTTGACAGCCATAATCAGCAATTGTGTACATTTGAGCTGAATGTGTCAAAATCTTAAAAATTAACAGGTGCCCAAGCAATTTCATGCTAGAATCATCATCCGGATGCCAAAATAAACTAAATACAGCAAAAGATTTGAGTGCACAACGTTTGGTTTAGGTTTGACAGCCATAATCACCTTTTTATTGCTTTAAATGCGTTTTTAGCGCATGATTGTACATTTGAGCTGAATGTGTCAAAATCTTAAAAATTAACAGGTGCCCAAGCAATTTCATGCTAGAATCATCATCCGGATGCCAAAATAAACTAAATACAGCAAAAGATTTGAGTGCACAACGTTTGGTTTAGATTTGACAGCCATAATCAGCAATTGTGTACATTTGAGCTGAATGTGTCAAAATCTTAAAAATTAACAGGTGCCCAAGCAATTTCATGCTAGAATCATCATCCGGATGCCAAAATAAACTAAATACAGCAAAAGATTTGAGTGCACAACGTTTGGTTTAGATTTGACAGCCATAATCAGCAATTGTGTACATTTGAGCTGAATGTGTCAAAATCTTAAAAATTAACAGGTGCCCAAGCAATTTCATGCTAGAATCATCATCCGGATGCCAAAATAAACTAAATACAGCAAAAGATTTGAGTGCACAACGTTTGGTTTAGGTTTGACAGCCATAATCACCTTTTTATTGCTTTAAATGCGTTTTTAGCGCATGATTGTACATTTGAGCTGAATGTGTCAAAATCTTAAAAATTAACAGGTGCCCAAGCAATTAAGTGCTAGAATCATCATCCGGATGCCAAAATAAACTAAATATAGCAAAAGATTTGAGTGCACAACGTTTGGTTTAGGTTTGACAGCCATAATCAGCAATTGTGTACATTTGAGCTGAATGTGTCAAAATCTTAAAAATTAACAGGTGCCCAAGCAATTTCATGCTAGAATCATCATCCGGATGCCAAAATAAACTAAATACAGCAAAAGATTTGAGTGCACAACGTTTGGTTTAGGTTTGACAGCCATAATCACCTTTTTATTGCTTTAAATGCGTTTTTAGCGCATGATTGTACATTTGAGCTCAATGTGTCAAAATCTTAAAAATTAACAGGTGCCCAAGCAATTAAGTGCTAGAATCATCATCCGGATGCCAAAATAAACTAAATACAGCAAAAGATTTGAGTGCACAACGTTTGGTTTAGATTTGACAGCCATAATCAGCAATTGTGTACATTTGAGCTGAATGTGTCAAAATCTTAAAAATTAACAGGTGCCCAAGCAATTTCATGCTAGAATCATCATCCGGATGCCAAAATAAACTAAATATAGCAAAAGATTTGAGTGCACAACGTTTGGTTTAGGTTTGACAGCCATAATCAGCAATTGTGTACATTTGAGCTGAATATGTCAAAATCTTAAAAATTAACAGGTGCCCAAGCAATTTCATGCTAGAATCATCATCCGGATGCCAAAATAAACTAAATACAGCAAAAGATTTGAGTGCACAACGTTTGGTTTAGGTTTGACAGCCATAATCACCTTTTTATTGCTTTAAATGCGTTTTTAGCGCATGATTGTACATTTGAGCTCAATGTGTCAAAATCTTAAAAATTAACAGGTGCCCAAGCAATTTCATGCTAGAATCATCATCCGGATGCCAAAATAAACTAAATATAGCAAAAGATTTGAGTGCACAACGTTTGGTTTAGGTTTGACAGCCATAATCAGCAATTGTGTACATTTGAGCTGAATGTGTCAAAATCTTAAAAATTAACAGGTGCCCAAGCAATTTCATGCTAGAATCATCATCCGGATGCCAAAATAAACTAAATACAGCAAAAGATTTGAGTGCACAACGTTTGGTTTAGGTTTGACAGCCATAATCACCTTTTTATTGCTTTAAATGCGTTTTTAGCGCATGATTGTACATTTGAGCTCAATGTGTCAAAATCTTAAAAATTAACAGGTGCCCAAGCAATTAAGTGCTAGAATCATCATCCGGATGCCAAAATAAACTAAATACAGCAAAGGATTTGAGTGCACAACGTTTGGTTTAGATTTGACAGCCATAATCAGCAATTGTGTACATTTGAGCTGAATGTGTCAAAATCTTAAAAATTAACAGGTGCCCAAGCAATTTCATGCTAGAATCATCATCCGGATGCCAAAATAAACTAAATACAGCAAAAGATTTGAGTGCACAACGTTTGGTTTAGGTTTGACAGCCATAATCACCTTTTTATTGCTTTAAATGCGTTTTTAGCGCATGATTGTACATTTGAGCTGAATGTGTCAAAATCTTAAAAATTAACAGGTGCCCAAGCAATTAAGTGCTAGAATCATCATCCGGATGCCAAAATAAACTAAATACAGCAAAAGATTTGAGTGCACAACGTTTGGTTTAGATTTGACAGCCATAATCAGCAATTGTGTACATTTGAGCTGAATGTGTCAAAATCTTAAAAATTAACAGGTGCCCAAGCAATTTCATGCTAGAATCATCATCCGGATGCCAAAATAAACTAAATACAGCAAAAGATTTGAGTGCACAACGTTTGGTTTAGGTTTGACAGCCATAATCACCTTTTTATTGCTTTAAATGCGTTTTTAGCGCATGATTGTACATTTGAGCTCAATGTGTCAAAATCTTAAAAATTAACAGGTGCCCAAGCAATTTCATGCTAGAATCATCATCCGGATGCCAAAATAAACTAAATACAGCAAAAGATTTGAGTGCACAACGTTTGGTTTAGATTTGACAGCCATAATCAGCAATTGTGTACATTTGAGCTGAATGTGTCAAAATCTTAAAAATTAACAGGTGCCCAAGCAATTTCATGCTAGAATCATCATCCGGATGCCAAAATAAACTAAATACAGCAAAAGATTTGAGTGCACAACGTTTGGTTTAGGTTTGACAGCCATAATCACCTTTTTATTGCTTTAAATGCGTTTTTAGCGCATGATTGTACATTTGAGCTGAATGTGTCAAAATCTTAAAAATTAACAGGTGCCCAAGCAATTAAGTGCTAGAATCATCATCCGGATGCCAAAATAAACTAAATACAGCAAAAGATTTGAGTGCACAACGTTTGGTTTAGATTTGACAGCCATAATCAGCAATTGTGTACATTTGAGCTGAATGTGTCAAAATCTTAAAAATTAACAGGTGCCCAAGCAATTTCATGCTAGAATCATCATCCGGATGCCAAAATAAACTAAATACAGCAAAAGATTTGAGTGCACAACGTTTGGTTTAGGTTTGACAGCCATAATCACCTTTTTATTGCTTTAAATGCGTTTTTAGCGCATGATTGTACATTTGAGCTCAATGTGTCAAAATCTTAAAAATTAACAGGTGCCCAAGCAATTTCATGCTAGAATCATCATCCGGATGCCAAAATAAACTAAATACAGCAAAAGATTTGAGTGCACAACGTTTGGTTTAGATTTGACAGCCATAATCAGCAATTGTGTACATTTGAGCTGAATGTGTCAAAATCTTAAAAATTAACAGGTGCCCAAGCAATTTCATGCTAGAATCATCATCCGGATGCCAAAATAAACTAAATACAGCAAAAGATTTGAGTGCACAACGTTTGGTTTAGGTTTGACAGCCATAATCACCTTTTTATTGCTTTAAATGCGTTTTTAGCGCATGATTGTACATTTGAGCTGAATGTGTCAAAATCTTAAAAATTAACAGGTGCCCAAGCAATTTCATGCTAGAATCATCATCCGGATGCCAAAATAAACTAAATACAGCAAAAGATTTGAGTGCACAACGTTTGGTTTAGATTTGACAGCCATAATCAGCAATTGTGTACATTTGAGCTGAATGTGTCAAAATCTTAAAAATTAACAGGTGCCCAAGCAATTTCATGCTAGAATCATCATCCGGATGCCAAAATAAACTAAATACAGCAAAAGATTTGAGTGCACAACGTTTGGTTTAGGTTTGACAGCCATAATCACCTTTTTATTGCTTTAAATGCGTTTTTAGCGCATGATTGTACATTTGAGCTGAATGTGTCAAAATCTTAAAAATTAACAGGTGCCCAAGCAATTAAGTGCTAGAATCATCATCCGGATGCCAAAATAAACTAAATACAGCAAAAGATTTGAGTGCACAACGTTTGGTTTAGATTTGACAGCCATAATCAGCAATTGTGTACATTTGAGCTGAATGTGTCAAAATCTTAAAAATTAACAGGTGCCCAAGCAATTTCATGCTAGAATCATCATCCGGATGCCAAAATAAACTAAATACAGCAAAAGATTTGAGTGCACAACGTTTGGTTTAGGTTTGACAGCCATAATCACCTTTTTATTGCTTTAAATGCGTTTTTAGCGCATGATTGTACATTTGAGCTCAATGCGTCAAAATCTTAAAAATTAACAGGTGCCCAAGCAATTTCATGCTAGAATCATCATCCGGATGCCAAAATAAACTAAATACAGCAAAAGATTTGAGTGCACAACGTTTGGTTTAGATTTGACAGCCATAATCAGCAATTGTGTACATTTGAGCTGAATGTGTCAAAATCTTAAAAATTAACAGGTGCCCAAGCAATTTCATGCTAGAATCATCATCCGGATGCCAAAATAAACTAAATACAGCAAAAGATTTGAGTGCACAACGTTTGGTTTAGGTTTGACAGCCATAATCACCTTTTTATTGCTTTAAATGCGTTTTTAGCGCATGATTGTACATTTGAGCTGAATGTGTCAAAATCTTAAAAATTAACAGGTGCCCAAGCAATTTCATGCTAGAATCATCATCCGGATGCCAAAATAAACTAAATACAGCAAAAGATTTGAGTGCACAACGTTTGGTTTAGATTTGACAGCCATAATCAGCAATTGTGTACATTTGAGCTGAATGTGTCAAAATCTTAAAAATTAACAGGTGCCCAAGCAATTTCATGCTAGAATCATCATCCGGATGCCAAAATAAACTAAATACAGCAAAAGATTTGAGTGCACAACGTTTGGTTTAGGTTTGACAGCCATAATCACCTTTTTATTGCTTTAAATGCGTTTTTAGCGCATGATTGTACATTTGAGCTGAATGTGTCAAAATCTTAAAAATTAACAGGTGCCCAAGCAATTTCATGCTAGAATCATCATCCGGATGCCAAAATAAACTAAATACAGCAAAAGATTTGAGTGCACAACGTTTGGTTTAGATTTGACAGCCATAATCAGCAATTGTGTACATTTGAGCTGAATGTGTCAAAATCTTAAAAATTAACAGGTGCCCAAGCAATTTCATGCTAGAATCATCATCCGGATGCCAAAATAAACTAAATACAGCAAAAGATTTGAGTGCACAACGTTTGGTTTAGGTTTGACAGCCATAATCACCTTTTTATTGCTTTAAATGCGTTTTTAGCGCATGATTGTACATTTGAGCTCAATGTGTCAAAATCTTAAAAATTAACAGGTGCCCAAGCAATTTCATGCTAGAATCATCATCCGGATGCCAAAATAAACTAAATACTGCAAAAGATTTGAGTGCACAACGTTTGGTTTAGATTTGACAGCCATAATCAGCAATTGTGTACATTTGAGCTGAATGTGTCAAAATCTTAAAAATTAACAGGTGCCCAAGCAATTTCATCCTAGAATCATCATCCGGATGCCAAAATAAACTAAATACAGCAAAAGATTTGAGTGCACAACGTTTGGTTTAGGTTTGACAGCCATAATCACCTTTTTATTGCTTTAAATGCGTTTTTAGCGCATGATTGTACATTTGAGCTGAATGTGTCAAAATCTTAAAAATTAACAGGTGCCCAAGCAATTTCATGCTAGAATCATCATCCGGATGCCAAAATAAACTAAATACAGCAAAAGATTTGAGTGCACAACGTTTGGTTTAGATTTGACAGCCATAATCAGCAATTGTGTACATTTGAGCTGAATGTGTCAAAATCTTAAAAATTAACAGGTGCCCAAGCAATTTCATGCTAGAATCATCATCCGGATGCCAAAATAAATTAAATACAGCAAAAGATTTGAGTGCACAACGTTTGGTTTAGGTTTGACAGCCATAATCACCTTTTTATTGCTTTAAATGCGTTTTTAGCGCATGATTGTACATTTGAGCTGAATGTGTCAAAATCTTAAAAATTAACAGGTGCCCAAGCAATTAAGTGCTAGAATCATCATCCGGATGCCAAAATAAACTAAATACAGCAAAAGATTTGAGTGCACAACGTTTGGTTTAGATTTGACAGCCATAATCAGCAATTGTGTACATTTGAGCTGAATGTGTCAAAATCTTAAAAATTAACAGGTGCCCAAACAATTTCATGCTAGAATCATCATCCGGATGCCAAAATAAACTAAATACAGCAAAAGATTTGAGTGCACAACGTTTGGTTTAGGTTTGACAGCCATAATCACCTTTTTATTGCTTTAAATGCGTTTTTAGCGCATGATTGTACATTTGAGCTCAATGTGTCAAAATCTTAAAAATTAACAGGTGCCCAAGCAATTAAGTGCTAGAATCATCATCCGGATGCCAAAATAAACTAAATACAGCAAAAGATTTGAGTGCACAACGTTTGGTTTAGATTTGACATCCATAATCAGCAATTGTGTACATTTGAGCTGAATGTGTCAAAATCTTAAAAATTAACAGGTGCCCAAGCAATTTCATGCTAGAATCATCATCCGGATGCCAAAATAAACTAAATATAGCAAAAGATTTGAGTGCACAACGTTTGGTTTAGGTTTGACAGCCATAATCAGCAATTGTGTACATTTGAGCTGAATATGTCAAAATCTTAAAAATTAACAGGTGCCCAAGCAATTTCATGCTAGAATCATCATCCGGATGCCAAAATAAACTAAATACAGCAAAAGATTTGAGTGCACAACGTTTGGTTTAGGTTTGACAGCCATAATCACCTTTTTATTGCTTTAAATGCGTTTTTTGCGCATGATTGTACATTTGAGCTCAATGTGTCAAAATCTTAAAAATTAACAGGTGCCCAAGCAATTTCATGCTAGAATCATCATCCGGATGCCAAAATAAACTAAATATAGCAAAAGATTTGAGTGCACAACGTTTGGTTTAGGTTTGACAGCCATAATCAGCAATTGTGTACATTTGAGCTGAATGTGTCAAAATCTTAAAAATTAACAGGTGCCCAAGCAATTTCATGCTAGAATCATCATCCGGATGCCAAAATAAACTAAATACAGCAAAAGATTTGAGTGCACAACGTTTGGTTTAGATTTGACAGCCATAATCAGCAATTGTGTACATTTGAGCTGAATGTGTCAAAATCTTAAAAATTAACAGGTGCCCAAGCAATTTCATGCTAGAATCATCATCCGGATGCCAAAATAAACTAAATACAGCAAAAGATTTGAGTGCACAACGTTTGGTTTAGGTTTGACAGCCATAATCACCTTTTTATTGCTTTAAATGCGTTTTTAGCGCATGATTGTACATTTGAGCTCAATGTGTCAAAATCTTAAAAATTAACAGGTGCCCAAGCAATTAAGTGCTAGAATCATCATCCGGATGCCAAAATAAACTAAATACAGCAAAGGATTTGAGTGCACAACGTTTGGTTTAGATTTGACAGCCATAATCAGCAATTGTGTACATTTGAGCTGAATGTGTCAAAATCTTAAAAATTAACAGGTGCCCAAGCAATTTCATGCTAGAATCATCATCCGGATGCCAAAATAAACTAAATACAGCAAAAGATTTGAGTGCACAACGTTTGGTTTAGGTTTGACAGCCATAATCACCTTTTTATTGCTTTAAATGCGTTTTTAGCGCATGATTGTACATTTGAGCTGAATGTGTCAAAATCTTAAAAATTAACAGGTGCCCAAGCAATTAAGTGCTAGAATCATCATCCGGATGCCAAAATAAACTAAATACAGCAAAAGATTTGAGTGCACAACGTTTGGTTTAGATTTGACAGCCATAATCAGCAATTGTGTACATTTGAGCTGAATGTGTCAAAATCTTAAAAATTAACAGGTGCCCAAGCAATTTCATGCTAGAATCATCATCCGGATGCCAAAATAAACTAAATACAGCAAAAGATTTGAGTGCACAACGTTTGGTTTAGGTTTGACAGCCATAATCACCTTTTTATTGCTTTAAATGCGTTTTTAGCGCATGATTGTACATTTGAGCTCAATGTGTCAAAATCTTAAAAATTAACAGGTGCCCAAGCAATTTCATGCTAGAATCATCATCCGGATGCCAAAATAAACTAAATACAGCAAAAGATTTGAGTGCACAACGTTTGGTTTAGATTTGACAGCCATAATCAGCAATTGTGTACATTTGAGCTGAATGTGTCAAAATCTTAAAAATTAACAGGTGCCCAAGCAATTTCATGCTAGAATCATCATCCGGATGCCAAAATAAACTAAATACAGCAAAAGATTTGAGTGCACAACGTTTGGTTTAGGTTTGACAGCCATAATCACCTTTTTATTGCTTTAAATGCGTTTTTAGCGCATGATTGTACATTTGAGCTGAATGTGTCAAAATCTTAAAAATTAACAGGTGCCCAAGCAATTTCATGCTAGAATCATCATCCGGATGCCAAAATAAACTAAATACAGCAAAAGATTTGAGTGCACAACGTTTGGTTTAGATTTGACAGCCATAATCAGCAATTGTGTACATTTGAGCTGAATGTGTCAAAATCTTAAAAATTAACAGGTGCCCAAGCAATTTCATGCTAGAATCATCATCCTGATGCCAAAATAAACTAAATACAGCAAAAGATTTGAGTGCACGTTTGGTTTAGGTTTGACAGCCATAATCACCTTTTTATTGCTTTAAATGCGTTTTTAGCGCATGATTGTACATTTGAGCTGAATGTGTCAAAATCTTAAAAATTAACAGGTGCCCAAGCAATTAAGTGCTAGAATCATCATCCGGATGCCAAAATAAACTAAATACAGCAAAAGATTTGAGTGCACAACGTTTGGTTTAGATTTGACAGCCATAATCAGCAATTGTGTACATTTGAGCTGAATGTGTCAAAATCTTAAAAATTAACAGGTGCCCAAGCAATTTCATGCTAGAATCATCATCCGGATGCCAAAATAAACTAAATACAGCAAAAGATTTGAGTGCACAACGTTTGGTTTAGGTTTGACAGCCATAATCACCTTTTTATTGCTTTAAATGCGTTTTTAGCGCATGATTGTACATTTGAGCTCAATGTGTCAAAATCTTAAAAATTAACAGGTGCCCAAGCAATTTCATGCTAGAATCATCATCCGGATGCCAAAATAAACTAAATACAGCAAAAGATTTGAGTGCACAACGTTTGGTTTAGATTTGACAGCCATAATCAGCAATTGTGTACATTTGAGCTGAATGTGTCAAAATCTTAAAAATTAACAGGTGCCCAAGCAATTTCATGCTAGAATCATCATCCGGATGCCAAAATAAACTAAATACAGCAAAAGATTTGAGTGCACAACGTTTGGTTTAGGTTTGACAGCCATAATCACCTTTTTATTGCTTTAAATGCGTTTTTAGCGCATGATTGTACATTTGAGCTGAATGTGTCAAAATCTTAAAAATTAACAGGTGCCCAAGCAATTTCATGCTAGAATCATCATCCGGATGCCAAAATAAACTAAATACAGCAAAAGATTTGAGTGCACAACGTTTGGTTTAGATTTGACAGCCATAATCAGCAATTGTGTACATTTGAGCTGAATGTGTCAAAATCTTAAAAATTAACAGGTGCCCAAGCAATTTCATGCTAGAATCATCATCCGGATGCCAAAATAAACTAAATACAGCAAAAGATTTGAGTGCACAACGTTTGGTTTAGGTTTGACAGCCATAATCACCTTTTTATTGCTTTAAATGCGTTTTTAGCGCATGATTGTACATTTGAGCTGAATGTGTCAAAATCTTAAAAATTAACAGGTGCCCAAGCAATTTCATGCTAGAATCATCATCCGGATGCCAAAATAAACTAAATACAGCAAAAGATTTGAGTGCACAACGTTTGGTTTAGATTTGACAGCCATAATCAGCAGTTGTGTACATTTGAGCTGAATGTGTCAAAATCTTAAAAATTAACAGGTGCCCAAGCAATTTCATGCTAGAATCATCATCCGGATGCCAAAATAAACTAAATACAGCAAAAGATTTGAGTGCACAACGTTTGGTTTAGGTTTGACAGCCATAATCACCTTTTTATTGCTTTAAATGCGTTTTTAGCGCATGATTGTACATTTGAGCTGAATGTGTCAAAATCTTAAAAATTAACAGGTGCCCAAGCAATTAAGTGCTAGAATCATCATCCGGATGCCAAAATAAACTAAATACAGCAAAAGATTTGAGTGCACAACGTTTGGTTTAGATTTGACAGCCATAATCAGCAATTGTGTACATTTGAGCTGAATGTGTCAAAATCTTAAAAATTAACAGGTGCCCAAGCAATTTCATGCTAGAATCATCATCCGGATGCCAAAATAAACTAAATACAGCAAAAGATTTGAGTGCACAACGTTTGGTTTAGATTTGACAGCCATAATCAGCAATTGTGTACATTTGAGCTGAATGTGTCAAAATCTTAAAAATTAACAGGTGCCCAAGCAATTTCATGCTAGAATCATCATCCGGATGCCAAAATAAACTAAATACAGCAAAAGATTTGAGTGCACAACGTTTGGTTTAGGTTTGACAGCCATAATCACCTTTTTATTGCTTTAAATGCGTTTTTAGCGCATGATTGTACATTTGAGCTCAATGTGTCAAAATCTTAAAAATTAACAGGTGCCCAAGCAATTTCATGCTAGAATCATCATCCGGATGCCAAAATAAACTAAATACTGAAAAAGATTTGAGTGCACAACGTTTGGTTTAGATTTGACAGCCATAATCAGCAATTGTGTACATTTGAGCTGAATGTGTCAAAATCTTAAAAATTAACAGGTGCCCAAGCAATTTCATCCTAGAATCATCATCCGGATGCCAAAATAAACTAAATACAGCAAAAGATTTGAGTGCACAACGTTTGGTTTAGGTTTGACAGCCATAATCACCTTTTTATTGCTTTAAATGCGTTTTTAGCGCATGATTGTACATTTGAGCTGAATGTGTCAAAATCTTAAAAATTAACAGGTGCCCAAGCAATTTCATGCTAGAATCATCATCCGGATGCCAAAATAAACTAAATACAGCAAAAGATTTGAGTGCACAACGTTTGGTTTAGATTTGACAGCCATAATCAGCAATTGTGTACATTTGAGCTGAATGTGTCAAAATCTTAAAAATTAACAGGTGCCCAAGCAATTTCATGCTAGAATCATCATCCGGATGCCAAAATAAATTAAATACAGCAAAAGATTTGAGTGCACAACGTTTGGTTTAGGTTTGACAGCCATAATCACCTTTTTATTGCTTTAAATGCGTTTTTAGCGCATGATTGTACATTTGAGCTGAATGTGTCAAAATCTTAAAAATTAACAGGTGCCCAAGCAATTAAGTGCTAGAATCATCATCCGGATGCCAAAATAAACTAAATACAGCAAAAGATTTGAGTGCACAACGTTTGGTTTAGATTTGACAGCCATAATCAGCAATTGTGTACATTTGAGCTGAATGTGTCAAAATCTTAAAAATTAACAGGTGCCCAAACAATTTCATGCTAGAATCATCATCCGGATGCCAAAATAAACTAAATACAGCAAAAGATTTGAGTGCACAACGTTTGGTTTAGGTTTGACAGCCATAATCACCTTTTTATTGCTTTAAATGCGTTTTTAGCGCATGATTGTACATTTGAGCTCAATGTGTCAAAATCTTAAAAATTAACAGGTGCCCAAGCAATTAAGTGCTAGAATCATCATCCGGATGCCAAAATAAACTAAATACAGCAAAAGATTTGAGTGCACAACGTTTGGTTTAGATTTGACAGCCATAATCAGCAATTGTGTACATTTGAGCTGAATGTGTCAAAATCTTAAAAATTAACAGGTGCCCAAGCAATTTCATGCTAGAATCATCATCCGGATGCCAAAATAAACTAAATATAGCAAAAGATTTGAGTGCACAACGTTTGGTTTAGGTTTGACAGCCATAATCAGCAATTGTGTACATTTGAGCTGAATATGTCAAAATCTTAAAAATTAACAGGTGCCCAAGCAATTTCATGCTAGAATCATCATCCGGATGCCAAAATAAACTAAATACAGCAAAAGATTTGAGTGCACAACGTTTGGTTTAGGTTTGACAGCCATAATCACCTTTTTATTGCTTTAAATGCGTTTTTTGCGCATGATTGTACATTTGAGCTCAATGTGTCAAAATCTTAAAAATTAACAGGTGCCCAAGCAATTTCATGCTAGAATCATCATCCGGATGCCAAAATAAACTAAATATAGCAAAAGATTTGAGTGCACAACGTTTGGTTTAGGTTTGACAGCCATAATCAGCAATTGTGTACATTTGAGCTGAATGTGTCAAAATCTTAAAAATTAACAGGTGCCCAAGCAATTTCATGCTAGAATCATCATCCGGATGCCAAAATAAACTAAATACAGCAAAAGATTTGAGTGCACAACGTTTGGTTTAGATTTGACAGCCATAATCAGCAATTGTGTACATTTGAGCTGAATGTGTCAAAATCTTAAAAATTAACAGGTGCCCAAGCAATTTCATGCTAGAATCATCATCCGGATGCCAAAATAAACTAAATACAGCAAAAGATTTGAGTGCACAACGTTTGGTTTAGGTTTGACAGCCATAATCACCTTTTTATTGCTTTAAATGCGTTTTTAGCGCATGATTGTACATTTGAGCTCAATGTGTCAAAATCTTAAAAATTAACAGGTGCCCAAGCAATTAAGTGCTAGAATCATCATCCGGATGCCAAAATAAACTAAATACAGCAAAGGATTTGAGTGCACAACGTTTGGTTTAGATTTGACAGCCATAATCAGCAATTGTGTACATTTGAGCTGAATGTGTCAAAATCTTAAAAATTAACAGGTGCCCAAGCAATTTCATGCTAGAATCATCATCCGGATGCCAAAATAAACTAAATACAGCAAAAGATTTGAGTGCACAACGTTTGGTTTAGGTTTGACAGCCATAATCACCTTTTTATTGCTTTAAATGCGTTTTTAGCGCATGATTGTACATTTGAGCTGAATGTGTCAAAATCTTAAAAATTAACAGGTGCCCAAGCAATTAAGTGCTAGAATCATCATCCGGATGCCAAAATAAACTAAATACAGCAAAAGATTTGAGTGCACAACGTTTGGTTTAGATTTGACAGCCATAATCAGCAATTGTGTACATTTGAGCTGAATGTGTCAAAATCTTAAAAATTAACAGGTGCCCAAGCAATTTCATGCTAGAATCATCATCCGGATGCCAAAATAAACTAAATACAGCAAAAGATTTGAGTGCACAACGTTTGGTTTAGGTTTGACAGCCATAATCACCTTTTTATTGCTTTAAATGCGTTTTTAGCGCATGATTGTACATTTGAGCTCAATGTGTCAAAATCTTAAAAATTAACAGGTGCCCAAGCAATTTCATGCTAGAATCATCATCCGGATGCCAAAATAAACTAAATACAGCAAAAGATTTGAGTGCACAACGTTTGGTTTAGATTTGACAGCCATAATCAGCAATTGTGTACATTTGAGCTGAATGTGTCAAAATCTTAAAAATTAACAGGTGCCCAAGCAATTTCATGCTAGAATCATCATCCGGATGCCAAAATAAACTAAATACAGCAAAAGATTTGAGTGCACAACGTTTGGTTTAGGTTTGACAGCCATAATCACCTTTTTATTGCTTTAAATGCGTTTTTAGCGCATGATTGTACATTTGAGCTGAATGTGTCAAAATCTTAAAAATTAACAGGTGCCCAAGCAATTTCATGCTAGAATCATCATCCGGATGCCAAAATAAACTAAATACAGCAAAAGATTTGAGTGCACAACGTTTGGTTTAGATTTGACAGCCATAATCAGCAATTGTGTACATTTGAGCTGAATGTGTCAAAATCTTAAAAATTAACAGGTGCCCAAGCAATTTCATGCTAGAATCATCATCCTGATGCCAAAATAAACTAAATACAGCAAAAGATTTGAGTGCACGTTTGGTTTAGGTTTGACAGCCATAATCACCTTTTTATTGCTTTAAATGCGTTTTTAGCGCATGATTGTACATTTGAGCTGAATGTGTCAAAATCTTAAAAATTAACAGGTGCCCAAGCAATTAAGTGCTAGAATCATCATCCGGATGCCAAAATAAACTAAATACAGCAAAAGATTTGAGTGCACAACGTTTGGTTTAGATTTGACAGCCATAATCAGCAATTGTGTACATTTGAGCTGAATGTGTCAAAATCTTAAAAATTAACAGGTGCCCAAGCAATTTCATGCTAGAATCATCATCCGGATGCCAAAATAAACTAAATACAGCAAAAGATTTGAGTGCACAACGTTTGGTTTAGGTTTGACAGCCATAATCACCTTTTTATTGCTTTAAATGCGTTTTTAGCGCATGATTGTACATTTGAGCTCAATGTGTCAAAATCTTAAAAATTAACAGGTGCCCAAGCAATTTCATGCTAGAATCATCATCCGGATGCCAAAATAAACTAAATACAGCAAAAGATTTGAGTGCACAACGTTTGGTTTAGATTTGACAGCCATAATCAGCAATTGTGTACATTTGAGCTGAATGTGTCAAAATCTTAAAAATTAACAGGTGCCCAAGCAATTTCATGCTAGAATCATCATCCGGATGCCAAAATAAACTAAATACAGCAAAAGATTTGAGTGCACAACGTTTGGTTTAGGTTTGACAGCCATAATCACCTTTTTATTGCTTTAAATGCGTTTTTAGCGCATGATTGTACATTTGAGCTGAATGTGTCAAAATCTTAAAAATTAACAGGTGCCCAAGCAATTTCATGCTAGAATCATCATCCGGATGCCAAAATAAACTAAATACAGCAAAAGATTTGAGTGCACAACGTTTGGTTTAGATTTGACAGCCATAATCAGCAGTTGTGTACATTTGAGCTGAATGTGTCAAAATCTTAAAAATTAACAGGTGCCCAAGCAATTTCATGCTAGAATCATCATCCGGATGCCAAAATAAACTAAATACAGCAAAAGATTTGAGTGCACAACGTTTGGTTTAGGTTTGACAGCCATAATCACCTTTTTATTGCTTTAAATGCGTTTTTAGCGCATGATTGTACATTTGAGCTGAATGTGTCAAAATCTTAAAAATTAACAGGTGCCCAAGCAATTAAGTGCTAGAATCATCATCCGGATGCCAAAATAAACTAAATACAGCAAAAGATTTGAGTGCACAACGTTTGGTTTAGATTTGACAGCCATAATCAGCAATTGTGTACATTTGAGCTGAATGTGTCAAAATCTTAAAAATTAACAGGTGCCCAAGCAATTTCATGCTAGAATCATCATCCGGATGCCAAAATAAACTAAATACAGCAAAAGATTTGAGTGCACAACGTTTGGTTTAGATTTGACAGCCATAATCAGCAATTGTGTACATTTGAGCTGAATGTGTCAAAATCTTAAAAATTAACAGGTGCCCAAGCAATTTCATGCTAGAATCATCATCCGGATGCCAAAATAAACTAAATACAGCAAAAGATTTGAGTGCACAACGTTTGGTTTAGGTTTGACAGCCATAATCACCTTTTTATTGCTTTAAATGCGTTTTTAGCGCATGATTGTACATTTGAGCTCAATGTGTCAAAATCTTAAAAATTAACAGGTGCCCAAGCAATTTCATGCTAGAATCATCATCCGGATGCCAAAATAAACTAAATACTGAAAAAGATTTGAGTGCACAACGTTTGGTTTAGATTTGACAGCCATAATCAGCAATTGTGTACATTTGAGCTGAATGTGTCAAAATCTTAAAAATTAACAGGTGCCCAAGCAATTTCATCCTAGAATCATCATCCGGATGCCAAAATAAACTAAATACAGCAAAAGATTTGAGTGCACAACGTTTGGTTTAGGTTTGACAGCCATAATCACCTTTTTATTGCTTTAAATGCGTTTTTAGCGCATGATTGTACATTTGAGCTGAATGTGTCAAAATCTTAAAAATTAACAGGTGCCCAAGCAATTTCATGCTAGAATCATCATCCGGATGCCAAAATAAACTAAATACAGCAAAAGATTTGAGTGCACAACGTTTGGTTTAGATTTGACAGCCATAATCAGCAATTGTGTACATTTGAGCTGAATGTGTCAAAATCTTAAAAATTAACAGGTGCCCAAGCAATTTCATGCTAGAATCATCATCCGGATGCCAAAATAAATTAAATACAGCAAAAGATTTGAGTGCACAACGTTTGGTTTAGGTTTGACAGCCATAATCACCTTTTTATTGCTTTAAATGCGTTTTTAGCGCATGATTGTACATTTGAGCTGAATGTGTCAAAATCTTAAAAATTAACAGGTGCCCAAGCAATTAAGTGCTAGAATCATCATCCGGATGCCAAAATAAACTAAATACAGCAAAAGATTTGAGTGCACAACGTTTGGTTTAGATTTGACAGCCATAATCAGCAATTGTGTACATTTGAGCTGAATGTGTCAAAATCTTAAAAATTAACAGGTGCCCAAACAATTTCATGCTAGAATCATCATCCGGATGCCAAAATAAACTAAATACAGCAAAAGATTTGAGTGCACAACGTTTGGTTTAGGTTTGACAGCCATAATCACCTTTTTATTGCTTTAAATGCGTTTTTAGCGCATGATTGTACATTTGAGCTCAATGTGTCAAAATCTTAAAAATTAACAGGTGCCCAAGCAATTAAGTGCTAGAATCATCATCCGGATGCCAAAATAAACTAAATACAGCAAAAGATTTGAGTGCACAACGTTTGGTTTAGATTTGACAGCCATAATCAGCAATTGTGTACATTTGAGCTGAATGTGTCAAAATCTTAAAAATTAACAGGTGCCCAAGCAATTTCATGCTAGAATCATCATCCGGATGCCAAAATAAACTAAATATAGCAAAAGATTTGAGTGCACAACGTTTGGTTTAGGTTTGACAGCCATAATCAGCAATTGTGTACATTTGAGCTGAATATGTCAAAATCTTAAAAATTAACAGGTGCCCAAGCAATTTCATGCTAGAATCATCATCCGGATGCCAAAATAAACTAAATACAGCAAAAGATTTGAGTGCACAACGTTTGGTTTAGGTTTGACAGCCATAATCACCTTTTTATTGCTTTAAATGCGTTTTTTGCGCATGATTGTACATTTGAGCTCAATGTGTCAAAATCTTAAAAATTAACAGGTGCCCAAGCAATTTCATGCTAGAATCATCATCCGGATGCCAAAATAAACTAAATATAGCAAAAGATTTGAGTGCACAACGTTTGGTTTAGGTTTGACAGCCATAATCAGCAATTGTGTACATTTGAGCTGAATGTGTCAAAATCTTAAAAATTAACAGGTGCCCAAGCAATTTCATGCTAGAATCATCATCCGGATGCCAAAATAAACTAAATACAGCAAAAGATTTGAGTGCACAACGTTTGGTTTAGATTTGACAGCCATAATCAGCAATTGTGTACATTTGAGCTGAATGTGTCAAAATCTTAAAAATTAACAGGTGCCCAAGCAATTTCATGCTAGAATCATCATCCGGATGCCAAAATAAACTAAATACAGCAAAAGATTTGAGTGCACAACGTTTGGTTTAGGTTTGACAGCCATAATCACCTTTTTATTGCTTTAAATGCGTTTTTAGCGCATGATTGTACATTTGAGCTCAATGTGTCAAAATCTTAAAAATTAACAGGTGCCCAAGCAATTAAGTGCTAGAATCATCATCCGGATGCCAAAATAAACTAAATACAGCAAAGGATTTGAGTGCACAACGTTTGGTTTAGATTTGACAGCCATAATCAGCAATTGTGTACATTTGAGCTGAATGTGTCAAAATCTTAAAAATTAACAGGTGCCCAAGCAATTTCATGCTAGAATCATCATCCGGATGCCAAAATAAACTAAATACAGCAAAAGATTTGAGTGCACAACGTTTGGTTTAGGTTTGACAGCCATAATCACCTTTTTATTGCTTTAAATGCGTTTTTAGCGCATGATTGTACATTTGAGCTGAATGTGTCAAAATCTTAAAAATTAACAGGTGCCCAAGCAATTAAGTGCTAGAATCATCATCCGGATGCCAAAATAAACTAAATACAGCAAAAGATTTGAGTGCACAACGTTTGGTTTAGATTTGACAGCCATAATCAGCAATTGTGTACATTTGAGCTGAATGTGTCAAAATCTTAAAAATTAACAGGTGCCCAAGCAATTTCATGCTAGAATCATCATCCGGATGCCAAAATAAACTAAATACAGCAAAAGATTTGAGTGCACAACGTTTGGTTTAGGTTTGACAGCCATAATCACCTTTTTATTGCTTTAAATGCGTTTTTAGCGCATGATTGTACATTTGAGCTCAATGTGTCAAAATCTTAAAAATTAACAGGTGCCCAAGCAATTTCATGCTAGAATCATCATCCGGATGCCAAAATAAACTAAATACAGCAAAAGATTTGAGTGCACAACGTTTGGTTTAGATTTGACAGCCATAATCAGCAATTGTGTACATTTGAGCTGAATGTGTCAAAATCTTAAAAATTAACAGGTGCCCAAGCAATTTCATGCTAGAATCATCATCCGGATGCCAAAATAAACTAAATACAGCAAAAGATTTGAGTGCACAACGTTTGGTTTAGGTTTGACAGCCATAATCACCTTTTTATTGCTTTAAATGCGTTTTTAGCGCATGATTGTACATTTGAGCTGAATGTGTCAAAATCTTAAAAATTAACAGGTGCCCAAGCAATTTCATGCTAGAATCATCATCCGGATGCCAAAATAAACTAAATACAGCAAAAGATTTGAGTGCACAACGTTTGGTTTAGATTTGACAGCCATAATCAGCAATTGTGTACATTTGAGCTGAATGTGTCAAAATCTTAAAAATTAACAGGTGCCCAAGCAATTTCATGCTAGAATCATCATCCTGATGCCAAAATAAACTAAATACAGCAAAAGATTTGAGTGCACGTTTGGTTTAGGTTTGACAGCCATAATCACCTTTTTATTGCTTTAAATGCGTTTTTAGCGCATGATTGTACATTTGAGCTGAATGTGTCAAAATCTTAAAAATTAACAGGTGCCCAAGCAATTAAGTGCTAGAATCATCATCCGGATGCCAAAATAAACTAAATACAGCAAAAGATTTGAGTGCACAACGTTTGGTTTAGATTTGACAGCCATAATCAGCAATTGTGTACATTTGAGCTGAATGTGTCAAAATCTTAAAAATTAACAGGTGCCCAAGCAATTTCATGCTAGAATCATCATCCGGATGCCAAAATAAACTAAATACAGCAAAAGATTTGAGTGCACAACGTTTGGTTTAGGTTTGACAGCCATAATCACCTTTTTATTGCTTTAAATGCGTTTTTAGCGCATGATTGTACATTTGAGCTCAATGTGTCAAAATCTTAAAAATTAACAGGTGCCCAAGCAATTTCATGCTAGAATCATCATCCGGATGCCAAAATAAACTAAATACAGCAAAAGATTTGAGTGCACAACGTTTGGTTTAGATTTGACAGCCATAATCAGCAATTGTGTACATTTGAGCTGAATGTGTCAAAATCTTAAAAATTAACAGGTGCCCAAGCAATTTCATGCTAGAATCATCATCCGGATGCCAAAATAAACTAAATACAGCAAAAGATTTGAGTGCACAACGTTTGGTTTAGGTTTGACAGCCATAATCACCTTTTTATTGCTTTAAATGCGTTTTTAGCGCATGATTGTACATTTGAGCTGAATGTGTCAAAATCTTAAAAATTAACAGGTGCCCAAGCAATTTCATGCTAGAATCATCATCCGGATGCCAAAATAAACTAAATACAGCAAAAGATTTGAGTGCACAACGTTTGGTTTAGATTTGACAGCCATAATCAGCAATTGTGTACATTTGAGCTGAATGTGTCAAAATCTTAAAAATTAACAGGTGCCCAAGCAATTTCATGCTAGAATCATCATCCGGATGCCAAAATAAACTAAATACAGCAAAAGATTTGAGTGCACAACGTTTGGTTTAGGTTTGACAGCCATAATCACCTTTTTATTGCTTTAAATGCGTTTTTAGCGCATGATTGTACATTTGAGCTGAATGTGTCAAAATCTTAAAAATTAACAGGTGCCCAAGCAATTTCATGCTAGAATCATCATCCGGATGCCAAAATAAACTAAATACAGCAAAAGATTTGAGTGCACAACGTTTGGTTTAGATTTGACAGCCATAATCAGCAATTGTGTACATTTGAGCTGAATGTGTCAAAATCTTAAAAATTAACAGGTGCCCAAGCAATTTCATGCTAGAATCATCATCCGGATGCCAAAATAAACTAAATACAGCAAAAGATTTGAGTGCACAACGTTTGGTTTAGGTTTGACAGCCATAATCACCTTTTTATTGCTTTAAATGCGTTTTTAGCGCATGATTGTACATTTGAGCTGAATGTGTCAAAATCTTAAAAATTAACAGGTGCCCAAGCAATTTCATGCTAGAATCATCATCCGGATGCCAAAATAAACTAAATACAGCAAAAGATTTGAGTGCACAACGTTTGGTTTAGATTTGACAGCCATAATCAGCAGTTGTGTACATTTGAGCTGAATGTGTCAAAATCTTAAAAATTAACAGGTGCCCAAGCAATTTCATGCTAGAATCATCATCCGGATGCCAAAATAAACTAAATACAGCAAAAGATTTGAGTGCACAACGTTTGGTTTAGGTTTGACAGCCATAATCACCTTTTTATTGCTTTAAATGCGTTTTTAGCGCATGATTGTACATTTGAGCTGAATGTGTCAAAATCTTAAAAATTAACAGGTGCCCAAGCAATTAAGTGCTAGAATCATCATCCGGATGCCAAAATAAACTAAATACAGCAAAAGATTTGAGTGCACAACGTTTGGTTTAGATTTGACAGCCATAATCAGCAATTGTGTACATTTGAGCTGAATGTGTCAAAATCTTAAAAATTAACAGGTGCCCAAGCAATTTCATGCTAGAATCATCATCCGGATGCCAAAATAAACTAAATACAGCAAAAGATTTGAGTGCACAACGTTTGGTTTAGATTTGACAGCCATAATCAGCAATTGTGTACATTTGAGCTGAATGTGTCAAAATCTTAAAAATTAACAGGTGCCCAAGCAATTTCATGCTAGAATCATCATCCGGATGCCAAAATAAACTAAATACAGCAAAAGATTTGAGTGCACAACGTTTGGTTTAGGTTTGACAGCCATAATCACCTTTTTATTGCTTTAAATGCGTTTTTAGCGCATGATTGTACATTTGAGCTCAATGTGTCAAAATCTTAAAAATTAACAGGTGCCCAAGCAATTTCATGCTAGAATCATCATCCGGATGCCAAAATAAACTAAATACTGAAAAAGATTTGAGTGCACAACGTTTGGTTTAGATTTGACAGCCATAATCAGCAATTGTGTACATTTGAGCTGAATGTGTCAAAATCTTAAAAATTAACAGGTGCCCAAGCAATTTCATCCTAGAATCATCATCCGGATGCCAAAATAAACTAAATACAGCAAAAGATTTGAGTGCACAACGTTTGGTTTAGGTTTGACAGCCATAATCACCTTTTTATTGCTTTAAATGCGTTTTTAGCGCATGATTGTACATTTGAGCTGAATGTGTCAAAATCTTAAAAATTAACAGGTGCCCAAGCAATTTCATGCTAGAATCATCATCCGGATGCCAAAATAAACTAAATACAGCAAAAGATTTGAGTGCACAACGTTTGGTTTAGATTTGACAGCCATAATCAGCAATTGTGTACATTTGAGCTGAATGTGTCAAAATCTTAAAAATTAACAGGTGCCCAAGCAATTTCATGCTAGAATCATCATCCGGATGCCAAAATAAATTAAATACAGCAAAAGATTTGAGTGCACAACGTTTGGTTTAGGTTTGACAGCCATAATCACCTTTTTATTGCTTTAAATGCGTTTTTAGCGCATGATTGTACATTTGAGCTGAATGTGTCAAAATCTTAAAAATTAACAGGTGCCCAAGCAATTAAGTGCTAGAATCATCATCCGGATGCCAAAATAAACTAAATACAGCAAAAGATTTGAGTGCACAACGTTTGGTTTAGATTTGACAGCCATAATCAGCAATTGTGTACATTTGAGCTGAATGTGTCAAAATCTTAAAAATTAACAGGTGCCCAAACAATTTCATGCTAGAATCATCATCCGGATGCCAAAATAAACTAAATACAGCAAAAGATTTGAGTGCACAACGTTTGGTTTAGGTTTGACAGCCATAATCACCTTTTTATTGCTTTAAATGCGTTTTTAGCGCATGATTGTACATTTGAGCTCAATGTGTCAAAATCTTAAAAATTAACAGGTGCCCAAGCAATTAAGTGCTAGAATCATCATCCGGATGCCAAAATAAACTAAATACAGCAAAAGATTTGAGTGCACAACGTTTGGTTTAGATTTGACAGCCATAATCAGCAATTGTGTACATTTGAGCTGAATGTGTCAAAATCTTAAAAATTAACAGGTGCCCAAGCAATTTCATGCTAGAATCATCATCCGGATGCCAAAATAAACTAAATATAGCAAAAGATTTGAGTGCACAACGTTTGGTTTAGGTTTGACAGCCATAATCAGCAATTGTGTACATTTGAGCTGAATATGTCAAAATCTTAAAAATTAACAGGTGCCCAAGCAATTTCATGCTAGAATCATCATCCGGATGCCAAAATAAACTAAATACAGCAAAAGATTTGAGTGCACAACGTTTGGTTTAGGTTTGACAGCCATAATCACCTTTTTATTGCTTTAAATGCGTTTTTTGCGCATGATTGTACATTTGAGCTCAATGTGTCAAAATCTTAAAAATTAACAGGTGCCCAAGCAATTTCATGCTAGAATCATCATCCAGATGCCAAAATAAACTAAATATAGCAAAAGATTTGAGTGCACAACGTTTGGTTTAGGTTTGACAGCCATAATCAGCAATTGTGTACATTTGAGCTGAATGTGTCAAAATCTTAAAAATTAACAGGTGCCCAAGCAATTTCATGCTAGAATCATCATCCGGATGCCAAAATAAACTAAATACAGCAAAAGATTTGAGTGCACAACGTTTGGTTTAGATTTGACAGCCATAATCAGCAATTGTGTACATTTGAGCTGAATGTGTCAAAATCTTAAAAATTAACAGGTGCCCAAGCAATTTCATGCTAGAATCATCATCCGGATGCCAAAATAAACTAAATACAGCAAAAGATTTGAGTGCACAACGTTTGGTTTAGGTTTGACAGCCATAATCACCTTTTTATTGCTTTAAATGCGTTTTTAGCGCATGATTGTACATTTGAGCTCAATGTGTCAAAATCTTAAAAATTAACAGGTGCCCAAGCAATTAAGTGCTAGAATCATCATCCGGATGCCAAAATAAACTAAATACAGCAAAGGATTTGAGTGCACAACGTTTGGTTTAGATTTGACAGCCATAATCAGCAATTGTGTACATTTGAGCTGAATGTGTCAAAATCTTAAAAATTAACAGGTGCCCAAGCAATTTCATGCTAGAATCATCATCCGGATGCCAAAATAAACTAAATACAGCAAAAGATTTGAGTGCACAACGTTTGGTTTAGGTTTGACAGCCATAATCACCTTTTTATTGCTTTAAATGCGTTTTTAGCGCATGATTGTACATTTGAGCTGAATGTGTCAAAATCTTAAAAATTAACAGGTGCCCAAGCAATTAAGTGCTAGAATCATCATCCGGATGCCAAAATAAACTAAATACAGCAAAAGATTTGAGTGCACAACGTTTGGTTTAGATTTGACAGCCATAATCAGCAATTGTGTACATTTGAGCTGAATGTGTCAAAATCTTAAAAATTAACAGGTGCCCAAGCAATTTCATGCTAGAATCATCATCCGGATGCCAAAATAAACTAAATACAGCAAAAGATTTGAGTGCACAACGTTTGGTTTAGGTTTGACAGCCATAATCACCTTTTTATTGCTTTAAATGCGTTTTTAGCGCATGATTGTACATTTGAGCTCAATGTGTCAAAATCTTAAAAATTAACAGGTGCCCAAGCAATTTCATGCTAGAATCATCATCCGGATGCCAAAATAAACTAAATACAGCAAAAGATTTGAGTGCACAACGTTTGGTTTAGATTTGACAGCCATAATCAGCAATTGTGTACATTTGAGCTGAATGTGTCAAAATCTTAAAAATTAACAGGTGCCCAAGCAATTTCATGCTAGAATCATCATCCCGATGCCAAAATAAACTAAATACAGCAAAAGATTTGAGTGCACAACGTTTGGTTTAGGTTTGACAGCCATAATCACCTTTTTATTGCTTTAAATGCGTTTTTAGCGCATGATTGTACATTTGAGCTGAATGTGTCAAAATCTTAAAAATTAACAGGTGCCCAAGCAATTTCATGCTAGAATCATCATCCGGATGCCAAAATAAACTAAATACAGCAAAAGATTTGAGTGCACAACGTTTGGTTTAGATTTGACAGCCATAATCAGCAATTGTGTACATTTGAGCTGAATGTGTCAAAATCTTAAAAATTAACAGGTGCCCAAGCAATTTCATGCTAGAATCATCATCCGGATGCCAAAATAAATTAAATACAGCAAAAGATTTGAGTGCACAACGTTTGGTTTAGGTTTGACAGCCATAATCACCTTTTTATTGCTTTAAATGCGTTTTTAGCGCATGATTGTACATTTGAGCTGAATGTGTCAAAATCTTAAAAATTAACAGGTGCCCAAGCAATTTCATGCTAGAATCATCATCCGGATGCCAAAATAAACTAAATACAGCAAAAGATTTGAGTGCACAACGTTTGGTTTAGATTTGACAGCCATAATCAGCAATTGTGTACATTTGAGCTGAATGTGTCAAAATCTTAAAAATTAACAGGTGCCCAAGCAATTTCATGCTAGAATCATCATCCGGATGCCAAAATAAACTAAATACAGCAAAAGATTTGAGTGCACAACGTTTGGTTTAGGTTTGACAGCCATAATCACCTTTTTATTGCTTTAAATGCGTTTTTAGCGCATGATTGTACATTTGAGCTGAATGTGTCAAAATCTTACAAATTAACAGGTGCCCAAGCAATTAAGTGCTAGAATCATCATCCGGATGCCAAAATAAACTAAATACAGCAAAAGATTTGAGTGCACAACGTTTGGTTTAGATTTGACAGCCATAATCAGCAATTGTGTACATTTGAGCTGAATGTGTCAAAATCTTAAAAATTAACAGGTGCCCAAACAATTTCATGCTAGAATCATCATCCGGATGCCAAAATAAACTAAATACAGCAAAAGATTTGAGTGCACAACGTTTGGTTTAGGTTTGACAGCCATAATCACCTTTTTATTGCTTTAAATGCGTTTTTAGCGCATGATTGTACATTTGAGCTGAATGTGTCAAAATCTTAAAAATTAACAGGTGCCCAAGCAATTTCATGCTAGAATCATCATCCGGATGCCAAAATAAACTAAATATAGCAAAAGATTTGAGTGCACAACGTTTGGTTTAGGTTTGACAGCCATAATCAGCAATTGTGTACATTTGAGCTGAATGTGTCAAAATCTTAAAAATTAACAGGTGCCCAAGCAATTTCATGCTAGAATCATCATCCGGATGCCAAAATAAACTAAATACAGCAAAAGATTTGAGTGCACAACGTTTGGTTTAGGTTTGACAGCCATAATCACCTTTTTATTGCTTTAAATGCGTTTTTAGCGCATGATTGTACATTTGAGCTGAATGTGTCAAAATCTTAAAAATTAACAGGTGCCCAAGCAATTAAGTGCTAGAATCATCATCCGGATGCCAAAATAAACTAAATACAGCAAAAGATTTGAATGCACAACGTTTGGTTTAGATTTGACAGCCATAATCAGCAATTGTGTACATTTGAGCTGAATGTGTCAAAATCTTAAAAATTAACAGGTGCCCAAGCAATTTCATGCTAGAATCATCATCCGGATGCCAAAATAAACTAAATACAGCAAAAGATTTGAGTGCACAACGTTTGGTTTAGGTTTGACAGCCATAATCACCTTTTTATTGCTTTAAATGCGTTTTTAGCGCATGATTGTACATTTGAGCTGAATGTGTCAAAATCTTAAAAATTAACAGGTGCCCAAGCAATTAAGTGCTAGAATCATCATCCGGATGCCAAAATAAACTAAATACAGCAAAAGATTTGAGTGCACAACGTTTGGTTTAGATTTGACAGCCATAATCAGCAATTGTGTACATTTGAGCTGAATGTGTCAAAATCTTAAAAATTAACAGGTGCCCAAGCAATTTCATGCTAGAATCATCATCCGGATGCCAAAATAAATTAAATACAGCAAAAGATTTGAGTGCACAACGTTTGGTTTAGGTTTGACAGCCATAATCACCTTTTTATTGCTTTAAATGCGTTTTTAGCGCATGATTGTACATTTGAGCTCAATGTGTCAAAATCTTAAAAATTAACAGGTGCCCAAGCAATTTCATGCTAGAATCATCATCCGGATGCCAAAATAAACTAAATACAGCAAAAGATTTGAGTGCACAACGTTTGGTTTAGATTTGACAGCCATAATCAGCAATTGTGTACATTTGAGCTGAATGTGTCAAAATCTTAAAAATTAACAGGTGCCCAAACAATTTCATGCTAGAATCATCATCCGGATGCCAAAATAAACTAAATACAGCAAAAGATTTGAGTGCACAACGTTTGGTTTAGGTTTGACAGCCATAATCACCTTTTTATTGCTTTAAATGCGTTTTTAGCGCATGATTGTACATTTGAGCTGAATGTGTCAAAATCTTAAAAATTAACAGGTGCCCAAGCAATTTCATGCTAGAATCATCATCCGGATGCCAAAATAAACTAAATATAGCAAAAGATTTGAGTGCACAACGTTTGGTTTAGGTTTGACAGCCATAATCAGCAATTGTGTACATTTGAGCTGAATGTGTCAAAATCTTAAAAATTAACAGGTGCCCAAGCAATTTCATGCTAGAATCATCATCCGGATGCCAAAATAAACTAAATACAGCAAAAGATTTGAGTGCACAACGTTTGGTTTAGGTTTGACAGCCATAATCACCTTTTTATTGCTTTAAATGCGTTTTTAGCGCATGATTGTACATTTGAGCTGAATGTGTCAAAATCTTAAAAATTAACAGGTGCCCAAGCAATTAAGTGCTAGAATCATCATCCGGATGCCAAAATAAACTAAATACAGCAAAAGATTTGAATGCACAACGTTTGGTTTAGATTTGACAGCCATAATCAGCAATTGTGTACATTTGAGCTGAATGTGTCAAAATCTTAAAAATTAACAGGTGCCCAAACAATTTCATGCTAGAATCATCATCCGGATGCCAAAATAAACTAAATACAGCAAAAGATTTGAATGCACAACGTTTGGTTTAGATTTGACAGCCATAATCAGCAATTGTGTACATTTGAGCTGAATGTGTCAAAATCTTAAAAATTAACAGGTGCCCAAGCAATTTCATGCTAGAATCATCATCCCGATGCCAAAATAAACTAAATACAGCAAAAGATTTGAGTGCACAACGTTTGGTTTAGGTTTGACAGCCATAATCACCTTTTTATTGCTTTAAATGCGTTTTTAGCGCATGATTGTACATTTGAGCTGAATGTGTCAAAATCTTAAAAATTAACAGGTGCCCAAGCAATTTCATGCTAGAATCATCATCCGGATGCCAAAATAAACTAAATACAGCAAAAGATTTGAGTGCACAACGTTTGGTTTAGATTTGACAGCCATAATCAGCAGTTGTGTACATTTGAGCTGAATGTGTCAAAATCTTAAAAATTAACAGGTGCCCAAGCAATTTCATGCTAGAATCATCATCCGGATGCCAAAATAAACTAAATACAGCAAAAGATTTGAGTGCACAACGTTTGGTTTAGGTTTGACAGCCATAATCACCTTTTTATTGCTTTAAATGCGTTTTTAGCGCATGATTGTACATTTGAGCTGAATGTGTCAAAATCTTAAAAATTAACAGGTGCCCAAGCAATTAAGTGCTAGAATCATCATCCGGATGCCAAAATAAACTAAATACAGCAAAAGATTTGAGTGCACAACGTTTGGTTTAGATTTGACAGCCATAATCAGCAATTGTGTACATTTGAGCTGAATGTGTCAAAATCTTAAAAATTAACAGGTGCCCAAGCAATTTCATGCTAGAATCATCATCCGGATGCCAAAATAAACTAAATACAGCAAAAGATTTGAGTGCACAACGTTTGGTTTAGGTTTGACAGCCATAATCACCTTTTTATTGCTTTAAATGCGTTTTTAGCGCATGATTGTACATTTGAGCTGAATGTGTCAAAATCTTAAAAATTAACAGGTGCCCAAGCAATTAAGTGCTAGAATCATCATCCGGATGCCAAAATAAACTAAATACAGCAAAAGATTTGAGTGCACAACGTTTGGTTTAGATTTGACAGCCATAATCAGCAATTGTGTACATTTGAGCTGAATGTGTCAAAATCTTAAAAATTAACAGGTGCCCAAACAATTTCATGCTAGAATCATCATCCGGATGCCAAAATAAACTAAATACAGCAAAAGATTTGAGTGCACAACGTTTGGTTTAGGTTTGACAGCCATAATCACCTTTTTATTGCTTTAAATGCGTTTTTAGCGCATGATTGTACATTTGAGCTGAATGTGTCAAAATCTTAAAAATTAACAGGTGCCCAAGCAATTTCATGCTAGAATCATCATCCGGATGCCAAAATAAACTAAATATAGCAAAAGATTTGAGTGCACAACGTTTGGTTTAGGTTTGACAGCCATAATCAGCAATTGTGTACATTTGAGCTGAATGTGTCAAAATCTTAAAAATTAACAGGTGCCCAAGCAATTTCATGCTAGAATCATCATCCGGATGCCAAAATAAACTAAATACAGCAAAAGATTTGAGTGCACAACGTTTGGTTTAGGTTTGACAGCCATAATCACCTTTTTATTGCTTTAAATGCGTTTTTAGCGCATGATTGTACATTTGAGCTGAATGTGTCAAAATCTTAAAAATTAACAGGTGCCCAAGCAATTAAGTGCTAGAATCATCATCCGGATGCCAAAATAAACTAAATACAGCAAAAGATTTGAATGCACAACGTTTGGTTTAGATTTGACAGCCATAATCAGCAATTGTGTACATTTGAGCTGAATGTGTCAAAATCTTAAAAATTAACAGGTGCCCAAGCAATTTCATGCTAGAATCATCATCCGGATGCCAAAATAAACTAAATACAGCAAAAGATTTGAGTGCACAACGTTTGGTTTAGGTTTGACAGCCATAATCACCTTTTTATTGCTTTAAATGCGTTTTTAGCGCATGATTGTACATTTGAGCTGAATGTGTCAAAATCTTAAAAATTAACAGGTGCCCAAGCAATTAAGTGCTAGAATCATCATCCGGATGCCAAAATAAACTAAATACAGCAAAAGATTTGAGTGCACAACGTTTGGTTTAGATTTGACAGCCATAATCAGCAATTGTGTACATTTGAGCTGAATGTGTCAAAATCTTAAAAATTAACAGGTGCCCAAGCAATTTCATGCTAGAATCATCATCCGGATGCCAAAATAAATTAAATACAGCAAAAGATTTGAGTGCACAACGTTTGGTTTAGGTTTGACAGCCATAATCACCTTTTTATTGCTTTAAATGCGTTTTTAGCGCATGATTGTACATTTGAGCTCAATGTGTCAAAATCTAAAAAATTAACAGGTGCCCAAGCAATTTCATGCTAGAATCATCATCCGGATGCCAAAATAAACTAAATACAGCAAAAGATTTGAGTGCACAACGTTTGGTTTAGATTTGACAGCCATAATCAGCAATTGTGTACATTTGAGCTGAATGTGTCAAAATCTTAAAAATTAACAGGTGCCCAAACAATTTCATGCTAGAATCATCATCCGGATGCCAAAATAAACTAAATACAGCAAAAGATTTGAGTGCACAACGTTTGGTTTAGGTTTGACAGCCATAATCACCTTTTTATTGCTTTAAATGCGTTTTTAGCGCATGATTGTACATTTGAGCTGAATGTGTCAAAATCTTAAAAATTAACAGGTGCCCAAGCAATTTCATGCTAGAATCATCATCCGGATGCCAAAATAAACTAAATATAGCAAAAGATTTGAGTGCACAACGTTTGGTTTAGGTTTGACAGCCATAATCAGCAATTGTGTACATTTGAGCTGAATGTGTCAAAATCTTAAAAATTAACAGGTGCCCAAGCAATTTCATGCTAGAATCATCATCCGGATGCCAAAATAAACTAAATACAGCAAAAGATTTGAGTGCACAACGTTTGGTTTAGGTTTGACAGCCATAATCACCTTTTTATTGCTTTAAATGCGTTTTTAGCGCATGATTGTACATTTGAGCTGAATGTGTCAAAATCTTAAAAATTAACAGGTGCCCAAGCAATTAAGTGCTAGAATCATCATCCGGATGCCAAAATAAACTAAATACAGCAAAAGATTTGAATGCACAACGTTTGGTTTAGATTTGACAGCCATAATCAGCAATTGTGTACATTTGAGCTGAATGTGTCAAAATCTTAAAAATTAACAGGTGCCCAAACAATTTCATGCTAGAATCATCATCCGGATGCCAAAATAAACTAAATACAGCAAAAGATTTGAGTGCACAACGTTTGGTTTAGGTTTGACAGCCATAATCACCTTTTTATTGCTTTAAATGCGTTTTTAGCGCATGATTGTACATTTGAGCTGAATGTGTCAAAATCTTAAAAATTAACAGGTGCCCAAGCAATTTCATGCTAGAATCATCATCCGGATGCCAAAATAAACTAAATATAGCAAAAGATTTGAGTGCACAACGTTTGGTTTAGGTTTGACAGCCATAATCAGCAATTGTGTACATTTGAGCTGAATGTGTCAAAATCTTAAAAATTAACAGGTGCCCAAGCAATTTCATGCTAGAATCATCATCCGGATGCCAAAATAAACTAAATACAGCAAAAGATTTGAGTGCACAACGTTTGGTTTAGGTTTGACAGCCATAATCACCTTTTTATTGCTTTAAATGCGTTTTTAGCGCATGATTGTACATTTGAGCTGAATGTGTCAAAATCTTAAAAATTAACAGGTGCCCAAGCAATTAAGTGCTAGAATCATCATCCGGATGCCAAAATAAACTAAATACAGCAAAAGATTTGAATGCACAACGTTTGGTTTAGATTTGACAGCCATAATCAGCAATTGTGTACATTTGAGCTGAATGTGTCAAAATCTTAAAAATTAACAGGTGCCCAAGCAATTTCATGCTAGAATCATCATCCCGATGCCAAAATAAACTAAATACAGCAAAAGATTTGAGTGCACAACGTTTGGTTTAGGTTTGACAGCCATAATCACCTTTTTATTGCTTTAAATGCGTTTTTAGCGCATGATTGTACATTTGAGCTGAATGTGTCAAAATCTTAAAAATTAACAGGTGCCCAAGCAATTTCATGCTAGAATCATCATCCGGATGCCAAAATAAACTAAATACAGCAAAAGATTTGAGTGCACAACGTTTGGTTTAGATTTGACAGCCATAATCAGCAGTTGTGTACATTTGAGCTGAATGTGTCAAAATCTTAAAAATTAACAGGTGCCCAAGCAATTTCATGCTAGAATCATCATCCGGATGCCAAAATAAACTAAATACAGCAAAAGATTTGAGTGCACAACGTTTGGTTTAGGTTTGACAGCCATAATCACCTTTTTATTGCTTTAAATGCGTTTTTAGCGCATGATTGTACATTTGAGCTGAATGTGTCAAAATCTTAAAAATTAACAGGTGCCCAAGCAATTAAGTGCTAGAATCATCATCCGGATGCCAAAATAAACTAAATACAGCAAAAGATTTGAGTGCACAACGTTTGGTTTAGATTTGACAGCCATAATCAGCAATTGTGTACATTTGAGCTGAATGTGTCAAAATCTTAAAAATTAACAGGTGCCCAAGCAATTTCATGCTAGAATCATCATCCGGATGCCAAAATAAACTAAATACAGCAAAAGATTTGAGTGCACAACGTTTGGTTTAGGTTTGACAGCCATAATCACCTTTTTATTGCTTTAAATGCGTTTTTAGCGCATGATTGTACATTTGAGCTGAATGTGTCAAAATCTTAAAAATTAACAGGTGCCCAAGCAATTAAGTGCTAGAATCATCATCCGGATGCCAAAATAAACTAAATACAGCAAAAGATTTGAGTGCACAACGTTTGGTTTAGATTTGACAGCCATAATCAGCAATTGTGTACATTTGAGCTGAATGTGTCAAAATCTTAAAAATTAACAGGTGCCCAAACAATTTCATGCTAGAATCATCATCCGGATGCCAAAATAAACTAAATACAGCAAAAGATTTGAGTGCACAACGTTTGGTTTAGGTTTGACAGCCATAATCACCTTTTTATTGCTTTAAATGCGTTTTTAGCGCATGATTGTACATTTGAGCTGAATGTGTCAAAATCTTAAAAATTAACAGGTGCCCAAGCAATTTCATGCTAGAATCATCATCCGGATGCCAAAATAAACTAAATATAGCAAAAGATTTGAGTGCACAACGTTTGGTTTAGGTTTGACAGCCATAATCAGCAATTGTGTACATTTGAGCTGAATGTGTCAAAATCTTAAAAATTAACAGGTGCCCAAGCAATTTCATGCTAGAATCATCATCCGGATGCCAAAATAAACTAAATACAGCAAAAGATTTGAGTGCACAACGTTTGGTTTAGGTTTGACAGCCATAATCACCTTTTTATTGCTTTAAATGCGTTTTTAGCGCATGATTGTACATTTGAGCTGAATGTGTCAAAATCTTAAAAATTAACAGGTGCCCAAGCAAAGTAAGTGCTAGAATCATCATCCGGATGCCAAAATAAACTAAATACAGCAAAAGATTTGAATGCACAACGTTTGGTTTAGATTTGACAGCCATAATCAGCAATTGTGTACATTTGAGCTGAATGTGTCAAAATCTTAAAAATTAACAGGTGCCCAAGCAATTTCATGCTAGAATCATCATCCGGATGCCAAAATAAACTAAATACAGCAAAAGATTTGAGTGCACAACGTTTGGTTTAGGTTTGACAGCCATAATCACCTTTTTATTGCTTTAAATGCGTTTTTAGCGCATGATTGTACATTTGAGCTGAATGTGTCAAAATCTTAAAAATTAACAGGTGCCCAAGCAATTAAGTGCTAGAATCATCATCCGGATGCCAAAATAAACTAAATACAGCAAAAGATTTGAGTGCACAACGTTTGGTTTAGATTTGACAGCCATAATCAGCAATTGTGTACATTTGAGCTGAATGTGTCAAAATCTTAAAAATTAACAGGTGCCCAAGCAATTTCATGCTAGAATCATCATCCGGATGCCAAAATAAACTAAATACAGCAAAAGATTTGAGTGCACAACGTTTGGTTTAGGTTTGACAGCCATAATCACCTTTTTATTGCTTTAAATGCGTTTTTAGCGCATGATTGTACATTTGAGCTGAATGTGTCAAAATCTTAAAAATTAACAGGTGCCCAAGCAATTTCATGCTAGAATCATCATCCGGATGCCAAAATAAACTAAATACAGCAAAAGATTTGAGTGCACAACGTTTGGTTTAGATTTGACAGCCATAATCAGCAATTGTGTACATTTGAGCTGAATGTGTCAAAATCTTAAAAATTAACAGGTGCCCAAGCAATTTCATGCTAGAATCATCATCCGGATGCCAAAATAAATTAAATACAGCAAAAGATTTGAGTGCACAACGTTTGGTTTAGGTTTGACAGCCATAATCACCTTTTTATTGCTTTAAATGCGTTTTTAGCGCATGATTGTACATTTGAGCTCAATGTGTCAAAATCTTAAAAATTAACAGGTGCCCAAGCAATTTCATGCTAGAATCATCATCCGGATGCCAAAATAAACTAAATACAGCAAAAGATTTGAGTGCACAACGTTTGGTTTAGATTTGACAGCCATAATCAGCAATTGTGTACATTTGAGCTGAATGTGTCAAAATCTTAAAAATTAACAGGTGCCCAAACAATTTCATGCTAGAATCATCATCCGGATGCCAAAATAAACTAAATACAGCAAAAGATTTGAGTGCACAACGTTTGGTTTAGGTTTGACAGCCATAATCACCTTTTTATTGCTTTAAATGCGTTTTTAGCGCATGATTGTACATTTGAGCTGAATGTGTCAAAATCTTAAAAATTAACAGGTGCCCAAGCAATTTCATGCTAGAATCATCATCCGGATGCCAAAATAAACTAAATATAGCAAAAGATTTGAGTGCACAACGTTTGGTTTAGGTTTGACAGCCATAATCAGCAATTGTGTACATTTGAGCTGAATGTGTCAAAATCTTAAAAATTAACAGGTGCCCAAGCAATTTCATGCTAGAATCATCATCCGGATGCCAAAATAAACTAAATACAGCAAAAGATTTGAGTGCACAACGTTTGGTTTAGGTTTGACAGCCATAATCACCTTTTTATTGCTTTAAATGCGTTTTTAGCGCATGATTGTACATTTGAGCTGAATGTGTCAAAATCTTAAAAATTAACAGGTGCCCAAGCAATTAAGTGCTAGAATCATCATCCGGATGCCAAAATAAACTAAATACAGCAAAAGATTTGAATGCACAACGTTTGGTTTAGATTTGACAGCCATAATCAGCAATTGTGTACATTTGAGCTGAATGTGTCAAAATCTTAAAAATTAACAGGTGCCCAAGCAATTTCATGCTAGAATCATCATCCCGATGCCAAAATAAACTAAATACAGCAAAAGATTTGAGTGCACAACGTTTGGTTTAGGTTTGACAGCCATAATCACCTTTTTATTGCTTTAAATGCGTTTTTAGCGCATGATTGTACATTTGAGCTGAATGTGTCAAAATCTTAAAAATTAACAGGTGCCCAAGCAATTTCATGCTAGAATCATCATCCGGATGCCAAAATAAACTAAATACAGCAAAAGATTTGAGTGCACAACGTTTGGTTTAGATTTGACAGCCATAATCAGCAGTTGTGTACATTTGAGCTGAATGTGTCAAAATCTTAAAAATTAACAGGTGCCCAAGCAATTTCATGCTAGAATCATCATCCGGATGCCAAAATAAACTAAATACAGCAAAAGATTTGAGTGCACAACGTTTGGTTTAGGTTTGACAGCCATAATCACCTTTTTATTGCTTTAAATGCGTTTTTAGCGCATGATTGTACATTTGAGCTGAATGTGTCAAAATCTTAAAAATTAACAGGTGCCCAAGCAATTAAGTGCTAGAATCATCATCCGGATGCCAAAATAAACTAAATACAGCAAAAGATTTGAGTGCACAACGTTTGGTTTAGATTTGACAGCCATAATCAGCAATTGTGTACATTTGAGCTGAATGTGTCAAAATCTTAAAAATTAACAGGTGCCCAAGCAATTTCATGCTAGAATCATCATCCGGATGCCAAAATAAACTAAATACAGCAAAAGATTTGAGTGCACAACGTTTGGTTTAGGTTTGACAGCCATAATCACCTTTTTATTGCTTTAAATGCGTTTTTAGCGCATGATTGTACATTTGAGCTGAATGTGTCAAAATCTTAAAAATTAACAGGTGCCCAAGCAATTTCATGCTAGAATCATCATCCGGATGCCAAAATAAACTAAATACAGCAAAAGATTTGAGTGCACAACGTTTGGTTTAGATTTGACAGCCATAATCAGCAATTGTGTACATTTGAGCTGAATGTGTCAAAATCTTAAAAATTAACAGGTGCCCAAGCAATTTCATGCTAGAATCATCATCCGGATGCCAAAATAAACTAAATACAGCAAAAGATTTGAGTGCACAACGTTTGGTTTAGGTTTGACAGCCATAATCACCTTTTTATTGCTTTAAATGCGTTTTTAGCGCATGATTGTACATTTGAGCTCAATGTGTCAAAATCTTAAAAATTAACAGGTGCCCAAGCAATTTCATGCTAGAATCATCATCCGGATGCCAAAATAAACTAAATACTGCAAATGATTTGAGTGCACAACGTTTGGTTTAGATTTGACAGCCATAATCAGCAATTGTGTACATTTGAGCTGAATGTGTCAAAATCTTAAAAATTAACAGGTGCCCAAGCAATTTCATGCTAGAATCATCATCCGGATGCCAAAATAAACTAAATACAGCAAAAGATTTGAGTGCACAACGTTTGGTTTAGGTTTGACAGCCATAATCACCTTTTTATTGCTTTAAATGCGTTTTTAGCGCATGATTGTACATTTGAGCTGAATGTGTCAAAATCTTAAAAATTAACAGGTGCCCAAGCAATTAAGTGCTAGAATCATCATCCGGATGCCAAAATAAACTAAATACAGCAAAAGATTTGAGTGCACAACGTTTGGTTTAGATTTGACAGCCATAATCAGCAATTGTGTACATTTGAGCTGAATGTGTCAAAATCTTAAAAATTAACAGGTGCCCAAGCAATTTCATGCTAGAATCATCATCCGGATGCCAAAATAAATTAAATACAGCAAAAGATTTGAGTGCACAACGTTTGGTTTAGGTTTGACAGCCATAATCACCTTTTTATTGCTTTAAATGCGTTTTTAGCGCATGATTGTACATTTGAGCTCAATGTGTCAAAATCTTAAAAATTAACAGGTGCCCAAGCAATTTCATGCTAGAATCATCATCCGGATGCCAAAATAAACTAAATACAGCAAAAGATTTGAGTGCACAACGTTTGGTTTAGATTTGACAGCCATAATCAGCAATTGTGTACATTTGAGCTGAATGTGTCAAAATCTTAAAAATTAACAGGTGCCCAAACAATTTCATGCTAGAATCATCATCCGGATGCCAAAATAAACTAAATACAGCAAAAGATTTGAGTGCACAACGTTTGGTTTAGGTTTGACAGCCATAATCACCTTTTTATTGCTTTAAATGCGTTTTTAGCGCATGATTGTACATTTGAGCTGAATGTGTCAAAATCTTAAAAATTAACAGGTGCCCAAGCAATTTCATGCTAGAATCATCATCCGGATGCCAAAATAAACTAAATATAGCAAAAGATTTGAGTGCACAACGTTTGGTTTAGGTTTGACAGCCATAATCAGCAATTGTGTACATTTGAGCTGAATGTGTCAAAATCTTAAAAATTAACAGGTGCCCAAGCAATTTCATGCTAGAATCATCATCCGGATGCCAAAATAAACTAAATACAGCAAAAGATTTGAGTGCACAACGTTTGGTTTAGGTTTGACAGCCATAATCACCTTTTTATTGCTTTAAATGCGTTTTTAGCGCATGATTGTACATTTGAGCTGAATGTGTCAAAATCTTAAAAATTAACAGGTGCCCAAGCAATTAAGTGCTAGAATCATCATCCGGATGCCAAAATAAACTAAATACAGCAAAAGATTTGAATGCACAACGTTTGGTTTAGATTTGACAGCCATAATCAGCAATTGTGTACATTTGAGCTGAATGTGTCAAAATCTTAAAAATTAACAGGTGCCCAAGCAATTTCATGCTAGAATCATCATCCGGATGCCAAAATAAACTAAATACAGCAAAAGATTTGAGTGCACAACGTTTGGTTTAGGTTTGACAGCCATAATCACCTTTTTATTGCTTTAAATGCGTTTTTAGCGCATGATTGTACATTTGAGCTGAATGTGTCAAAATCTTAAAAATTAACAGGTGCCCAAGCAATTTCATGCTAGAATCATCATCCGGATGCCAAAATAAACTAAATACAGCAAAAGATTTGAGTGCACAACGTTTGGTTTAGATTTGACAGCCATAATCAGCAATTGTGTACATTTGAGCTGAATGTGTCAAAATCTTAAAAATTAACAGGTGCCCAAGCAATTTCATGCTAGAATCATCATCCGGATGCCAAAATAAATTAAATACAGCAAAAGATTTGAGTGCACAACGTTTGGTTTAGGTTTGACAGCCATAATCACCTTTTTATTGCTTTAAATGCGTTTTTAGCGCATGATTGTACATTTGAGCTCAATGTGTCAAAATCTTAAAAATTAACAGGTGCCCAAGCAATTTCATGCTAGAATCATCATCCGGATGCCAAAATAAACTAAATACAGCAAAAGATTTGAGTGCACAACGTTTGGTTTAGATTTGACAGCCATAATCAGCAATTGTGTACATTTGAGCTGAATGTGTCAAAATCTTAAAAATTAACAGGTGCCCAAACAATTTCATGCTAGAATCATCATCCGGATGCCAAAATAAACTAAATACAGCAAAAGATTTGAGTGCACAACGTTTGGTTTAGGTTTGACAGCCATAATCACCTTTTTATTGCTTTAAATGCGTTTTTAGCGCATGATTGTACATTTGAGCTGAATGTGTCAAAATCTTAAAAATTAACAGGTGCCCAAGCAATTTCATGCTAGAATCATCATCCGGATGCCAAAATAAACTAAATATAGCAAAAGATTTGAGTGCACAACGTTTGGTTTAGGTTTGACAGCCATAATCAGCAATTGTGTACATTTGAGCTGAATGTGTCAAAATCTTAAAAATTAACAGGTGCCCAAGCAATTTCATGCTAGAATCATCATCCGGATGCCAAAATAAACTAAATACAGCAAAAGATTTGAGTGCACAACGTTTGGTTTAGGTTTGACAGCCATAATCACCTTTTTATTGCTTTAAATGCGTTTTTAGCGCATGATTGTACATTTGAGCTGAATGTGTCAAAATCTTAAAAATTAACAGGTGCCCAAGCAATTAAGTGCTAGAATCATCATCCGGATGCCAAAATAAACTAAATACAGCAAAAGATTTGAATGCACAACGTTTGGTTTAGATTTGACAGCCATAATCAGCAATTGTGTACATTTGAGCTGAATGTGTCAAAATCTTAAAAATTAACAGGTGCCCAAGCAATTTCATGCTAGAATCATCATCCCGATGCCAAAATAAACTAAATACAGCAAAAGATTTGAGTGCACAACGTTTGGTTTAGGTTTGACAGCCATAATCACCTTTTTATTGCTTTAAATGCGTTTTTAGCGCATGATTGTACATTTGAGCTGAATGTGTCAAAATCTTAAAAATTAACAGGTGCCCAAGCAATTTCATGCTAGAATCATCATCCGGATGCCAAAATAAACTAAATACAGCAAAAGATTTGAGTGCACAACGTTTGGTTTAGATTTGACAGCCATAATCAGCAGTTGTGTACATTTGAGCTGAATGTGTCAAAATCTTAAAAATTAACAGGTGCCCAAGCAATTTCATGCTAGAATCATCATCCGGATGCCAAAATAAACTAAATACAGCAAAAGATTTGAGTGCACAACGTTTGGTTTAGGTTTGACAGCCATAATCACCTTTTTATTGCTTTAAATGCGTTTTTAGCGCATGATTGTACATTTGAGCTGAATGTGTCAAAATCTTAAAAATTAACAGGTGCCCAAGCAATTAAGTGCTAGAATCATCATCCGGATGCCAAAATAAACTAAATACAGCAAAAGATTTGAGTGCACAACGTTTGGTTTAGATTTGACAGCCATAATCAGCAATTGTGTACATTTGAGCTGAATGTGTCAAAATCTTAAAAATTAACAGGTGCCCAAGCAATTTCATGCTAGAATCATCATCCGGATGCCAAAATAAACTAAATACAGCAAAAGATTTGAGTGCACAACGTTTGGTTTAGGTTTGACAGCCATAATCACCTTTTTATTGCTTTAAATGCGTTTTTAGCGCATGATTGTACATTTGAGCTGAATGTGTCAAAATCTTAAAAATTAACAGGTGCCCAAGCAATTTCATGCTAGAATCATCATCCGGATGCCAAAATAAACTAAATACAGCAAAAGATTTGAGTGCACAACGTTTGGTTTAGATTTGACAGCCATAATCAGCAATTGTGTACATTTGAGCTGAATGTGTCAAAATCTTAAAAATTAACAGGTGCCCAAGCAATTTCATGCTAGAATCATCATCCGGATGCCAAAATAAACTAAATACAGCAAAAGATTTGAGTGCACAACGTTTGGTTTAGGTTTGACAGCCATAATCACCTTTTTATTGCTTTAAATGCGTTTTTAGCGCATGATTGTACATTTGAGCTCAATGTGTCAAAATCTTAAAAATTAACAGGTGCCCAAGCAATTTCATGCTAGAATCATCATCCGGATGCCAAAATAAACTAAATACTGCAAAAGATTTGAGTGCACAACGTTTGGTTTAGATTTGACAGCCATAATCAGCAATTGTGTACATTTGAGCTGAATGTGTCAAAATCTTAAAAATTAACAGGTGCCCAAGCAATTTCATGCTAGAATCATCATCCGGATGCCAAAATAAACTAAATACAGCAAAAGATTTGAGTGCACAACGTTTGGTTTAGGTTTGACAGCCATATTCACCTTTTTATTGCTTTAAATGCGTTTTTAGCGCATGATTGTACATTTGAGCTGAATGTGTCAAAATCTTAAAAATTAACAGGTGCCCAAGCAATTAAGTGCTAGAATCATCATCCGGATGCCAAAATAAACTAAATACAGCAAAAGATTTGAGTGCACAACGTTTGGTTTAGATTTGACAGCCATAATCAGCAATTGTGTACATTTGAGCTGAATGTGTCAAAATCTTAAAAATTAACAGGTGCCCAAGCAATTTCATGCTAGAATCATCATCCGGATGCCAAAATAAATTAAATACAGCAAAAGATTTGAGTGCACAACGTTTGGTTTAGGTTTGACAGCCATAATCACCTTTTTATTGCTTTAAATGCGTTTTTAGCGCATGATTGTACATTTGAGCTGAATGTGTCAAAATCTTAAAAATTAACAGGTGCCCAAGCAATTTCATGCTAGAATCATCATCCGGATGCCAAAATAAACTAAATATAGCAAAAGATTTGAGTGCACAACGTTTGGTTTAGGTTTGACAGCCATAATCAGCAATTGTGTACATTTGAGCTGAATGTGTCAAAATCTTAAAAATTAACAGGTGCCCAAGCAATTTCATGCTAGAATCATCATCCGGATGCCAAAATAAACTAAATACAGCAAAAGATTTGAGTGCACAACGTTTGGTTTAGGTTTGACAGCCATAATCACCTTTTTATTGCTTTAAATGCGTTTTTAGCGCATGATTGTACATTTGAGCTGAATGTGTCAAAATCTTAAAAATTAACAGGTGCCCAAGCAATTAAGTGCTAGAATCATCATCCGGATGCCAAAATAAACTAAATACAGCAAAAGATTTGAATGCACAACGTTTGGTTTAGATTTGACAGCCATAATCAGCAATTGTGTACATTTGAGCTGAATGTGTCAAAATCTTAAAAATTAACAGGTGCCCAAGCAATTTCATGCTAGAATCATCATCCGGATGCCAAAATAAACTAAATACAGCAAAAGATTTGAGTGCACAACGTTTGGTTTAGGTTTGACAGCCATAATCACCTTTTTATTGCTTTAAATGCGTTTTTAGCGCATGATTGTACATTTGAGCTGAATGTGTCAAAATCTTAAAAATTAACAGGTGCCCAAGCAATTTCATGCTAGAATCATCATCCGGATGCCAAAATAAACTAAATACAGCAAAAGATTTGAGTGCACAACGTTTGGTTTAGATTTGACAGCCATAATCAGCAATTGTGTACATTTGAGCTGAATGTGTCAAAATCTTAAAAATTAACAGGTGCCCAAGCAATTTCATGCTAGAATCATCATCCGGATGCCAAAATAAACTAAATACAGCAAAAGATTTGAGTGCACAACGTTTGGTTTAGGTTTGACAGCCATAATCACCTTTTTATTGCTTTAAATGCGTTTTTAGCGCATGATTGTACATTTGAGCTCAATGTGTCAAAATCTTACAAATTAACAGGTGCCCAAGCAATTTCATGCTAGAATCATCATCCGGATGCCAAAATAAACTAAATACAGCAAAAGATTTGAGTGCACAACGTTTGGTTTAGATTTGACAGCCATAATCAGCAATTGTGTACATTTGAGCTGAATGTGTCAAAATCTTAAAAATTAACAGGTGCCCAAGCAATTTCATGCTAGAATCATCATCCGGATGCCAAAATAAACTAAATACAGCAAAAGATTTGAGTGCACAACGTTTGGTTTAGGTTTGACAGCCATAATCACCTTTTTATTGCTTTAAATGCGTTTTTAGCGCATGATTGTACATTTGAGCTCAATGTGTCAAAATCTTAAAAATTAACAGGTGCCCAAGCAATTTCATGCTAGAATCATCATCCGGATGCCAAAATAAACTAAATACAGCAAAAGATTTGAGTGCACAACGTTTGGTTTAGATTTGACAGCCATAATCAGCAATTGTGTACATTTGAGCTGAATGTGTCAAAATCTTAAAAATTAACAGGTGCCCAAGCAATTTCATGCTAGAATCATCATCCGGATGCCAAAATAAACTAAATACAGCAAATGATTTGAGTGCACAACGTTTGGTTTAGGTTTGACAGCCATAATCACCTTTTTATTGCTTTAAATGCGTTTTTAGCGCATGATTGTACATTTGAGCTCAATGTGTCAAAATCTTAAAAATTAACAGGTGCCCAAGCAATTAAGTGCTAGAATCATCATCCGGATGCCAAAATAAACTAAATATAGCAAAAGATTTGAGTGCACAACGTTTGGTTTAGGTTTGACAGCCATAATCAGCAATTGTGTACATTTGAGCTGAATGTGTCAAAATCTTAAAAATTAACAGGTGCCCAAGCAAATTCATGCTAGAATCATCATCCGGATGCCAAAATAAACTAAATACAGCAAAAGATTTGAGTGCACAACGTTTGGTTTAGGTTTGACAGCCATAATCACCTTTTTATTGCTTTAAATGCGTTTTTAGCGCATGATTGTACATTTGAGCTCAATGTGTCAAAATCTTAAAAATTAACAGGTGCCCAAGCAATTAAGTGCTAGAATCATCATCCGGATGCCAAAATAAACTAAATACAGCAAAAGATTTGAGTGCACAACGTTTGGTTTAGATTTGACAGCCATAATCAGCAATTGTGTACATTTGAGCTGAATGTGTCAAAATCTTAAAAATTAACAGGTGCCCAAGCAATTTCATGCTAGAATCATCATCCGGATGCCAAAATAAACTAAATACAGCAAAAGATTTGAGTGCACAACGTTTGGTTTAGGTTTGACAGCCATAATCACCTTTTTATTGCTTTAAATGCGTTTTTAGCGCATGATTGTACATTTGAGCTGAATGTGTCAAAATCTTAAAAATTAACAGGTGCCCAAGCAATTTCATGCTAGAATCATCATCCGGATGCCAAAATAAACTAAATATAGCAAAAGATTTGAGTGCACAACGTTTGGTTTAGGTTTGACAGCCATAATCAGCAATTGTGTACATTTGAGCTGAATGTGTCAAAATCTTAAAAATTAACAGGTGCCCAAGCAATTTCATGCTAGAATCATCATCCGGATGCCAAAATAAACTAAATACAGCAAAACATTTGAGTGCACAACGTTTGGTTTAGGTTTGACAGCCATAATCACCTTTTTATTGCTTTAAATGCGTTTTTAGCGCATGATTGTACATTTGAGCTGAATGTGTCAAAATCTTAAAAATTAACAGGTGCCCAAGCAATTTCATGCTAGAATCATCATCCGGATGCCAAAATAAACTAAATACAGCAAAAGATTTGAGTGCACAACGTTTGGTTTAGATTTGACAGCCATAATCAGCAATTGTGTACATTTGAGCTGAATGTGTCAAAATCTTAAAAATTAACAGGTGCCCAAGCAATTTCATGCTAGAATCATCATCCGGATGCCAAAATAAACTAAATACAGCAAAAGATTTGAGTGCACAACGTTTGGTTTATGTTTGACAGCCATAATCACCTTTTTATTGCTTTAAATGCGTTTTTAGCGCATGATTGTACATTTGAGCTGAATGTGTCAAAATCTTAAAAATTAACAGGTGCCCAAGCAATTAAGTGCTAGAATCATCATCCGGATGCCAAAATAAACTAAATACAGCAAAAGATTTGAGTGCACAACGTTTGGTTTAGATTTGACAGCCATAATCAGCAATTGTGTACATTTGAGCTGAATGTGTCAAAATCTTAAAAATTAACAGGTGCCCAAGCAATTTCATGCTAGAATCATCATCCGGATGCCAAAATAAACTAAATACAGCAAAAGATTTGAGTGCACAACGTTTGGTTTAGGTTTGACAGCCATAATCACCTTTTTATTGCTTTAAATGCGTTTTTAGCGCATGATTGTACATTTGAGCTGAATGTATCAAAATCTTAAAAATTAACAGGTGCCCAAGCAATTTCATGCTAGAATCATCATCCGGATGCCAAAATAAACTAAATACAGCAAAAGATTTGAGTGCACAACGTTTGGTTTAGATTTGACAGCCATAATCAGCAGTTGTGTACATTTGAGCTGAATGTGTCAAAATCTTAAAAATTAACAGGTGCCCAAGCAATTTCATGCTAGAATCATCATCCGGATGCCAAAATAAACTAAATACAGCAAAAGATTTGAGTGCACAACGTTTGGTTTAGGTTTGACAGCCATAATCACCTTTTTATTGCTTTAAATGCGTTTTTAGCGCATGATTGTACATTTGAGCTGAATGTGTCAAAATCTTAAAAATTAACAGGTGCCCAAGCAATTAAGTGCTAGAATCATCATCCGGATGCCAAAATAAACTAAATACAGCAAAAGATTTGAGTGCACAACGTTTGGTTTAGATTTGACAGCCATAATCAGCAATTGTGTACATTTGAGCTGAATGTGTCAAAATCTTAAAAATTAACAGGTGCCCAAGCAATTTCATGCTAGAATCATCATCCGGATGCCAAAATAAACTAAATACAGCAAAAGATTTGAGTGCACAACGTTTGGTTTAGGTTTGACAACCATAATCACCTTTTTATTGCTTTAAATGCGTTTTTAGCGCATGATTGTACATTTGAGCTGAATGTGTCAAAATCTTAAAAATTAACAGGTGCCCAAGCAATTTCATGCTAGAATCATCATCCGGATGCCAAAATAAACTAAATACAGCAAAAGATTTGAGTGCACAACGTTTGGTTTAGATTTGACAGCCATAATCAGCAATTGTGTACATTTGAGCTGAATGTGTCAAAATCTTAAAAATTAACAGGTGCCCAAGCAATTTCATGCTAGAATCATCATCCGGATGCCAAAATAAACTAAATACAGCAAAAGATTTGAGTGCACAACGTTTGGTTTAGGTTTGACAGCCATAATCACCTTTTTATTGCTTTAAATGCGTTTTTAGCGCATGATTGTACATTTGAGCTCAATGTGTCAAAATCTTAAAAATTAACAGGTGCCCAAGCAATTTCATGCTAGAATCATCATCCGGATGCCAAAATAAACTAAATACAGCAAAAGATTTGAGTGCACAACGTTTGGTTTAGATTTGACAGCCATAATCAGCAATTGTGTACATTTGAGCTGAATGTGTCAAAATCTTAAAAATTAACAGGTGCCCAAGCAATTTCATGCTAGAATCATCATCCGGATGCCAAAATAAACTAAATACAGCAAAAGATTTGAGTGCACAACGTTTGGTTTAGGTTTGACAGCCATAATCACCTTTTTATTGCTTTAAATGCGTTTTTAGCGCATGATTGTACATTTGAGCTGAATGTGTCAAAATTTTAAAAATTAACAGGTGCCCAAGCAATTTCATGCTAGAATCATCATCCGGATGCCAAAATAAACTAAATACAGCAAAAGATTTGAGTGCACAACGTTTGGTTTAGATTTGACAGCCATAATCAGCAATTGTGTACATTTGAGCTGAATGTGTCAAAATCTTAAAAATTAACAGGTGCCCAAGCAATTTCATGCTAGAATCATCATCCGGATGCCAAAATAAACTAAATACAGCAAAAGATTTGAGTGCACAACGTTTGGTTTAGGTTTGACAGCCATAATCACCTTTTTATTGCTTTAAATGCGTTTTTAGCGCATGATTGTACATTTGAGCTCAATGTGTCAAAATCTTAAAAATTAACAGGTGCCCAAGCAATTTCATGCTAGAATCATCATCCGGATGCCAAAATAAACTAAATACAGCAAAAGATTTGAGTGCACAACGTTTGGTTTAGATTTGACAGCCATAATCAGCAATTGTGTACATTTGAGCTGAATGTGTCAAAATCTTAAAAATTAACAGGTGCCCAAGCAATTTCATGCTAGAATCATCATCCGGATGCCAAAATAAACTAAATACAGCAAAAGATTTGAGTGCACAACGTTTGGTTTAGGTTTGACAGCCATAATCACCTTTTTATTGCTTTAAATGCGTTTTTAGCGCATGATTGTACATTTGAGCTGAATGTGTCAAAATCTTAAAAATTAACAGGTGCCCAAGCAATTTCATGCTAGAATCATCATCCGGATGCCAAAATAAACTAAATACAGCAAAAGATTTGAGTGCACAACGTTTGGTTTAGATTTGACAGCCATAATCAGCAATTGTGTACATTTGAGCTGAATGTGTCAAAATCTTAAAAATTAACAGGTGCCCAAGCAATTTCATGCTAGAATCATCATCCGGATGCCAAAATAAACTAAATACAGCAAAAGATTTGAGTGCACAACGTTTGGTTTAGGTTTGACAGCCATAATCACCTTTTTATTGCTTTAAATGCGTTTTTAGCGCATGATTGTACATTTGAGCTCAATGTGTCAAAATCTTAAAAATTAACAGGTGCCCAAGCAATTTCATGCTAGAATCATCATCCGGATGCCAAAATAAACTAAATACAGCAAAAGATTTGAGTGCACAACGTTTGGTTTAGGTTTGACAGCCATAATCACCTTTTTATTGCTTTAAATGCGTTTTTAGCGCATGATTGTACATTTGAGCTCAATGTGTCAAAATCTTAAAAATTAACAGGTGCCCAAGCAATTAAGTGCTAGAATCATCATCCGGATGCCAAAATAAACTAAATACAGCAAAAGATTTGAGTGCACAACGTTTGGTTTAGATTTGACAGCCATAATCAGCAATTGTGTACATTTGAGCTGAATGTGTCAAAATCTTAAAAATTAACAGGTGCCCAAACAATTTCATGCTAGAATCATCATCCGGATGCCAAAATAAACTAAATACAGCAAAAGATTTGAGTGCACAACGTTTGGTTTAGGTTTGACAGCCATAATCACCTTTTTATTGCTTTAAATGCGTTTTTAGCGCATGATTGTACATTTGAGCTGAATGTGTCAAAATCTTAAAAATTAACAGGTGCCCAAGCAATTTCATGCTAGAATCATCATCCGGATGCCAAAATAAACTAAATATAGCAAAAGATTTGAGTGCACAACGTTTGGTTTAGGTTTGACAGCCATAATCAGCAATTGTGTACATTTGAGCTGAATGTGTCAAAATCTTAAAAATTAACAGGTGCCCAAGCAATTTCATGCTAGAATCATCATCCGGATGCCAAAATAAACTAAATACAGCAAAAGATTTGAGTGCACAACGTTTGGTTTAGGTTTGACAGCCATAATCACCTTTTTATTGCTTTAAATGCGTTTTTAGCGCATGATTGTACATTTGAGCTGAATGTGTCAAAATCTTAAAAATTAACAGGTGCCCAAGCAATTTCATGCTAGAATCATCATCCGGATGCCAAAATAAACGCATTGCTTCAAATGTACAATCGTACATTTGAGCTGAATGTGTCAAAATCTTAAAAATTAACAGGTGCCCAAGCAATTAAGTGCTAGAATCATCATCCGGATGCCAAAATAAACTAAATACAGCAAAAGATTTGAGTGCACAACGTTTGGTTTAGATTTGACAGCCATAATCAGCAATTGTGTACATTTGAGCTGAATGTGTCAAAATCTTAAAAATTAACAGGTGCCCAAGCAATTTCATGCTAGAATCATCATCCGGATGCCAAAATAAACTAAATACAGCAAAAGATTTGAGTGCACAACGTTTGGTTTAGGTTTGACAGCCATAATCACCTTTTTATTGCTTTAAATGCGTTTTTAGCGCATGATTGTACATTTGAGCTGAATGTGTCAAAATCTTAAAAATTAACAGGTGCCCAAGCAATTTCATGCTAGAATCATCATCCGGATGCCAAAATAAACTAAATATAGCAAAAGATTTGAGTGCACAACGTTTGGTTTAGGTTTGACAGCCATAATCAGCAATTGTGTACATTTGAGCTGAATGTGTCAAAATCTTAAAAATTAACAGGTGCCCAAGCAATTAAGTGCTAGAATCATCATCCGGATGCCAAAATAAACTAAATACAGCAAAAGATTTGAGTGCACAACGTTTGGTTTAGGTTTGACAGCCATAATCACCTTTTTATTGCTTTAAATGCGTTTTTAGCGCATGATTGTACATTTCAGCTGAATGTGTCAAAATCTTAAAAATTGACAGGTGCCCAAGCAATTTCATGCTAGAATCATCATCCGGATGCCAAAATAAACTAAATACAGCAAAAGATTTGAGTGCACAACGTTTGGTTTAGATTTGACAGCCATAATCAGCAATTGTGTACATTTGAGCTGAATGTGTCAAAATCTTAAAAATTAACAGGTGCCCAAGCAATTTCATGCTAGAATCATCATCCGGATGCCAAAATAAACTAAATACAGCAAAAGATTTGAGTGCACAACGTTTGGTTTAGGTTTGACAGCCATAATCACCTTTTTATTGCTTTAAATGCGTTTTTAGCGCATGATTGTACATTTGAGCTCAATGTGTCAAAATCTTAAAAATTAACAGGTGCCCAAGCAATTTCATGCTAGAATCATCATCCGGATGCCAAAATAAACTAAATACAGCAAAAGATTTGAGTGCACAACGTTTGGTTTAGATTTGACAGCCATAATCAGCAATTGTGTACATTTGAGCTGAATGTGTCAAAATCTTAAAAATTAACAGGTGCCCAAGCAATTTCATGCTAGAATCATCATCCGGATGCTAAATAAACTAAATACAGCAAAAGATTTGAGTGCACAACGTTTGGTTTAGGTTTGACAGCCATAATCACCTTTTTATTGCTTTAAATGCGTTTTTAGCGCATGATTGTACATTTGAGCTCAATGTGTCAAAATCTTAAAAATTAACAGGTGCCCAAGCAATTTCATGCTAGAATCATCATCCGGATGCCAAAATAAACTAAATACAGCAAAAGATTTGAGTGCACAACGTTTGGTTTAGATTTGACAGCCATAATCAGCAATTGTGTACATTTGAGCTGAATGTGTCAAAATCTTAAAAATTAACAGGTGCCCAAGCAATTTCATGCTAGAATCATCATCCGGATGCCAAAATAAACTAAATACAGCAAAAGATTTGAGTTCACAACGTTTGGTTTAGGTTTGACAGCCATAATCACCTTTTTATTGCTTTAAATGCGTTTTTAGCGCATGATTGTACATTTGAGCTCAATGTGTCAAAATCTTAAAAATTAACAGGTGCCCAAGCAATTAAGTGCTAGAATCATCATCCGGATGCCAAAATAAACTAAATACAGCAAAAGATTTGAGTGCACAACGTTTGGTTTAGATTTGACAGCCATAATCAGCAATTGTGTACATTTGAGCTGAATGTGTCAAAATCTTAAAAATTAACAGGTGCCCAAACAATTTCATGCTAGAATCATCATCCGGATGCCAAAATAAACTAAATACAGCAAAAGATTTGAGTGCACAACGTTTGGTTTAGGTTTGACAGCCATAATCACCTTTTTATTGCTTTAAATGCGTTTTTAGCGCATGATTGTACATTTGAGCTGAATTTGTCAAAATCTTAAAAATTAACAGGTGCCCAAGCAATTTCATGCTAGAATCATCATCCGGATGCCAAAATAAACTAAATACAGCAAAAGATTTGAGTGCACAACGTTTGGTTTAGGTTTGACAGCCATAATCACCTTTTTATTGCTTTAAATGCGTTTTTAGCGCATGATTGTACATTTGAGCTGAATGTGTCAAAATCTTAAAAATTAACAGGTGCCCAAGCAATTTCATGCTAGAATCATCATCCGGATGCCAAAATAAACTAAATACAGCAAAAGATTTGAGTGCACAACGTTTGGTTTAGATTTGACAGCCATAATCAGCAATTGTGTACATTTGAGCTGAATGTGTCAAAATCTTAAAAATTAACAGGTGCCCAAGCAATTTCATGCTAGAATCATCATCCGGATGCCAAAATAAACTAAATACAGCAAAAGATTTGAGTGCACAACGTTTGGTTTAGGTTTGACAGCCATAATCACCTTTTTATTGCTTTAAATGCGTTTTTAGCGCATGATTGTACATTTCAGCTGAATGTGTCAAAATCTTAAAAATTGACAGGTGCCCAAGCAATTTCATGCTAGAATCATCATCCGGATGCCAAAATAAACTAAATACAGCAAAAGATTTGAGTGCACAACGTTTGGTTTAGATTTGACAGCCATAATCAGCAATTGTGTACATTTGAGCTGAATGTGTCAAAATCTTAAAAATTAACAGGTGCCCAAGCAATTTCATGCTAGAATCATCATCCGGATGCCAAAATAAACTAAATACAGCAAAAGATTTGAGTGCACAACGTTTGGTTTAGGTTTGACAGCCATAATCACCTTTTTATTGCTTTAAATGCGTTTTTAGCGCATGATTGTACATTTGAGCTCAATGTGTCAAAATCTTAAAAATTAACAGGTGCCCAAGCAATTTCATGCTAGAATCATCATCCGGATGCCAAAATAAACTAAATACAGCAAAAGATTTGAGTGCACAACGTTTGGTTTAGGTTTGACAGCCATAATCACCTTTTTATTGCTTTAAATGCGTTTTTAGCGCATGATTGTACATTTGAGCTCAATGTGTCAAAATCTTAAAAATTAACAGGTGCCCAAGCAATTAAGTGCTAGAATCATCATCCGGATGCCAAAATAAACTAAATACAGCAAAAGATTTGAGTGCACAACGTTTGGTTTAGATTTGACAGCCATAATCAGCAATTGTGTACATTTGAGCTGAATGTGTCAAAATCTTAAAAATTAACAGGTGCCCAAACAATTTCATGCTAGAATCATCATCCGGATGCCAAAATAAACTAAATACAGCAAAAGATTTGAGTGCACAACGTTTGGTTTAGGTTTGACAGCCATAATCACCTTTTTATTGCTTTAAATGCGTTTTTAGCGCATGATTGTACATTTGAGCTGAATGTGTCAAAATCTTAAAAATTAACAGGTGCCCAAGCAATTTCATGCTAGAATCATCATCCGGATGCCAAAATAAACTAAATATAGCAAAAGATTTGAGTGCACAACGTTTGGTTTAGGTTTGACAGCCATAATCAGCAATTGTGTACATTTGAGCTGAATGTGTCAAAATCTTAAAAATTAACAGGTGCCCAAGCAATTTCATGCTAGAATTATCATCCGGATGCCAAAATAAACTAAATACAGCAAAAGATTTGAGTGCACAACGTTTGGTTTAGGTTTGACAGCCATAATCACCTTTTTATTGCTTTAAATGCGTTTTTAGCGCATGATTGTACATTTGAGCTGAATGTGTCAAAATCTTAAAAATTAACAGGTGCCCAAGCAATTAAGTGCTAGAATCATCATCCGGATGCCAAAATAAACTAAATACAGCAAAAGATTTGAGTGCACAACGTTTGGTTTAGATTTGACAGCCATAATCAGCAATTGTGTACATTTGAGCTGAATGTGTCAAAATCTTAAAAATTAACAGGTGCCCAAGCAATTTCATGCTAGAATCATCATCCGGATGCCAAAATAAACTAAATACAGCAAAAGATTTGAGTGCACAACGTTTGGTTTAGGTTTGACAGCCATAATCACCTTTTTATTGCTTTAAATGCGTTTTTAGCGCATGATTGTACATTTGAGCTGAATGTGTCAAAATCTTAAAAATTAACAGGTGCCCAAGCAATTTCATGCTAGAATCATCATCCGGATGCCAAAATAAACTAAATATAGCAAAAGATTTGAGTGCACAACGTTTGGTTTAGGTTTGACAGCCATAATCAGCAATTGTGTACATTTGAGCTGAATGTGTCAAAATCTTAAAAATTAACAGGTGCCCAAGCAATTAAGTGCTAGAATCATCATCCGGATGCCAAAATAAACTAAATACAGCAAAAGATTTGAGTGCACAACGTTTGGTTTAGATTTGACAGCCATAATCAGCAATTGTGTACATTTGAGCTGAATGTGTCAAAATCTTAAAAATTAACAGGTGCCCAAACAATTTCATGCTAGAATCATCATCCGGATGCCAAAATAAACTAAATACAGCAAAAGATTTGAGTGCACAACGTTTGGTTTAGGTTTGACAGCCATAATCACCTTTTTATTGCTTTAAATGCGTTTTTAGCGCATGATTGTACATTTGAGCTGAATTTGTCAAAATCTTAAAAATTAACAGGTGCCCAAGCAATTTCATGCTAGAATCATCATCCGGATGCCAAAATAAACTAAATACAGCAAAAGATTTGAGTGCACAACGTTTGGTTTAGGTTTGACAGCCATAATCACCTTTTTATTGCTTTAAATGCGTTTTTAGCGCATGATTGTACATTTGAGCTGAATGTGTCAAAATCTTAAAAATTAACAGGTGCCCAAGCAATTTCATGCTAGAATCATCATCCGGATGCCAAAATAAACTAAATACAGCAAAAGATTTGAGTGCACAACGTTTGGTTTAGATTTGACAGCCATAATCAGCAATTGTGTACATTTGAGCTGAATGTGTCAAAATCTTAAAAATTAACAGGTGCCCAAGCAATTTCATGCTAGAATCATCATCCGGATGCCAAAATAAACTAAATACAGCAAAAGATTTGAGTGCACAACGTTTGGTTTAGGTTTGACAGCCATAATCACCTTTTTATTGCTTTAAATGCGTTTTTAGCGCATGATTGTACATTTCAGCTGAATGTGTCAAAATCTTAAAAATTGACAGGTGCCCAAGCAATTTCATGCTAGAATCATCATCCGGATGCCAAAATAAACTAAATACAGCAAAAGATTTGAGTGCACAACGTTTGGTTTAGATTTGACAGCCATAATCAGCAATTGTGTACATTTGAGCTGAATGTGTCAAAATCTTAAAAATTAACAGGTGCCCAAGCAATTTCATGCTAGAATCATCATCCGGATGCCAAAATAAACTAAATACAGCAAAAGATTTGAGTGCACAACGTTTGGTTTAGGTTTGACAGCCATAATCACCTTTTTATTGCTTTAAATGCGTTTTTAGCGCATGATTGTACATTTGAGCTCAATGTGTCAAAATCTTAAAAATTAACAGGTGCCCAAGCAATTTCATGCTAGAATCATCATCCGGATGCCAAAATAAACTAAGTACAGCAAAAGATTTGAGTGCACAACGTTTGGTTTAGGTTTGACAGCCATAATCACCTTTTTATTGCTTTAAATGCGTTTTTAGCGCATGATTGTACATTTGAGCTCAATGTGTCAAAATCTTAAAAATTAACAGGTGCCCAAGCAATTAAGTGCTAGAATCATCATCCGGATGCCAAAATAAACTAAATACAGCAAAAGATTTGAGTGCACAACGTTTGGTTTAGATTTGACAGCCATAATCAGCAATTGTGTACATTTGAGCTGAATGTGTCAAAATCTTAAAAATTAACAGGTGCCCAAACAATTTCATGCTAGAATCATCATCCGGATGCCAAAATAAACTAAATACAGCAAAAGATTTGAGTGCACAACGTTTGGTTTAGGTTTGACAGCCATAATCACCTTTTTATTGCTTTAAATGCGTTTTTAGCGCATGATTGTACATTTGAGCTGAATGTGTCAAAATCTTAAAAATTAACAGGTGCCCAAGCAATTTCATGCTAGAATCATCATCCGGATGCCAAAATAAACTAAATATAGCAAAAGATTTGAGTGCACAACGTTTGGTTTAGGTTTGACAGCCATAATCAGCAATTGTGTACATTTGAGCTGAATGTGTCAAAATCTTAAAAATTAACAGGTGCCCAAGCAATTTCATGCTAGAATCATCATCCGGATGCCAAAATAAACTAAATACAGCAAAAGATTTGAGTGCACAACGTTTGGTTTAGGTTTGACAGCCATAATCACCTTTTTATTGCTTTAAATGCGTTTTTAGCGCATGATTGTACATTTGAGCTGAATGTGTCAAAATCTTAAAAATTAACAGGTGCCCAAGCAATTAAGTGCTAGAATCATCATCCGGATGCCAAAATAAACTAAATACAGCAAAAGATTTGAGTGCACAACGTTTGGTTTAGATTTGACAGCCATAATCAGCAATTGTGTACATTTGAGCTGAATGTGTCAAAATCTTAAAAATTAACAGGTGCCCAAGCAATTTCATGCTAGAATCATCATCCGGATGCCAAAATAAACTAAATACAGCAAAAGATTTGAGTGCACAACGTTTGGTTTAGGTTTGACAGCCATAATCACCTTTTTATTGCTTTAAATGCGTTTTTAGCGCATGATTGTACATTTGAGCTGAATGTGTCAAAATCTTAAAAATTAACAGGTGCCCAAGCAATTTCATGCTAGAATCATCATCCGGATGCCAAAATAAACTAAATATAGCAAAAGATTTGAGTGCACAACGTTTGGTTTAGGTTTGACAGCCATAATCAGCAATTGTGTACATTTGAGCTGAATGTGTCAAAATCTTAAAAATTAACAGGTGCCCAAGCAATTAAGTGCTAGAATCATCATCCGGATGCCAAAATAAACTAAATACAGCAAAAGATTTGAGTGCACAACGTTTGGTTTAGATTTGACAGCCATAATCAGCAATTGTGTACATTTGAGCTGAATGTGTCAAAATCTTAAAAATTAACAGGTGCCCAAACAATTTCATGCTAGAATCATCATCCGGATGCCAAAATAAACTAAATACAGCAAAAGATTTGAGTGCACAACGTTTGGTTTAGGTTTGACAGCCATAATCACCTTTTTATTGCTTTAAATGCGTTTTTAGCGCATGATTGTACATTTGAGCTGAATTTGTCAAAATCTTAAAAATTAACAGGTGCCCAAGCAATTTCATGCTAGAATCATCATCCGGATGCCAAAATAAACTAAATACAGCAAAAGATTTGAGTGCACAACGTTTGGTTTAGGTTTGACAGCCATAATCACCTTTTTATTGCTTTAAATGCGTTTTTAGCGCATGATTGTACATTTGAGCTGAATGTGTCAAAATCTTAAAAATTAACAGGTGCCCAAGCAATTTCATGCTAGAATCATCATCCGGATGCCAAAATAAACTAAATACAGCAAAAGATTTGAGTGCACAACGTTTGGTTTAGATTTGACAGCCATAATCAGCAATTGTGTACATTTGAGCTGAATGTGTCAAAATCTTAAAAATTAACAGGTGCCCAAGCAATTTCATGCTAGAATCATCATCCGGATGCCAAAATAAACTAAATACAGCAAAAGATTTGAGTGCACAACGTTTGGTTTAGGTTTGACAGCCATAATCACCTTTTTATTGCTTTAAATGCGTTTTTAGCGCATGATTGTACATTTCAGCTGAATGTGTCAAAATCTTAAAAATTGACAGGTGCCCAAGCAATTTCATGCTAGAATCATCATCCGGATGCCAAAATAAACTAAATACAGCAAAAGATTTGAGTGCACAACGTTTGGTTTAGATTTGACAGCCATAATCAGCAATTGTGTACATTTGAGCTGAATGTGTCAAAATCTTAAAAATTAACAGGTGCCCAAGCAATTTCATGCTAGAATCATCATCCGGATGCCAAAATAAACTAAATACAGCAAAAGATTTGAGTGCACAACGTTTGGTTTAGGTTTGACAGCCATAATCACCTTTTTATTGCTTTAAATGCGTTTTTAGCGCATGATTGTACATTTGAGCTCAATGTGTCAAAATCTTAAAAATTAACAGGTGCCCAAGCAATTTCATGCTAGAATCATCATCCGGATGCCAAAATAAACTAAGTACAGCAAAAGATTTGAGTGCACAACGTTTGGTTTAGGTTTGACAGCCATAATCACCTTTTTATTGCTTTAAATGCGTTTTTAGCGCATGATTGTACATTTGAGCTCAATGTGTCAAAATCTTAAAAATTAACAGGTGCCCAAGCAATTAAGTGCTAGAATCATCATCCGGATGCCAAAATAAACTAAATACAGCAAAAGATTTGAGTGCACAACGTTTGGTTTAGATTTGACAGCCATAATCAGCAATTGTGTACATTTGAGCTGAATGTGTCAAAATCTTAAAAATTAACAGGTGCCCAAACAATTTCATGCTAGAATCATCATCCGGATGCCAAAATAAACTAAATACAGCAAAAGATTTGAGTGCACAACGTTTGGTTTAGGTTTGACAGCCATAATCACCTTTTTATTGCTTTAAATGCGTTTTTAGCGCATGATTGCACATTTGAGCTGAATGTGTCAAAATCTTAAAAATTAACAGGTGCCCAAGCAATTTCATGCTAGAATCATCATCCGGATGCCAAAATAAACTAAATATAGCAAAAGATTTGAGTGCACAACGTTTGGTTTAGGTTTGACAGCCATAATCAGCAATTGTGTACATTTGAGCTGAATGTGTCAAAATCTTAAAAATTAACAGGTGCCCAAGCAATTTCATGCTAGAATCATCATCCGGATGCCAAAATAAACTAAATACAGCAAAAGATTTGAGTGCACAACGTTTGGTTTAGGTTTGACAGCCATAATCACCTTTTTATTGCTTTAAATGCGTTTTTAGCGCATGATTGTACATTTGAGCTGAATGTGTCAAAATCTTAAAAATTAACAGGTGCCCAAGCAATTAAGTGCTAGAATCATCATCCGGATGCCAAAATAAACTAAATACAGCAAAAGATTTGAGTGCACAACGTTTGGTTTAGATTTGACAGCCATAATCAGCAATTGTGTACATTTGAGCTGAATGTGTCAAAATCTTAAAAATTAACAGGTGCCCAAGCAATTTCATGCTAGAATCATCATCCGGATGCCAAAATAAACTAAATACAGCAAAAGATTTGAGTGCACAACGTTTGGTTTAGGTTTGACAGCCATAATCACCTTTTTATTGCTTTAAATGCGTTTTTAGCGCATGATTGTACATTTGAGCTGAATGTGTCAAAATCTTAAAAATTAACAGGTGCCCAAGCAATTTCATGCTAGAATCATCATCCGGATGCCAAAATAAACTAAATATAGCAAAAGATTTGAGTGCACAACGTTTGGTTTAGGTTTGACAGCCATAATCAGCAATTGTGTACATTTGAGCTGAATGTGTCAAAATCTTAAAAATTAACAGGTGCCCAAGCAATTAAGTGCTAGAATCATCATCCGGATGCCAAAATAAACTAAATACAGCAAAAGATTTGAGTGCACAACGTTTGGTTTAGGTTTGACAGCCATAATCACCTTTTTATTGCTTTAAATGCGTTTTTAGCGCATGATTGTACATTTCAGCTGAATGTGTCAAAATCTTAAAAATTGACAGGTGCCCAAGCAATTTCATGCTAGAATCATCATCCGGATGCCAAAATAAACTAAATACAGCAAAAGATTTGAGTGCACAACGTTTGGTTTAGATTTGACAGCCATAATCAGCAATTGTGTACATTTGAGCTGAATGTGTCAAAATCTTAAAAATTAACAGGTGCCCAAGCAATTTCATGCTAGAATCATCATCCGGATGCCAAAATAAACTAAATACAGCAAAAGATTTGAGTGCACAACGTTTGGTTTAGGTTTGACAGCCATAATCACCTTTTTATTGCTTTAAATGCGTTTTTAGCGCATGATTGTACATTTGAGCTCAATGTGTCAAAATCTTAAAAATTAACAGGTGCCCAAGCAATTTCATGCTAGAATCATCATCCGGATGCCAAAATAAACTAAATACAGCAAAAGATTTGAGTGCACAACGTTTGGTTTAGATTTGACAGCCATAATCAGCAATTGTGTACATTTGAGCTGAATGTGTCAAAATCTTAAAAATTAACAGGTGCCCAAGCAATTTCATGCTAGAATCATCATCCGGATGCCAAAATAAACTAAATACAGCAAAAGATTTGAGTGCACAACGTTTGGTTTAGGTTTGACAGCCATAATCACCTTTTTATTGCTTTAAATGCGTTTTTAGCGCATGATTGTACATTTGAGCTCAATGTGTCAAAATCTTAAAAATTAACAGGTGCCCAAGCAATTTCATGCTAGAATCATCATCCGGATGCCAAAATAAACTAAATACAGCAAAAGATTTGAGTGCACAACGTTTGGTTTAGATTTGACAGCCATAATCAGCAATTGTGTACATTTGAGCTGAATGTGTCAAAATCTTAAAAATTAACAGGTGCCCAAGCAATTTCATGCTAGAATCATCATCCGGATGCCAAAATAAACTAAATACAGCAAAAGATTTGAGTTCACAACGTTTGGTTTAGGTTTGACAGCCATAATCACCTTTTTATTGCTTTAAATGCGTTTTTAGCGCATGATTGTACATTTGAGCTGAATGTGTCAAAATCTTAAAAATTAACAGGTGCCCAAGCAATTTCATGCTAGAATCATCATCCGGATGCCAAAATAAACTAAATACAGCAAAAGATTTGAGTGCACAACGTTTGGTTTAGATTTGACAGCCATAATCAGCAATTGTGTACATTTGAGCTGAATGTGTCAAAATCTTAAAAATTAACAGGTGCCCAAACAATTTCATGCTAGAATCATCATCCGGATGCCAAAATAAACTAAATACAGCAAAAGATTTGAGTGCACAACGTTTGGTTTAGGTTTGACAGCCATAATCACCTTTTTATTGCTTTAAATGCGTTTTTAGCGCATGATTGTACATTTGAGCTGAATTTGTCAAAATCTTAAAAATTAACAGGTGCCCAAGCAATTTCATGCTAGAATCATCATCCGGATGCCAAAATAAACTAAATACAGCAAAAGATTTGAGTGCACAACGTTTGGTTTAGGTTTGACAGCCATAATCACCTTTTTATTGCTTTAAATGCGTTTTTAGCGCATGATTGTACATTTGAGCTGAATGTGTCAAAATCTTAAAAATTAACAGGTGCCCAAGCAATTTCATGCTAGAATCATCATCCGGATGCCAAAATAAACTAAATACAGCAAAAGATTTGAGTGCACAACGTTTGGTTTAGATTTGACAGCCATAATCAGCAATTGTGTACATTTGAGCTGAATGTGTCAAAATCTTAAAAATTAACAGGTGCCCAAGCAATTTCATGCTAGAATCATCATCCGGATGCCAAAATAAACTAAATACAGCAAAAGATTTGAGTGCACAACGTTTGGTTTAGGTTTGACAGCCATAATCACCTTTTTATTGCTTTAAATGCGTTTTTAGCGCATGATTGTACATTTCAGCTGAATGTGTCAAAATCTTAAAAATTGACAGGTGCCCAAGCAATTTCATGCTAGAATCATCATCCGGATGCCAAAATAAACTAAATACAGCAAAAGATTTGAGTGCACAACGTTTGGTTTAGATTTGACAGCCATAATCAGCAATTGTGTACATTTGAGCTGAATGTGTCAAAATCTTAAAAATTAACAGGTGCCCAAGCAATTTCATGCTAGAATCATCATCCGGATGCCAAAATAAACTAAATACAGCAAAAGATTTGAGTGCACAACGTTTGGTTTAGGTTTGACAGCCATAATCACCTTTTTATTGCTTTAAATGCGTTTTTAGCGCATGATTGTACATTTGAGCTGAATGTGTCAAAATCTTAAAAATTAACAGGTGCCCAAGCAATTTCATGCTAGAATCATCATCCGGATGCCAAAATAAACTAAATACAGCAAAAGATTTGAGTGCACAACGTTTGGTTTAGATTTGACAGCCATAATCAGCAATTGTGTACATTTGAGCTGAATGTGTCAAAATCTTAAAAATTAACAGGTGCCCAAGCAATTTCATGCTAGAATCATCATCCGGATGCCAAAATAAACTAAATACAGCAAAAGATTTGAGTGCACAACGTTTGGTTTAGGTTTGACAGCCATAATCACCTTTTTATTGCTTTAAATGCGTTTTTAGCGCATGATTGTACATTTGAGCTCAATGTGTCAAAATCTTAAAAATTAACAGGTGCCCAAGCAATTTCATGCTAGAATCATCATCCGGATGCCAAAATAAACTAAATACAGCAAAAGATTTGAGTGCACAACGTTTGGTTTAGGTTTGACAGCCATAATCACCTTTTTATTGCTTTAAATGCGTTTTTAGCGCATGATTGTACATTTGAGCTGAATGTGTCAAAATCTTAAAAATTAACAGGTGCCCAAGCAATTTCATGCTAGAATCATCATCCGGATGCCAAAATAAACTAAATATAGCAAAAGATTTGAGTGCACAACGTTTGGTTTAGGTTTGACAGCCATAATCAGCAATTGTGTACATTTGAGCTCAATGTGTCAAAATCTTAAAAATTAACAGGTGCCCAAGCAATTTCATGCTAGAATCATCATCCGGATGCCAAAATAAACTAAATACAGCAAAAGATTTGAGTGCACAACGTTTGGTTTAGATTTGACAGCCATAATCAGCAATTGTGTACATTTGAGCTGAATGTGTCAAAATCTTAAAAATTAACAGGTGCCCAAGCAATTTCATGCTAGAATCATCATCCGGATGCCAAAATAAACTAAATACAGCAAAAGATTTGAGTTCACAACGTTTGGTTTAGGTTTGACAGCCATAATCACCTTTTTATTGCTTTAAATGCGTTTTTAGCGCATGATTGTACATTTGAGCTCAATGTGTCAAAATCTTAAAAATTAACAGGTGCCCAAGCAATTAAGTGCTAGAATCATCATCCGGATGCCAAAATAAACTAAATACAGCAAAAGATTTGAGTGCACAACGTTTGGTTTAGATTTGACAGCCATAATCAGCAATTGTGTACATTTGAGCTGAATGTGTCAAAATCTTAAAAATTAACAGGTGCCCAAACAATTTCATGCTAGAATCATCATCCGGATGCCAAAATAAACTAAATACAGCAAAAGATTTGAGTGCACAACGTTTGGTTTAGGTTTGACAGCCATAATCACCTTTTTATTGCTTTAAATGCGTTTTTAGCGCATGATTGTACATTTGAGCTGAATTTGTCAAAATCTTAAAAATTAACAGGTGCCCAAGCAATTTCATGCTAGAATCATCATCCGGATGCCAAAATAAACTAAATACAGCAAAAGATTTGAGTGCACAACGTTTGGTTTAGGTTTGACAGCCATAATCACCTTTTTATTGCTTTAAATGCGTTTTTAGCGCATGATTGTACATTTGAGCTGAATGTGTCAAAATCTTAAAAATTAACAGGTGCCCAAGCAATTTCATGCTAGAATCATCATCCGGATGCCAAAATAAACTAAATACAGCAAAAGATTTGAGTGCACAACGTTTGGTTTAGATTTGACAGCCATAATCAGCAATTGTGTACATTTGAGCTGAATGTGTCAAAATCTTAAAAATTAACAGGTGCCCAAGCAATTTCATGCTAGAATCATCATCCGGATGCCAAAATAAACTAAATACAGCAAAAGATTTGAGTGCACAACGTTTGGTTTAGGTTTGACAGCCATAATCACCTTTTTATTGCTTTAAATGCGTTTTTAGCGCATGATTGTACATTTCAGCTGAATGTGTCAAAATCTTAAAAATTGACAGGTGCCCAAGCAATTTCATGCTAGAATCATCATCCGGATGCCAAAATAAACTAAATACAGCAAAAGATTTGAGTGCACAACGTTTGGTTTAGATTTGACAGCCATAATCAGCAATTGTGTACATTTGAGCTGAATGTGTCAAAATCTTAAAAATTAACAGGTGCCCAAGCAATTTCATGCTAGAATCATCATCCGGATGCCAAAATAAACTAAATACAGCAAAAGATTTGAGTGCACAACGTTTGGTTTAGGTTTGACAGCCATAATCACCTTTTTATTGCTTTAAATGCGTTTTTAGCGCATGATTGTACATTTGAGCTGAATGTGTCAAAATCTTAAAAATTAACAGGTGCCCAAGCAATTTCATGCTAGAATCATCATCCGGATGCCAAAATAAACTAAATACAGCAAAAGATTTGAGTGCACAACGTTTGGTTTAGATTTGACAGCCATAATCAGCAATTGTGTACATTTGAGCTGAATGTGTCAAAATCTTAAAAATTAACAGGTGCCCAAGCAATTTCATGCTAGAATCATCATCCGGATGCCAAAATAAACTAAATACAGCAAAAGATTTGAGTGCACAACGTTTGGTTTAGGTTTGACAGCCATAATCACCTTTTTATTGCTTTAAATGCGTTTTTAGCGCATGATTGTACATTTGAGCTCAATGTGTCAAAATCTTAAAAATTAACAGGTGCCCAAGCAATTTCATGCTAGAATCATCATCCGGATGCCAAAATAAACTAAATACAGCAAAAGATTTGAGTGCACAACGTTTGGTTTAGGTTTGACAGCCATAATCACCTTTTTATTGCTTTAAATGCGTTTTTAGCGCATGATTGTACATTTGAGCTCAATGTGTCAAAATCTTAAAAATTAACAGGTGCCCAAGCAATTAAGTGCTAGAATCATCATCCGGATGCCAAAATAAACTAAATACAGCAAAAGATTTGAGTGCACAACGTTTGGTTTAGATTTGACAGCCATAATCAGCAATTGTGTACATTTGAGCTGAATGTGTCAAAATCTTAAAAATTAACAGGTGCCCAAACAATTTCATGCTAGAATCATCATCCGGATGCCAAAATAAACTAAATACAGCAAAAGATTTGAGTGCACAACGTTTGGTTTAGGTTTGACAGCCATAATCACCTTTTTATTGCTTTAAATGCGTTTTTAGCGCATGATTGTACATTTGAGCTGAATGTGTCAAAATCTTAAAAATTAACAGGTGCCCAAGCAATTTCATGCTAGAATCATCATCCGGATGCCAAAATAAACTAAATATAGCAAAAGATTTGAGTGCACAACGTTTGGTTTAGGTTTGACAGCCATAATCAGCAATTGTGTACATTTGAGCTGAATGTGTCAAAATCTTAAAAATTAACAGGTGCCCAAGCAATTTCATGCTAGAATCATCATCCGGATGCCAAAATAAACTAAATACAGCAAAAGATTTGAGTGCACAACGTTTGGTTTAGGTTTGACAGCCATAATCACCTTTTTATTGCTTTAAATGCGTTTTTAGCGCATGATTGTACATTTGAGCTCAATGTGTCAAAATCTTAAAAATCAACAGGTGCCCAAGCAATTAAGTGCTAGAATCATCATCCGGATGCCAATATAAACTAAATACAGCAAAAGATTTGAGTGCACAACGTTTGGTTTAGATTTGACAGCCATAATCAGCAATTGTGTACATTTGAGCTGAATGTGTCAAAATCTTAAAAATTAACAGGTGCCCAAGCAATTTCATGCTAGAATCATCATCCGGATGCCAAAATAAACTAAATACAGCAAAAGATTTGAGTGCACAACGTTTGGTTTAGGTTTGACAGCCATAATCACCTTTTTATTGCTTTAAATGCGTTTTTAGCGCATGATTGTACATTTGAGCTCAATGTGTCAAAATCTTAAAAATTAACAGGTGCCCAAGCAATTTCATGCTAGAATCATCATCCGGATGCCAAAATAAACTAAATACAGCAAAAGATTTGAGTGCACAACGTTTGGTTTAGATTTGACAGCCATAATCAGCAATTGTGTACATTTGAGCTGAATGTGTCAAAATCTTAAAAATTAACAGGTGCCCAAGCAATTTCATGCTAGAATCATCATCCGGATGCCAAAATAAACTAAATACAGCAAAAGATTTGAGTTCACAACGTTTGGTTTAGGTTTGACAGCCATAATCACCTTTTTATTGCTTTAAATGCGTTTTTAGCGCATGATTGTACATTTGAGCTCAATGTGTCAAAATCTTAAAAATTAACAGGTGCCCAAGCAATTAAGTGCTAGAATCATCATCCGGATGCCAAAATAAACTAAATACAGCAAAAGATTTGAGTGCACAACGTTTGGTTTAGATTTGACAGCCATAATCAGCAATTGTGTACATTTGAGCTGAATGTGTCAAAATCTTAAAAATTAACAGGTGCCCAAACAATTTCATGCTAGAATCATCATCCGGATGCCAAAATAAACTAAATACAGCAAAAGATTTGAGTGCACAACGTTTGGTTTAGGTTTGACAGCCATAATCACCTTTTTATTGCTTTAAATGCGTTTTTAGCGCATGATTGTACATTTGAGCTGAATGTGTCAAAATCTTAAAAATTAACAGGTGCCCAAGCAATTTCATGCTAGAATCATCATCCGGATGCCAAAATAAACTAAATACAGCAAAAGATTTGAGTGCACAACGTTTGGTTTAGGTTTGACAGCCATAATCACCTTTTTATTGCTTTAAATGCGTTTTTAGCGCATGATTGTACATTTGAGCTGAATGTGTCAAAATCTTAAAAATTAACAGGTGCCCAAGCAATTTCATGCTAGAATCATCATCCGGATGCCAAAATAAACTAAATACAGCAAAAGATTTGAGTGCACAACGTTTGGTTTAGATTTGACAGCCATAATCAGCAATTGTGTACATTTGAGCTGAATGTGTCAAAATATTAAAAATTAACAGGTGCCCAAGCAATTTCATGCTAGAATCATCATCCGGATGCCAAAATAAACTAAATACAGCAAAAGATTTGAGTGCACAACGTTTGGTTTAGGTTTGACAGCCATAATCACCTTTTTATTGCTTTAAATGCGTTTTTAGCGCATGATTGTACATTTCAGCTGAATGTGTCAAAATCTTAAAAATTGACAGGTGCCCAAGCAATTTCATGCTAGAATCATCATCCGGATGCCAAAATAAACTAAATACAGCAAAAGATTTGAGTGCACAACGTTTGGTTTAGATTTGACAGCCATAATCAGCAATTGTGTACATTTGAGCTGAATGTGTCAAAATCTTAAAAATTAACAGGTGCCCAAGCAATTTCATGCTAGAATCATCACCCGGATGCCAAAATAAACTAAATACAGCAAAAGATTTGAGTGCACAACGTTTGGTTTAGGTTTGACAGCCATAATCACCTTTTTATTGCTTTAAATGCGTTTTTAGCGCATGATTGTACATTTGAGCTGAATGTGTCAAAATCTTAAAAATTAACAGGTGCCCAAGCAATTTCATGCTAGAATCATCATCCGGATGCCAAAATAAACTAAATACAGCAAAAGATTTGAGTGCACAACGTTTGGTTTAGATTTGACAGCCATAATCAGCAATTGTGTACATTTGAGCTGAATGTGTCAAAATCTTAAAAATTAACAGGTGCCCAAGCAATTTCATGCTAGAATCATCATCCGGATGCCAAAATAAACTAAATACAGCAAAAGATTTGAGTGCACAACGTTTGGTTTAGGTTTGACAGCCATAATCACCTTTTTATTGCTTTAAATGCGTTTTTAGCGCATGATTGTACATTTGAGCTCAATGTGTCAAAATCTTAAAAATTAACAGGTGCCCAAGCAATTTCATGCTAGAATCATCATCCGGATGCCAAAATAAACTAAATACAGCAAAAGATTTGAGTGCACAACGTTTGGTTTAGGTTTGACAGCCATAATCACCTTTTTATTGCTTTAAATGCGTTTTTAGCGCATGATTGTACATTTGAGCTCAATGTGTCAAAATCTTAAAAATTAACAGGTGCCCAAGCAATTAAGTGCTAGAATCATCATCCGGATGCCAAAATAAACTAAATACAGCAAAAGATTTGAGTGCACAACGTTTGGTTTAGATTTGACAGCCATAATCAGCAATTGTGTACATTTGAGCTGAATGTGTCAAAATCTTAAAAATTAACAGGTGCCCAAACAATTTCATGCTAGAATCATCATCCGGATGCCAAAATAAACTAAATACAGCAAAAGATTTGAGTGCACAACGTTTGGTTTAGATTTGACAGCCATAATCAGCAATTGTGTACATTTGAGCTGAATGTGTCAAAATCTTAAAAATTAACAGGTGCCCAAGCAATTTCATGCTAGAATCATCATCCGGATGCCAAAATAAACTAAATACAGCAAAAGATTTGAGTGCACAACGTTTGGTTTAGGTTTGACAGCCATAATCACCTTTTTATTGCTTTAAATGCGTTTTTAGCGCATGATTGTACATTTGAGCTCAATGTGTCAAAATCTTAAAAATTAACAGGTGCCCAAGCAATTTCATGCTAGAATCATCATCCGGATGCCAAAATAAACTAAATACAGCAAAAGATTTGAGTGCACAACGTTTGGTTTAGGTTTGACAGCCATAATCACCTTTTTATTGCTTTAAATGCGTTTTTAGCGCATGATTGTACATTTGAGCTCAATGTGTCAAAATCTTAAAAATTAACAGGTGCCCAAGCAATTAAGTGCTAGAATCATCATCCGGATGCCAAAATAAACTAAATACAGCAAAAGATTTGAGTGCACAACGTTTGGTTTAGATTTGACAGCCATAATCAGCAATTGTGTACATTTGAGCTGAATGTGTCAAAATCTTAAAAATTAACAGGTGCCCAAACAATTTCATGCTAGAATCATCATCCGGATGCCAAAATAAACTAAATACAGCAAAAGATTTGAGTGCACAACGTTTGGTTTAGGTTTGACAGCCATAATCACCTTTTTATTGCTTTAAATGCGTTTTTAGCGCATGATTGTACATTTGAGCTGAATGTGTCAAAATCTTAAAAATTAACAGGTGCCCAAGCAATTTCATGCTAGAATCATCATCCGGATGCCAAAATAAACTAAATATAGCAAAAGATTTGAGTGCACAACGTTTGGTTTAGGTTTGACAGCCATAATCAGCAATTGTGTACATTTGAGCTGAATGTGTCAAAATCTTAAAAATTAACAGGTGCCCAAGCAATTTCATGCTAGAATCATCATCCGGATGCCAAAATAAACTAAATACAGCAAAAGATTTGAGTGCACAACGTTTGGTTTAGGTTTGACAGCCATAATCACCTTTTTATTGCTTTAAATGCGTTTTTAGCGCATGATTGTACATTTGAGCTCAATGTGTCAAAATCTTAAAAATCAACAGGTGCCCAAGCAATTAAGTGCTAGAATCATCATCCGGATGCCAATATAAACTAAATACAGCAAAAGATTTGAGTGCACAACGTTTGGTTTAGATTTGACAGCCATAATCAGCAATTGTGTACATTTGAGCTGAATGTGTCAAAATCTTAAAAATTAACAGGTGCCCAAGCAATTTCATGCTAGAATCATCATCCGGATGCCAAAATAAACTAAATACAGCAAAAGATTTGAGTGCACAACGTTTGGTTTAGGTTTGACAGCCATAATCACCTTTTTATTGCTTTAAATGCGTTTTTAGCGCATGATTGTACATTTGAGCTCAATGTGTCAAAATCTTAAAAATTAACAGGTGCCCAAGCAATTTCATGCTAGAATCATCATCCGGATGCCAAAATAAACTAAATACAGCAAAAGATTTGAGTGCACAACGTTTGGTTTAGATTTGACAGCCATAATCAGCAATTGTGTACATTTGAGCTGAATGTGTCAAAATCTTAAAAATTAACAGGTGCCCAAGCAATTTCATGCTAGAATCATCATCCGGATGCCAAAATAAACTAAATACAGCAAAAGATTTGAGTTCACAACGTTTGGTTTAGGTTTGACAGCCATAATCACCTTTTTATTGCTTTAAATGCGTTTTTAGCGCATGATTGTACATTTGAGCTCAATGTGTCAAAATCTTAAAAATTAACAGGTGCCCAAGCAATTAAGTGCTAGAATCATCATCCGGATGCCAAAATAAACTAAATACAGCAAAAGATTTGAGTGCACAACGTTTGGTTTAGATTTGACAGCCATAATCAGCAATTGTGTACATTTGAGCTGAATGTGTCAAAATCTTAAAAATTAACAGGTGCCCAAACAATTTCATGCTAGAATCATCATCCGGATGCCAAAATAAACTAAATACAGCAAAAGATTTGAGTGCACAACGTTTGGTTTAGGTTTGACAGCCATAATCACCTTTTTATTGCTTTAAATGCGTTTTTAGCGCATGATTGTACATTTGAGCTGAATGTGTCAAAATCTTAAAAATTAACAGGTGCCCAAGCAATTTCATGCTAGAATCATCATCCGGATGCCAAAATAAACTAAATACAGCAAAAGATTTGAGTGCACAACGTTTGGTTTAGGTTTGACAGCCATAATCACCTTTTTATTGCTTTAAATGCGTTTTTAGCGCATGATTGTACATTTGAGCTGAATGTGTCAAAATCTTAAAAATTAACAGGTGCCCAAGCAATTTCATGCTAGAATCATCATCCGGATGCCAAAATAAACTAAATACAGCAAAAGATTTGAGTGCACAACGTTTGGTTTAGATTTGACAGCCATAATCAGCAATTGTGTACATTTGAGCTGAATGTGTCAAAATATTAAAAATTAACAGGTGCCCAAGCAATTTCATGCTAGAATCATCATCCGGATGCCAAAATAAACTAAATACAGCAAAAGATTTGAGTGCACAACGTTTGGTTTAGGTTTGACAGCCATAATCACCTTTTTATTGCTTTAAATGCGTTTTTAGCGCATGATTGTACATTTCAGCTGAATGTGTCAAAATCTTAAAAATTGACAGGTGCCCAAGCAATTTCATGCTAGAATCATCATCCGGATGCCAAAATAAACTAAATACAGCAAAAGATTTGAGTGCACAACGTTTGGTTTAGATTTGACAGCCATAATCAGCAATTGTGTACATTTGAGCTGAATGTGTCAAAATCTTAAAAATTAACAGGTGCCCAAGCAATTTCATGCTAGAATCATCACCCGGATGCCAAAATAAACTAAATACAGCAAAAGATTTGAGTGCACAACGTTTGGTTTAGGTTTGACAGCCATAATCACCTTTTTATTGCTTTAAATGCGTTTTTAGCGCATGATTGTACATTTGAGCTGAATGTGTCAAAATCTTAAAAATTAACAGGTGCCCAAGCAATTTCATGCTAGAATCATCATCCGGATGCCAAAATAAACTAAATACAGCAAAAGATTTGAGTGCACAACGTTTGGTTTAGATTTGACAGCCATAATCAGCAATTGTGTACATTTGAGCTGAATGTGTCAAAATCTTAAAAATTAACAGGTGCCCAAGCAATTTCATGCTAGAATCATCATCCGGATGCCAAAATAAACTAAATACAGCAAAAGATTTGAGTGCACAACGTTTGGTTTAGGTTTGACAGCCATAATCACCTTTTTATTGCTTTAAATGCGTTTTTAGCGCATGATTGTACATTTGAGCTCAATGTGTCAAAATCTTAAAAATTAACAGGTGCCCAAGCAATTTCATGCTAGAATCATCATCCGGATGCCAAAATAAACTAAATACAGCAAAAGATTTGAGTGCACAACGTTTGGTTTAGGTTTGACAGCCATAATCACCTTTTTATTGCTTTAAATGCGTTTTTAGCGCATGATTGTACATTTGAGCTCAATGTGTCAAAATCTTAAAAATTAACAGGTGCCCAAGCAATTAAGTGCTAGAATCATCATCCGGATGCCAAAATAAACTAAATACAGCAAAAGATTTGAGTGCACAACGTTTGGTTTAGATTTGACAGCCATAATCAGCAATTGTGTACATTTGAGCTGAATGTGTCAAAATCTTAAAAATTAACAGGTGCCCAAACAATTTCATGCTAGAATCATCATCCGGATGCCAAAATAAACTAAATACAGCAAAAGATTTGAGTGCACAACGTTTGGTTTAGGTTTGACAGCCATAATCACCTTTTTATTGCTTTAAATGCGTTTTTAGCGCATGATTGTACATTTGAGCTGAATGTGTCAAAATCTTAAAAATTAACAGGTGCCCAAGCAATTTCATGCTAGAATCATCATCCGGATGCCAAAATAAACTAAATATAGCAAAAGATTTGAGTGCACAACGTTTGGTTTAGGTTTGACAGCCATAATCAGCAATTGTGTACATTTGAGCTGAATGTGTCAAAATCTTAAAAATTAACAGGTGCCCAAGCAATTTCATGCTAGAATCATCATCCGGATGCCAAAATAAACTAAATACAGCAAAAGATTTGAGTGCACAACGTTTGGTTTAGGTTTGACAGCCATAATCACCTTTTTATTGCTTTAAATGCGTTTTTAGCGCATGATTGTACATTTGAGCTCAATGTGTCAAAATCTTAAAAATTAACAGGTGCCCAAGCAATTAAGTGCTAGAATCATCATCCGGATGCCAAAATAAACTAAATACAGCAAAAGATTTGAGTGCACAACGTTTGGTTTAGATTTGACAGCCATAATCAGCAATTGTGTACATTTGAGCTGAATGTGTCAAAATCTTAAAAATTAACAGGTGCCCAAGCAATTTCATGCTAGAATCATCATCCGGATGCCAAAATAAACTAAATACAGCAAAAGATTTGAGTGCACAACGTTTGGTTTAGGTTTGACAGCCATAATCACCTTTTTATTGCTTTAAATGCGTTTTTAGCGCATGATTGTACATTTGAGCTCAATGTGTCAAAATCTTAAAAATTAACAGGTGCCCAAGCAATTAAGTGCTAGAATCATCATCCGGATGCCAAAATAAACTAAATACAGCAAAAGATTTGAGTGCACAACGTTTGGTTTAGATTTGACAGCCATAATCAGCAATTGTGTACATTTGAGCTGAATGTGTCAAAATCTTAAAAATTAACAGGTGCCCAAACAATTTCATGCTAGAATCATCATCCGGATGCCAAAATAAACTAAATACAGCAAAAGATTTGAGTGCACAACGTTTGGTTTAGGTTTGACAGCCATAATCACCTTTTTATTGCTTTAAATGCGTTTTTAGCGCATGATTGTACATTTGAGCTGAATGTGTCAAAATCTTAAAAATTAACAGGTGCCCAAGCAATTTCATGCTAGAATCATCATCCGGATGCCAAAATAAACTAAATACAGCAAAAGATTTGAGTGCACAACGTTTGGTTTAGGTTTGACAGCCATAATCACCTTTTTATTGCTTTAAATGCGTTTTTAGCGCATGATTGTACATTTGAGCTGAATGTGTCAAAATCTTAAAAATTAACAGGTGCCCAAGCAATTTCATGCTAGAATCATCATCCGGATGCCAAAATAAACTAAATACAGCAAAAGATTTGAGTGCACAACGTTTGGTTTAGATTTGACAGCCATAATCAGCAATTGTGTACATTTGATCTGAATGTGTCAAAATCTTAAAAATTAACAGGTGCCCAAGCAATTTCATGCTAGAATCATCATCCGGATGCCAAAATAAACTAAATACAGCAAAAGATTTGAGTGCACAACGTTTGGTTTAGGTTTGACAGCCATAATCACCTTTTTATTGCTTTAAATGCGTTTTTAGCGCATGATTGTACATTTCAGCTGAATGTGTCAAAATCTTAAAAATTGACAGGTGCCCAAGCAATTTCATGCTAGAATCATCATCCGGATGCCAAAATAAACTAAATACAGCAAAAGATTTGAGTGCACAACGTTTGGTTTAGATTTGACAGCCATAATCAGCAATTGTGTACATTTGAGCTGAATGTGTCAAAATCTTAAAAATTAACAGGTGCCCAAGCAATTTCATGCTAGAATCATCATCCGGATGCCAAAATAAACTAAATACAGCAAAAGATTTGAGTGCACAACGTTTGGTTTAGGTTTGACAGCCATAATCACCTTTTTATTGCTTTAAATGCGTTTTTAGCGCATGATTGTACATTTGAGCTGAATGTGTCAAAATCTTACAAATTAACAGGTGCCCAAGCAATTTCATGCTAGAATCATCATCCGGATGCCAAAATAAACTAAATACAGCAAAAGATTTGAGTGCACAACGTTTGGTTTAGATTTGACAGCCATAATCAGCAATTGTGTACATTTGAGCTGAATGTGTCAAAATATTAAAAATTAACAGGTGCCCAAGCAATTTCATGCTAGAATCATCATCCGGATGCCAAAATAAACTAAATACAGCAAAAGATTTGAGTGCACAACGTTTGGTTTAGGTTTGACAGCCATAATCACCTTTTTATTGCTTTAAATGCGTTTTTAGCGCAAGATTGTACATTTGAGCTGAATGTGTCAAAATCTTAAAAATTAACAGGTGCCCAAGCAATTAAGTGCTAGAATCATCATCCGGATGCCAAAATAAACTAAATACAGCAAAAGATTTGAGTGCACAACGTTTGGTTTAGATTTGACAGCCATAATCAGCAATTGTGTACATTTGAGCTGAATGTGTCAAAATCTTAAAAATTAACAGGTGCCCAAGCAATTTCATGCTAGAATCATCATCCGGATGCCAAAATAAACTAAATACAGCAAAGGATTTGAGTGCACAACGTTTGGTTTAGGTTTGACAGCCATAATCACCTTTTTATTGCTTTAAATGCGTTTTTAGCGCATGATTGTACATTTGAGCTGAATGTGTCAAAATCTTAAAAATTAACAGGTGCCCAAGCAATTTCATGCTAGAATCATCATCCGGATGCCAAAATAAACTAAATACAGCAAAAGATTTGAGTGCACAACGTTTGGTTTAGATTTGACAGCCATAATCAGCAATTGTGTACATTTGAGCTGAATGTGTCAAAATCTTAAAAATTAACAGGTGCCCAAGCAATTTCATGCTAGAATCATCATCCGGATGCCAAAATAAACTAAATACAGCAAAAGATTTGAGTGCACAACGTTTGGTTTAGGTTTGACAGCCATAATCACCTTTTTATTGCTTTAAATGCGTTTTTAGCGCATGATTGTACATTTGAGCTCAATGTGTCAAAATCTTAAAAATTAACAGGTGCCCAAGCAATTTCATGCTAGAATCATCATCCGGATGCCAAAATAAACTAAATACAGCAAAAGATTTGAGTGCACAACGTTTGGTTTAGATTTGACAGCCATAATCAGCAATTGTGTACATTTGAGCTGAATGTGTCAAAATCTTAAAAATTAACAGGTGCCCAAGCAATTTCATGCTAGAATCATCATCCGGATGCCAAAATAAACTAAATACAGCAAAAGATTTGAGTTCACAACGTTTGGTTTAGGTTTGACAGCCATAATCACCTTTTTATTGCTTTAAATGCGTTTTTAGCGCATGATTGTACATTTGAGCTCAATGTGTCAAAATCTTAAAAATTAACAGGTGCCCAAGCAATTAAGTGCTAGAATCATCATCCGGATGCCAAAATAAACTAAATACAGCAAAAGATTTGAGTGCACAACGTTTGGTTTAGATTTGACAGCCATAATCAGCAATTGTGTACATTTGAGCTGAATGTGTCAAAATCTTAAAAATTAACAGGTGCCCAAACAATTTCATGCTAGAATCATCATCCGGATGCCAAAATAAACTAAATACAGCAAAAGATTTGAGTGCACAACGTTTGGTTTAGGTTTGACAGCCATAATCACCTTTTTATTGCTTTAAATGCGTTTTTAGCGCATGATTGTACATTTGAGCTGAATGTGTCAAAATCTTAAAAATTAACAGGTGCCCAAGCAATTTCATGCTAGAATCATCATCCGGATGCCAAAATAAACTAAATACAGCAAAAGATTTGAGTGCACAACGTTTGGTTTAGGTTTGACAGCCATAATCACCTTTTTATTGCTTTAAATGCGTTTTTAGCGCATGATTGTACATTTGAGCTGAATGTGTCAAAATCTTAAAAATTAACAGGTGCCCAAGCAATTTCATGCTAGAATCATCATCCGGATGCCAAAATAAACTAAATACAGCAAAAGATTTGAGTGCACAACGTTTGGTTTAGATTTGACAGCCATAATCAGCAATTGTGTACATAGCTGAATGTGTCAAAATCTTAAAAATTAACAGGTGCCCAAGCAATTTCATGCTAGAATCATCATCCGGATGCCAAAATAAACTAAATACAGCAAAAGATTTGAGTGCACAACGTTTGGTTTAGGTTTGACAGCCATAATCACCTTTTTATTGCTTTAAATGCGTTTTTTAGCGCATGATTGTACATTTCAGCTGAATGTGTCAAAATCTTAAAAATTGACAGGTGCCCAAGCAATTTCATGCTAGAATCATCATCCGGATGCCAAAATAAACTAAATTACAGCAAAAGATTTGAGTGCACAACGTTTGGTTTAGATTTGACAGCCATAATCAGCAATTGTGTACATTTGAGCTGAATGTGTCAAAATCTTAAAAATTAACAGGTGCCCAAGCAATTTCATGCTAGAATCATCATCCGGATGCCAAAATAAACTAAATACAGCAAAAGATTTGAGTGCACAACGTTTGGTTTAGGGTTTGACAGCCATAATCACCTTTTTATTGCTTTAAATGCGTTTTTAGCGCATGATTGTACATTTGAGCTGAATGTGTCAAAATCTTAAAAATTAACAGGTGCCCAAGCAATTTCATGCTAGAATCATCATCGGATGCCAAAATAAAACTAAATACAGCAAAAGATTTGAGTGCACAACGTTTGGTTTAGATTTGACAGCCATAATCAGCAATTGTGTACATTTGAGCTGAATGTGTCAAAATATTAAAAATTAACAGGTGCCCAAGCAATTTCATGCTAGAATCATCATCCGGATGCCAAAATAAACTAAATACAGCAAAAGATTTGAGTGCACAACGTTTGGTTTAGGTTTGACAGCCATAATCACCTTTTTATTGCTTTAAATGCGTTTTTTAGCGGCAAGATTGTACATTTGAGCTGAATGTGTCAAAATCTTAAAAATTAACAGGTGCCCAAGCAATTATGTGCTAGAATCATCATCCGGATGCCAAAATAAAACTAAATACAGCAAAAGATTTTGAGTGCACAACGTTTGGTTTAGATTTGACAGCCATAATCAGCAATTGTGTACATTTGAGCTGAATGTGTCAAAATCTTAAAAATTAACAGGTGCCCAAGCAATTTCATGCTAGAATCATCATCCGGATGCCAAAATAAACTAAATACAGCAAAAGATTTGAAGTGCACAACGTTTGGTTTAGGTTTGACAGCCATAATCACCTTTTTATTGCTTTAAATGCGTTTTTAGCGCATGATTGTACATTTGAGCTGAATGTGTCAAAATCTTAAAAATTAACAGGTGCCCAAGCAATTTCATGCTAGAATCATCATCCGGATGCCAAAATAAACTAAATACAGCAAAAGATTTGAGTGCACAACGTTTGGTTTAGATTTGACAGCCATAATCAGCAATTGTGTACATTTGAGCTGAATGTGTCAAAATCTTAAAAATTAACAGGTGCCCAAAGCAATTTCATGCTAGAATCATCATCCGGATGCCAAAATAAACTAAATACAGCAAAAGATTTGAGTGCACAACGTTTTGGTTTAGGTTTGACAGCCATAATCACCTTTTTATTGCTTTAAATGCGTTTTTAGCGCATGATTGTACATTTGAGCTCAATGTGTCAAAATCTTAAAAATTAACAGGTGCCCAAGCAATTTTCATGCTAGAATCATCATCCGGATGCCAAAATAAACTAAATACAGCAAAAGATTTGAGTGCACAACGTTTGGTTTAGATTTGACAGCCATAATCAGCAATTGTGTACATTTGAGCTGAATGTGTCAAAATCTTAAAAATTAACAGGTGCCCAAGCAATTTCATGCTAGAATCATCATCCGGATGCCAAAATAAACTAAAATACAGCAAAAGATTTGAGTGCACAACGTTTGGTTTAGGTTTGACAGCCATAATCACCTTTTTTATTGCTTTAAATGCGTTTTTAGCGCATGATTGTACATTTGAGCTCAATGTGTCAAAATCTTAAAAATTAACAGGTGCCCAAGCAATTTCATGCTAGAATCATCATCCGGATGCCAAAATAAACTAAATACAGCAAAAGATTTGAGTGCACAACGTTTGGTTTAGATTTGACAGCCATAATCAGCAATTGTGTACATTTGAGCTGAATGTGTCAAAATCTTAAAAATTAACAGGTGCCCAAGCAATTTCATGCTAGAATCATCATCCGGATGCCAAAATAAACTAAATACAGCAAAAGATTTGAAGTGCACAACGTTTGGGTTTAGGTTTGACAGCCATAATCACCTTTTTATTGCTTTAAATGCGTTTTTAGCGCATGATTGTACATTTGAGCTCAATGTGTCAAAATCTTAAAAATTAACAGGTGCCCAAGCAATTAAGTGCTAGAATCATCATCCGGATGCCAAAATAAACTAAATACAGCAAAAGATTTGAGTGCACAACGTTTGGTTTAGATTTGACAGCCATAATCAGCAATTGTGTACATTTGAGCTGAATGTGTCAAAATCTTAAAAATTAACAGGTGCCCAAACAATTTCATGCTAGAATCATCATCCGGATGCCAAAATAAACTAAATACAGCAAAAGATTTGAAGTGCACAACGTTTGGTTTAGGTTTGTACAGCCATAATCACCTTTTTATTGCTTTTAAATGCGTTTTTAGCGCATGATTGTACATTTGAGCTGAATGTGTCAAAATCTTAAAAATTAACAGGTGCCCAAGCAATTTCATGCTAGAATCATCATCCGGATGCCAAAATAAACTAAATATAGCAAAAGATTTGAGTGCACAACGTTTGGTTTAGGTTTGACAGCCATAATCAGCAATTGTGTACATTTGAGCTGAATGTGTCAAAATCTTAAAAATTAACAGGTGCCCAAGCAATTTCATGCTAGAATCATCATCCGGATGCCAAAATAAACTAAATACAGCAAAAGATTTGAGTGCACAACGTTTGGTTTAGGTTTGACAGCCATAATCACCTTTTTATTGCTTTAAATGCGTTTTTAGCGCATGATTGTACATTTGAGCTCAATGTGTCAAAATCTTAAAAATTAACAGGTGCCCAAGCAATTTCATGCTAGAATCATCATCCGGATGCCAAAATAAACTAAATACAGCAAAAAGATTTGAGTGCACAACGTTTGGTTTAGATTTGACAGCCATAATCAGCAATTGTTGTACATTTGAGCTGAATGTGTCAAAATCTTAAAAATTAACAGGTGCCCCAAGCAATTTCATGCTAGAATCATCATCCGGATGCCAAAATAAACTAAATACAGCAAAAGATTTGAGTGCACAACGTTTGGTTTAGGTTTGACAGCCATAATCACCTTTTTATTGCTTTAAATGCATTTTTAGCGCTATGATTGTACATTTGAGCTCAATGTGTCAAAAATCTAAAATTAACAGGTGCCCCAAGCAATTAAGTGCTAGAATCATCATCCGGATGCCAAAATAAAACTAAATACAGCAAAAGATTTGAAGTGCACAACGTTTGGTTTAGATTTGACAGCCATAATCAGCAATTGTGTACATTTGAGCTGAATGTGTCAAAATCTTAAAAAATTAACAGGTGCCCAAGCAATTTCATGCTAGAATCATCATCCGGATGCCAAAATAAACTAAATACAGCAAAAGATTTGAGTGCACAACGTTTGGTTTAGGTTTGACAGCCATAATCACCTTTTTATTGCTTTAAATGCGTTTTTAGCGCAGATTGTACATTGAGCTGATGTGTCAAAATCTTAAAAATTAACAGGTGCCCAAGCAATTCATGCTAGAATCATCATCCGGATGCCAAAATAAACTAAATACAGCAAAAGATTTGAGTGCACAACGTTTGGTTTAGGTTTGACAGCCATAATCACCTTTTTATTGCTTTAAAATGCGTTTTTTAGCGCATGATTGTACATTTGAGCTCAATGTGTCAAAATCTTAAAAATTAACAGGTGCCCAAGCAATTTCATGCTAGAATCATCATCGCGATGCCAAAATAAACTAAATACAGCAAAAGATTTGAGTGCACAACGTTTGGTTTAGATTTGACAGCCATAATCAGCAATTGTGTACATTTGAGCTGAATGTGTCAAAATCTTAAAATTAACAGGTGCCCAAGCAATTTCATGCTAGAATCATCATCCGGATGCAAAATAAACTAAATACAGCAAAAGATTTGAGTGCACAACGTTTGGTTTAGGTTTGACAGCCATAATCACCTTTTTATTGCTTTAAATGCATTTTTAGCGCATGATTGTAATTTGAGCTCAATGTGTCAAAATCTTAAAAATTAACAGGTGCCCAAGCAATTTCATGCTAGAATCATCATCCGGATGCCAAAATAAACTAAATACAGCAAAAGATTTGAGTGCACAACGTTTGGTTTTAGATTTGACAGCCATAATCAGCAATTGTGTACATTTGAGCTGAATGTGTCAAAATCTTAAAAATTAACAGGTGCCCAAGCAATTTCATGCTAGAATCATCATCCGGATGCCAAAATAAACTAAATACAGCAAAAGATTTGAGTGCACAACGTTTGGTTTAGGTTGACAGCCATAATCACCTTTTTATTGCTTTAAATGCGTTTTTAGCGCATGATTGTACATTTGAGCTGAATGTGTCAAAATCTTAAAAATTAACAGGTGCCCCAAGCAATTTCATGCTAGAATCATCATCCGGATGCCAAATAAACTAAATACAGCAAAAGATTTGAGTGCACAACGTTTGGTTTAGATTTGACAGCCATAATCAGCAATTGTGTACATTTGAGCTGAATGTGTCAAAATCTTAAAAATTAACAGGATGCCCAAGCAATTTCATGCTAGAATCATCATCCGGATGCCAAAATAAACTAAATACAGCAAAAGATTTGAGTGCACAACGTTTGGTTTAGGTTTGACAGCCATAATCACCTTTTTATTGCTTTAAATGCGATTTTAGCGCATGATTGTACATTTGAGCTCAATGTGTCAAAATCTTAAAAATTAACAGGTGCCCAAGCAATTAAGTGCTAGAATCATCATCCGGATGCCAAAATAAACTAAATACAGCAAAAGATTTGAGTGCACAACGTTTGGTTTAGATTTGACAGCCATAATCAGCAATTGTGTACATTTGAGCTGAATGTGTCAAAATCTTAAAAATTAACAGGTGCCCAAGCAATTTCATGCTAGAATCATCATCCGGATGCCAAAATAAAACTAAATACAGCAAAAGATTTGAGTGCACAACGTTTGGTTTAGGTTTGACAGCCATAATCACCTTTTTATTGCTTTTAAATGCGTTTTTAGCGCATGATTGTACATTTGAGCTCAATGTGTCAAAATCTTAAAAATTAACAGGTGCCCAAGCAATTTCATGCTAGAATCATCATCCGGATGCCAAAATAAACTAAATACAGCAAAAGATTTGAAGTGCACAACGTTTGGTTTAGATTTGACAGCCATAATCAGCATTTGTGTACATTTGAGCTGAATGTGTCAAAATCTTAAAAATTAACAGGTGCCCAAGCAATTTCATGCTAGAATCATCATCCGGATGCCAAAATAAACTAAATACAGCAAAAGATTTGAAGTGCACAACGTTTGGTTTAGGTTTGACAGCCATAATCACCTTTTTATTGCTTTAAATGCGTTTTTAGCGCATGATTGTACATTTGAGCTCAATGTGTCAAAATCTTAAAAATTAACAGGTGCCCAAGCAATTTCATGCTAGAATCATCATCCGGATGCCAAAATAAACTAAATACAGCAAAAGATTTGAGTGCACAACGTTTGGTTTAGATTTGACAGCCATAATCAGCAATTGTGTACATTTGAGCTGAATGTGTCAAAATCTTAAAAATTAACAGGTGCCCAAGCAATTTCATGCTAGAATCATCATCCGGATGCCAAAATAAACTAAATACAGCAAAAGATTTGAGTGCACAACGTTTTGGTTTAGGTTTGACAGCCATAATCACCTTTTTATTGCTTTAAATGCATTTTTAGCGCATGATTGTACATTTGAGCTCAATGTGTCAAAATCTTAAAAATTAACAGGTGCCCAAGCAATTTCATGCTAGAATCATCATCCTGATGCCAAAATAAACTAAATACAGCAAAAGATTTTGAGTGCACAACGTTTGGTTTAGATTTGACAGCCATAATCAGCAATTGTGTACATTTGAGCTGAATGTGTCAAAATCTTAAAAATTAACAGGTGCCCAAGCAATTTCATGCTAGAATCATCATCCGGATGCCAAAATAAACTAAATACAGCAAAAGATTTGAGTGCACAACGTTTGGTTTAGGTTTGACAGCCATAATCACCTTTTTATTGCTTTAAATGCGTTTTTAGGCGCATGATTGTACATTTCAGCTGAATGTGTCAAAATCTTAAAAATTGACAGGTGCCCAAGCAATTTCATGCTAGAATCATCATCCGGATGCCAAAATAAACTAAATACAGCAAAAGATTTGAGTGCACAACGTTGGTTTAGATTTGACAGCATAATCAGCAATTGTGTACATTTGAGCTGAATGTGTCAAAATCTTAAAAATTAACAGGTGCCCAAGACAATTTCATGCTAGAATCATCATCCGGATGCCAAAATAAACTAAATACAGCAAAAGATTTGAGTGCACAACGTTTGGTTTAGGTTTGACAGCCATAATCACCTTTTTATTGCTTTAAATGCGTTTTTAGCGCATGATTGTACATTTGAGCTGAATGTGTCAAAATCTTAAAAATTAACAGGTGCCCAAGCAATTTCATGCTAGAATCATCATCCGGATGCCAAAATAAACTAAATACAGCAAAAGATTTGAGTGCACAACGTTTGGTTTAGGTTTGACAGCCATAATCACCTTTTTATTGCTTTAAATGCGTTTTTAGCGCATGATTGTACATTTGAGCTCAATGGTGTCAAAATCTTAAAAATTAACAGGTGCCCAAGCAATTAAGTGCTAGAATCATCATCCGGATGCCAAAATAAACTAAATACAGCAAAAGATTTGAGTGCACAACGTTTGGTTTAGATTTGACAGCCATAATCAGCAATTGTGTACATTTGAGCTGAATGTGTCAAAATCTTAAAAATTAACAGGTGCCCAAACAATTTCATGCTAGAATCATCATCCGGATGCCAAAATAAACTAAATACAGCAAAAGATTTGAGTGCACAACGTTTGGTTTAGGTTTGACAGCCATAATCACCTTTTTATTGCTTTAAATGCGTTTTTAGCGCATGATTGTACATTTGAGCTCAATGTGTCAAAATCTTAAAAATTAACAGGTGCCCAAGCAATTAAGTGCTAGAATCATCATCCGGATGCCAAAATAAACTAAATACAGCAAAAGATTTGAGTGCACAACGTTTGGTTTAGATTTGACAGCCATAATCAGCAATTGTGTACATTTGAGCTGAATGTGTCAAAATCTTAAAAATTAACAGGTGCCCAAACAATTTCATGCTAGAATCATCATCCGGATGCCAAAATAAACTAAATACAGCAAAAGATTTGAGTGCACAACGTTTGGTTTAGGTTTGACAGCCATAATCACCTTTTATTGCTTTAAATGCGTTTTTAGCGCATGATTGTACATTTGAGCTCAATGTGTCAAAATCTTAAAAATTAACAGGTGCCCAAGCAATTTCATGCTAGAATCATCATCCGGATGCCAAAATAAACTAAATACAGCAAAAGATTTGAGTGCACAACGTTTGGTTTAGATTTGACAGCCATAATCAGCAATTGTGTACATTTGAGCTGAATGTGTCAAAATCTTAAAAATTAACAGGTGCCCAAGCAATTTCATGCTAGAATCATCATCCGGATGCCAAAATAAACTAAATACAGCAAAAGATTTGAGTGCACAACGTTTGGTTTAGGTTTGACAGCCATAATCACCTTTTTATTGCTTTAAATGCATTTTTTAGCGCATGATTGTACATTTGAGCTCAATGTGTCAAAATCTTAAAAATTAACAGGTGCCCAAGCAATTAAGTGCTAGAATCATCATCCGGATGCCAAAATAAACTAAATACAGCAAAAGATTTGAGTGCACAACGTTTGGTTTAGATTTGACAGCCATAATCAGCAATTGTGTACATTTGAGCTGAATGTGTCAAAATCTTAAAAATTAACAGGTGCCCAAACAATTTCATGCTAGAATCATCATCCGGATGCCAAAATAAACTAAATACAGCAAAAGATTTGAGTGCACAACGGTTTGGTTTAGGTTTGACAGCCATAATCACCTTTTTATTGCTTTAAATGCGTTTTTAGCGCATGATTGTACATTTGAGCTGAATGTGTCAAAATCTTAAAAATTAACAGGTGCCCAAGCAATTTCATGCTAGAATCATCATCCGGATGCCAAAATAAACTAAATATAGCAAAAGATTTGAGTGCACAACGTTTGGTTTAGGTTTGACAGCCATAATCAGCAATTGTGTACATTTGAGCTGAATGTGTCAAAATCTTAAAAATTAACAGGTGCCCAAGCAATTTCATGCTAGAATCATCATCCGGATGCCAAAATAAACTAAATACAGCAAAAGATTTGAGTGCACAACGTTTGGTTTAGGTTTGACAGCCATAATCACCTTTTTATTGCTTTAAATGCGTTTTTAGCGCATGATTGTACATTTGAGCTCAATGTGTCAAAATCTTAAAAATTAACAGGTGCCCAAGCAATTTCATGCTAGAATCATCATCCGGATGCCAAAATAAACTAAATACAGCAAAAGATTTGAGTGCACAACGTTTGGTTTAGATTTGACAGCCATAATCAGCAATTGTGTACATTTGAGCTGAATGTGTCAAAATCTTAAAAATTAACAGGTGCCCAAGCAATTTCATGCTAGAATCATCATCCGGATGCCAAAATAAACTAAATACAGCAAAAGATTTGAGTGCACAACGTTTGGTTTAGGTTTGACAGCCATAATCACCTTTTTATTGCTTTAAATGCATTTTTAGCGCATGATTGTACATTTGAGCTCAATGTGTCAAAATCTTAAAAATTAACAGGTGCCCAAGCAATTTCATGCTAGAATCATCATCCGGATGCCAAAATAAACTAAATACAGCAAAAGATTTGAGTGCACAACGTTTGGTTTAGATTTGACAGCCATAATCAGCAATTGTGTACATTTGAGCTGAATGTGTCAAAATCTTAAAAATTAACAGGTGCCCAAGCAATTTCATGCTAGAATCATCATCCGGATGCCAAAATAAACTAAATACAGCAAAAGATTTGAGTGCACAACGTTTGGTTTAGGTTTGACAGCCATAATCACCTTTTTATTGCTTTAAATGCGTTTTTAGCGCATGATTGTACATTTCAGCTGAATGTGTCAAAATCTTAAAAATTGACAGGTGCCCAAGCAATTTCATGCTAGAATCATCATCCGGATGCCAAAATAAACTAAATACAGCAAAAGATTTGAGTGCACAACGTTTGGTTTAGATTTGACAGCCATAATCAGCAATTGTGTACATTTGAGCTGAATGTGTCAAAATCTTAAAAATTAACAGGTGCCCAAGCAATTTCATGCTAGAATCATCATCCGGATGCCAAAATAAACTAAATACAGCAAAAGATTTGAGTGCACAACGTTTGGTTTAGGTTTGACAGCCATAATCACCTTTTTATTGCTTTAAATGCGTTTTTAGCGCATGATTGTACATTTGAGCTGAATGTGTCAAAATCTTAAAAATTAACAGGTGCCCAAGCAATTTCATGCTAGAATCATCATCCGGATGCCAAAATAAACTAAATACAGCAAAAGATTTGAGTGCACAACGTTTGGTTTAGATTTGACAGCCATAATCAGCAATTGTGTACATTTGAGCTGAATGTGTCAAAATCTTAAAAATTAACAGGTGCCCAAGCAATTAAGTGCTAGAATCATCATCCGGATGCCAAAATAAACTAAATACAGCAAAAGATTTGAGTGCACAACGTTTGGTTTAGATTTGACAGCCATAATCAGCAATTGTGTACATTTGAGCTGAATGTGTCAAAATCTTAAAAATTAACAGGTGCCCAAGCAATTTCATGCTAGAATCATCATCCGGATGCCAAAATAAACTAAATACAGCAAAAGATTTGAGTGCACAACGTTTGGTTTAGGTTTGACAGCCATAATCACCTTTTTATTGCTTTAAATGCGTTTTTAGCGCATGATTGTACATTTGAGCTGAATGTGTCAAAATCTTAAAAATTAACAGGTGCCCAAGCAATTTCATGCTAGAATCATCATCCGGATGCCAAAATAAACTAAATACAGCAAAAGATTTGAGTGCACAACGTTTGGTTTAGATTTGACAGCCATAATCAGCAATTGTGTACATTTGAGCTGAATGTGTCAAAATCTTAAAAATTAACAGGTGCCCAAGCAATTTCATGCTAGAATCATCATCCGGATGCCAAAATAAACTAAATACAGCAAAAGATTTGAGTGCACAACGTTTGGTTTAGGTTTGACAGCCATAATCACCTTTTTATTGCTTTAAATGCGTTTTTAGCGCATGATTGTACATTTCAGCTGAATGTGTCAAAATCTTAAAAATTGACAGGTGCCCAAGCAATTTCATGCTAGAATCATCATCCGGATGCCAAAATAAACTAAATACAGCAAAAGATTTGAGTGCACAACGTTTGGTTTAGATTTGACAGCCATAATCAGCAATTGTGTACATTTGAGCTGAATGTGTCAAAATCTTAAAAATTAACAGGTGCCCAAGCAATTTCATGCTAGAATCATCATCCGGATGCCAAAATAAACTAAATACAGCAAAAGATTTGAGTGCACAACGTTTGGTTTAGATTTGACAGCCATAATCAGCAATTGTGTACATTTGAGCTGAATGTGTCAAAATCTTAAAAATTAACAGGTGCCCAAGCAATTTCATGCTAGAATCATCATCCGGATGCCAAAATAAACTAAATACAGCAAAAGATTTGAGTGCACAACGTTTGGTTTAGGTTTGACAGCCATAATCACCTTTTTATTGCTTTAAATGCATTTTTAGCGCATGATTGTACATTTGAGCTCAATGTGTCAAAATCTTAAAAATTAACAGGTGCCCAAGCAATTTCATGCTAGAATCATCATCCGGATGCCAAAATAAACTAAATACAGCAAAAGATTTGAGTGCACAACGTTTGGTTTAGATTTGACAGCCATAATCAGCAATTGTGTACATTTGAGCTGAATGTGTCAAAATCTTAAAAATTAACAGGTGCCCAAGCAATTTCATGCTAGAATCATCATCCGGATGCCAAAATAAACTAAATACAGCAAAAGATTTGAGTGCACAACGTTTGGTTTAGGTTTGACAGCCATAATCACCTTTTTATTGCTTTAAATGCGTTTTTAGCGCATGATTGTACATTTCAGCTGAATGTGTCAAAATCTTAAAAATTGACAGGTGCCCAAGCAATTTCATGCTAGAATCATCATCCGGATGCCAAAATAAACTAAATACAGCAAAAGATTTGAGTGCACAACGTTTGGTTTAGATTTGACAGCCATAATCAGCAATTGTGTACATTTGAGCTGAATGTGTCAAAATCTTAAAAATTAACAGGTGCCCAAGCAATTTCATGCTAGAATCATCATCCGGATGCCAAAATAAACTAAATACAGCAAAAGATTTGAGTGCACAACGTTTGGTTTAGGTTTGACAGCCATAATCACCTTTTTATTGCTTTAAATGCGTTTTTAGCGCATGATTGTACATTTGAGCTCAATGTGTCAAAATCTTAAAAATTAACAGGTGCCCAAGCAATTTCATGCTAGAATCATCATCCGGATGCCAAAATAAACTAAATACAGCAAAAGATTTGAGTGCACAACGTTTGGTTTAGATTTGACAGCCATAATCAGCAATTGTGTACATTTGAGCTGAATGTGTCAAAATCTTAAAAATTAACAGGTGCCCAAGCAATTTCATGCTAGAATCATCATCCGGATGCCAAAATAAACTAAATACAGCAAAAGATTTGAGTGCACAACGTTTGGTTTAGGTTTGACAGCCATAATCACCTTTTTATTGCTTTAAATGCGTTTTTAGCGCATGATTGTACATTTGAGCTCAATGTGTCAAAATCTTAAAAATTAACAGGTGCCCAAGCAATTTCATGCTAGAATCATCATCCGGATGCCAAAATAAACTAAATACAGCAAAAGATTTGAGTGCACAACGTTTGGTTTAGATTTGACAGCCATAATCAGCAATTGTGTACATTTGAGCTGAATGTGTCAAAATCTTAAAAATTAACAGGTGCCCAAGCAATTTCATGCTAGAATCATCATCCGGATGCCAAAATAAACTAAATACAGCAAAAGATTTGAGTGCACAACGTTTGGTTTAGGTTTGACAGCCATAATCACCTTTTTATTGCTTTAAATGCGTTTTTAGCGCATGATTGTACATTTGAGCTGAATGTGTCAAAATCTTAAAAATTAACAGGTGCCCAAGCAATTTCATGCTAGAATCATCATCCGGATGCCAAAATAAACTAAATACAGCAAAAGATTTGAGTGCACAACGTTTGGTTTAGATTTGACAGCCATAATCAGCAATTGTGTACATTTGAGCTGAATGTGTCAAAATCTTAAAAATTAACAGGTGCCCAAGCAATTAAGTGCTAGAATCATCATCCGGATGCCAAAATAAACTAAATACAGCAAAAGATTTGAGTGCACAACGTTTGGTTTAGATTTGACAGCCATAATCAGCAATTGTGTACATTTGAGCTGAATGTGTCAAAATCTTAAAAATTAACAGGTGCCCAAGCAATTTCATGCTAGAATCATCATCCGGATGCCAAAATAAACTAAATACAGCAAAAGATTTGAGTGCACAACGTTTGGTTTAGGTTTGACAGCCATAATCACCTTTTTATTGCTTTAAATGCGTTTTTAGCGCATGATTGTACATTTGAGCTGAATGTGTCAAAATCTTTAAAATTAACAGGTGCCCAAGCAATTTCATGCTAGAATCATCATCCGGATGCCAAAATAAACTAAATACAGCAAAAGATTTGAGTGCACAACGTTTGGTTTAGATTTGACAGCCATAATCAGCAATTGTGTACATTTGAGCTGAATGTGTCAAAATCTTAAAAATTAACAGGTGCCCAAGCAATTAAGTGCTAGAATCATCATCCGGATGCCAAAATAAACTAAATACAGCAAAAGATTTGAGTGCACAACGTTTGGTTTAGATTTGACAGCCATAATCAGCAATTGTGTACATTTGAGCTGAATGTGTCAAAATCTTAAAAATTAACAGGTGCCCAAGCAATTTCATGCTAGAATCATCATCCGGATGCCAAAATAAACTAAATACAGCAAAAGATTTGAGTGCACAACGTTTGGTTTAGGTTTGACAGCCATAATCACCTTTTTATTGCTTTAAATGCATTTTTAGCGCATGATTGTACATTTGAGCTCAATGTGTCAAAATCTTAAAAATTAACAGGTGCCCAAGCAATTTCATGATAGAATCATCATCCGGATGCCAAAATAAACTAAATACAGCAAAAGATTTGAGTGCACAACGTTTGGTTTAGATTTGACAGCCATAATCAGCAATTGTGTACATTTGAGCTGAATGTGTCAAAATCTTAAAAATTAACAGGTGCCCAAGCAATTTCATGCTAGAATCATCATCCGGATGCCAAAATAAACTAAATACAGCAAAAGATTTGAGTGCACAACGTTTGGTTTAGGTTTGACAGCCATAATCACCTTTTTATTGCTTTAAATGCGTTTTTAGCGCATGATTGTACATTTCAGCTGAATGTGTCAAAATCTTAAAAATTGACAGGTGCCCAAGCAATTTCATGCTAGAATCATCATCCGGATGCCAAAATAAACTAAATACAGCAAAAGATTTGAGTGCACAACGTTTGGTTTAGATTTGACAGCCATAATCAGCAATTGTGTACATTTGAGCTGAATGTGTCAAAATCTTAAAAATTAACAGGTGCCCAAGCAATTTCATGCTAGAATCATCATCCGGATGCCAAAATAAACTAAATACAGCAAAAGATTTGAGTGCACAACGTTTGGTTTAGGTTTGACAGCCATAATCACCTTTTTATTGCTTTAAATGCGTTTTTAGCGCATGATTGTACATTTGAGCTCAATGTGTCAAAATCTTAAAAATTAACAGGTGCCCAAGCAATTTCATGCTAGAATCATCATCCGGATGCCAAAATAAACTAAATACAGCAAAAGATTTGAGTGCACAACGTTTGGTTTAGATTTGACAGCCATAATCAGCAATTGTGTACATTTGAGCTGAATGTGTCAAAATCTTAAAAATTAACAGGTGCCCAAGCAATTTCATGCTAGAATCATCATCCGGATGCCAAAATAAACTAAATACAGCAAAAGATTTGAGTGCACAACGTTTGGTTTAGGTTTGACAGCCATAATCACCTTTTTATTGCTTTAAATGCGTTTTTAGCGCATGATTGTACATTTGAGCTGAATGTGTCAAAATCTTAAAAATTAACAGGTGCCCAAGCAATTTCATGCTAGAATCATCATCCGGATGCCAAAATAAACTAAATACAGCAAAAGATTTGAGTGCACAACGTTTGGTTTAGATTTGACAGCCATAATCAGCAATTGTGTACATTTGAGCTGAATGTGTCAAAATCTTAAAAATTAACAGGTGCCCAAGCAATTTCATGCTAGAATCATCATCCGGATGCCAAAATAAACTAAATACAGCAAAAGATTTGAGTGCACAACGTTTGGTTTAGGTTTGACAGCCATAATCACCTTTTTATTGCTTTAAATGCGTTTTTAGCGCATGATTGTACATTTGAGCTCAATGTGTCAAAATCTTAAAAATTAACAGGTGCCCAAGCAATTTCATGCTAGAATCATCATCCGGATGCCAAAATAAACTAAATACAGCAAAAGATTTGAGTGCACAACGTTTGGTTTAGATTTGACAGCCATAATCAGCAATTGTGTACATTTGAGCTGAATGTGTCAAAATCTTAAAAATTAACAGGTGCCCAAGCAATTTCATGCTAGAATCATCATCCGGATGCCAAAATAAACTAAATACAGCAAAAGATTTGAGTGCACAACGTTTGGTTTAGGTTTGACAGCCATAATCACCTTTTTATTGCTTTAAATGCGTTTTTAGCGCATGATTGTACATTTGAGCTCAATGTGTCAAAATCTTAAAAATTAACAGGTGCCCAAGCAATTTCATGCTAGAATCATCATCCGGATGCCAAAATAAACTAAATACAGCAAAAGATTTGAGTGCACAACGTTTGGTTTAGATTTGACAGCCATAATCAGCAATTGTGTACATTTGAGCTGAATGTGTCAAAATCTTAAAAATTAACAGGTGCCCAAGCAATTTCATGCTAGAATCATCATCCGGATGCCAAAATAAACTAAATACAGCAAAAGATTTGAGTGCACAACGTTTGGTTTAGGTTTGACAGCCATAATCACCTTTTTATTGCTTTAAATGCGTTTTTAGCGCATGATTGTACATTTGAGCTGAATGTGTCAAAATCTTAAAAATTAACAGGTGCCCAAGCAATTTCATGCTAGAATCATCATCCGGATGCCAAAATAAACTAAATACAGCAAAAGATTTGAGTGCACAACGTTTGGTTTAGATTTGACAGCCATAATCAGCAATTGTGTACATTTGAGCTGAATGTGTCAAAATCTTAAAAATTAACAGGTGCCCAAGCAATTAAGTGCCAGAATCATCATCCGGATGCCAAAATAAACTAAATACAGCAAAAGATTTGAGTGCACAACGTTTGGTTTAGATTTGACAGCCATAATCAGCAATTGTGTACATTTGAGCTGAATGTGTCAAAATCTTAAAAATTAACAGGTGCCCAAGCAATTTCATGCTAGAATCATCATCCGGATGCCAAAATAAACTAAATACAGCAAAAGATTTGAGTGCACAACGTTTGGTTTAGGTTTGACAGCCATAATCACCTTTTTATTGCTTTAAATGCGTTTTTAGCGCATGATTGTACATTTGAGCTGAATGTGTCAAAATCTTAAAAATTAACAGGTGCCCAAGCAATTTCATGCTAGAATCATCATCCGGATGCCAAAATAAACTAAATACAGCAAAAGATTTGAGTGCACAACGTTTGGTTTAGATTTGACAGCCATAATCAGCAATTGTGTACATTTGAGCTGAATGTGTCAAAATCTTAAAAATTAACAGGTGCCCAAGCAATTTCATGCTAGAATCATCATCCGGATGCCAAAATAAACTAAATACAGCAAAAGATTTGAGTGCACAACGTTTGGTTTAGGTTTGACAGCCATAATCACCTTTTTATTGCTTTAAATGCGTTTTTAGCGCATGATTGTACATTTGAGCTCAATGTGTCAAAATCTTAAAAATTAACAGGTGCCCAAGCAATTTCATGCTAGAATCATCATCCGGATGCCAAAATAAACTAAATACAGCAAAAGATTTGAGTGCACAACGTTTGGTTTAGATTTGACAGCCATAATCAGCAATTGTGTACATTTGAGCTGAATGTGTCAAAATCTTAAAAATTAACAGGTGCCCAAGCAATTTCATGCTAGAATCATCATCCGGATGCCAAAATAAACTAAATACAGCAAAAGATTTGAGTGCACAACGTTTGGTTTAGGTTTGACAGCCATAATCACCTTTTTATTGCTTTAAATGCGTTTTTAGCGCATGATTGTACATTTGAGCTCAATGTGTCAAAATCTTAAAAATTAACAGGTGCCCAAGCAATTTCATGCTAGAATCATCATCCGGATGCCAAAATAAACTAAATACAGCAAAAGATTTGAGTGCACAACGTTTGGTTTAGGTTTGACAGCCATAATCACCTTTTTATTGCTTTAAATGCGTTTTTAGCGCATGATTGTACATTTGAGCTGAATGTGTCAAAATCTTAAAAATTAACAGGTGCCCAAGCAATTTCATGCTAGAATCATCATCCGGATGCCAAAATAAACTAAATACAGCAAAAGATTTGAGTGCACAACGTTTGGTTTAGATTTGACAGCCATAATCAGCAATTGTGTACATTTGAGCTGAATGTGTCAAAATCTTAAAAATTAACAGGTGCCCAAGCAATTTCATGCTAGAATCATCATCCGGATGCCAAAATAAACTAAATACAGCAAAAGATTTGAGTGCACAACGTTTGGTTTAGGTTTGACAGCCATAATCACCTTTTTATTGCTTTAAATGCGTTTTTAGCGCATGATTGTACATTTCAGCTGAATGTGTCAAAATCTTAAAAATTGACAGGTGCCCAAGCAATTTCATGCTAGAATCATCATCCGGATGCCAAAATAAACTAAATACAGCAAAAGATTTGAGTGCACAACGTTTGGTTTAGATTTGACAGCCATAATCAGCAATTGTGTACATTTGAGCTGAATGTGTCAAAATCTTAAAAATTAACAGGTGCCCAAGCAATTTCATGCTAGAATCATCATCCGGATGCCAAAATAAACTAAATACAGCAAAAGATTTGAGTGCACAACGTTTGGTTTAGGTTTGACAGCCATAATCACCTTTTTATTGCTTTAAATGCGTTTTTAGCGCATGATTGTACATTTGAGCTCAATGTGTCAAAATCTTAAAAATTAACAGGTGCCCAAGCAATTTCATGCTAGAATCATCATCCGGATGCCAAAATAAACTAAATACAGCAAAAGATTTGAGTGCACAACGTTTGGTTTAGATTTGACAGCCATAATCAGCAATTGTGTACATTTGAGCTGAATGTGTCAAAATCTTAAAAATTAACAGGTGCCCAAGCAATTTCATGCTAGAATCATCATCCGGATGCCAAAATAAACTAAATACAGCAAAAGATTTGAGTGCACAACGTTTGGTTTAGGTTTGACAGCCATAATCACCTTTTTATTGCTTTAAATGCGTTTTTAGCGCATGATTGTACATTTGAGCTGAATGTGTCAAAATCTTAAAAATTAACAGGTGCCCAAGCAATTTCATGCTAGAATCATCATCCGGATGCCAAAATAAACTAAATACAGCAAAAGATTTGAGTGCACAACGTTTGGTTTAGATTTGACAGCCATAATCAGCAATTGTGTACATTTGAGCTGAATGTGTCAAAATCTTAAAAATTAACAGGTGCCCAAGCAATTTCATGCTAGAATCATCATCCGGATGCCAAAATAAACTAAATACAGCAAAAGATTTGAGTGCACAACGTTTGGTTTAGGTTTGACAGCCATAATCACCTTTTTATTGCTTTAAATGCGTTTTTAGCGCATGATTGTACATTTGAGCTGAATGTGTCAAAATCTTAAAAATTAACAGGTGCCCAAGCAATTTCATGCTAGAATCATCATCCGGATGCCAAAATAAACTAAATACAGCAAAAGATTTGAGTGCACAACGTTTGGTTTAGATTTGACAGCCATAATCAGCAATTGTGTACATTTGAGCTGAATGTGTCAAAATCTTAAAAATTAACAGGTGCCCAAGCAATTAAGTGCTAGAATCATCATCCGGATGCCAAAATAAACTAAATACAGCAAAAGATTTGAGTGCACAACGTTTGGTTTAGATTTGACAGCCATAATCAGCAATTGTGTACATTTGAGCTGAATGTGTCAAAATCTTAAAAATTAACAGGTGCCCAAGCAATTTCATGCTAGAATCATCATCCGGATGCCAAAATAAACTAAATACAGCAAAAGATTTGAGTGCACAACGTTTGGTTTAGGTTTGACAGCCATAATCACCTTTTTATTGCTTTAAATGCGTTTTTAGCGCATGATTGTACATTTGAGCTGAATGTGTCAAAATCTTAAAAATTAACAGGTGCCCAAGCAATTTCATGCTAGAATCAATCCGGATGCCAAAATAAACTAAATACAGCAAAAGATTTGAGTGCACAACGTTTGGTTTAGATTTGACAGCCATAATCAGCAATTGTGTACATTTGAGCTGAATGTGTCAAAATCTTAAAAATTAACAGGTGCCCAAGCAATTTCATGCTAGAATCATCATCCGGATGCCAAAATAAACTAAATACAGCAAAAGATTTGAGTGCACAACGTTTGGTTTAGGTTTGACAGCCATAATCACCTTTTTATTGCTTTAAATGCGTTTTTAGCGCATGATTGTACATTTCAGCTGAATGTGTCAAAATCTTAAAAATTGACAGGTGCCCAAGCAATTTCATGCTAGAATCATCATCCGGATGCCAAAATAAACTAAATACAGCAAAAGATTTGAGTGCACAACGTTTGGTTTAGATTTGACAGCCATAATCAGCAATTGTGTACATTTGAGCTGAATGTGTCAAAATCTTAAAAATTAACAGGTGCCCAAGCAATTTCATGCTAGAATCATCATCCGGATGCCAAAATAAACTAAATACAGCAAAAGATTTGAGTGCACAACGTTTGGTTTAGGTTTGACAGCCATAATCACCTTTTTATTGCTTTAAATGCGTTTTTAGCGCATGATTGTACATTTGAGCTCAATGTGTCAAAATCTTAAAAATTAACAGGTGCCCAAGCAATTTCATGCTAGAATCATCATCCGGATGCCAAAATAAACTAAATACAGCAAAAGATTTGAGTGCACAACGTTTGGTTTAGATTTGACAGCCATAATCAGCAATTGTGTACATTTGAGCTGAATGTGTCAAAATCTTAAAAATTAACAGGTGCCCAAGCAATTTCATGCTAGAATCATCATCCGGATGCCAAAATAAACTAAATACAGCAAAAGATTTGAGTGCACAACGTTTGGTTTAGGTTTGACAGCCATAATCACCTTTTTATTGCTTTAAATGCGTTTTTAGCGCATGATTGTACATTTGAGCTGAATGTGTCAAAATCTTAAAAATTAACAGGTGCCCAAGCAATTTCATGCTAGAATCATCATCCGGATGCCAAAATAAACTAAATACAGCAAAAGATTTGAGTGCACAACGTTTGGTTTAGATTTGACAGCCATAATCAGCAATTGTGTACATTTGAGCTGAATGTGTCAAAATCTTAAAAATTAACAGGTGCCCAAGCAATTTCATGCTAGAATCATCATCCGGATGCCAAAATAAACTAAATACAGCAAAAGATTTGAGTGCACAACGTTTGGTTTAGGTTTGACAGCCATAATCACCTTTTTATTGCTTTAAATGCGTTTTTAGCGCATGATTGTACATTTGAGCTCAATGTGTCAAAATCTTAAAAATTAACAGGTGCCCAAGCAATTTCATGCTAGAATCATCATCCGGATGCCAAAATAAACTAAATACAGCAAAAGATTTGAGTGCACAACGTTTGGTTTAGATTTGACAGCCATAATCAGCAATTGTGTACATTTGAGCTGAATGTGTCAAAATCTTAAAAATTAACAGGTGCCCAAGCAATTTCATGCTAGAATCATCATCCGGATGCCAAAATAAACTAAATACAGCAAAAGATTTGAGTGCACAACGTTTGGTTTAGGTTTGACAGCCATAATCACCTTTTTATTGCTTTAAATGCGTTTTTAGCGCATGATTGTACATTTGAGCTCAATGTGTCAAAATCTTAAAAATTAACAGGTGCCCAAGCAATTTCATGCTAGAATCATCATCCGGATGCCAAAATAAACTAAATACAGCAAAAGATTTGAGTGCACAACGTTTGGTTTAGATTTGACAGCCATAATCAGCAATTGTGTACATTTGAGCTGAATGTGTCAAAATCTTAAAAATTAACAGGTGCCCAAGCAATTTCATGCTAGAATCATCATCCGGATGCCAAATAAACTAAATACAGCAAAAGATTTGAGTGCACAACGTTTGGTTTAGGTTTGACAGCCATAATCACCTTTTTATTGCTTTAAATGCGTTTTTAGCGCATGATTGTACATTTGAGCTGAATGTGTCAAAATCTTAAAAATTAACAGGTGCCCAAGCAATTTCATGCTAGAATCATCATCCGGATGCCAAAATAAACTAAATACAGCAAAAGATTTGAGTGCACAACGTTTGGTTTAGATTTGACAGCCATAATCAGCAATTGTGTACATTTGAGCTGAATGTGTCAAAATCTTAAAAATTAACAGGTGCCCAAGCAATTAAGTGCTAGAATCATCATCCGGATGCCAAAATAAACTAAATACAGCAAAAGATTTGAGTGCACAACGTTTGGTTTAGATTTGACAGCCATAATCAGCAATTGTGTACATTTGAGCTGAATGTGTCAAAATCTTAAAAATTAACAGGTGCCCAAGCAATTTCATGCTAGAATCATCATCCGGATGCCAAAATAAACTAAATACAGCAAAAGATTTGAGTGCACAACGTTTGGTTTAGGTTTGACAGCCATAATCACCTTTTTATTGCTTTAAATGCGTTTTTAGCGCATGATTGTACATTTGAGCTGAATGTGTCAAAATCTTAAAAATTAACAGGTGCCCAAGCAATTTCATGCTAGAATCATCATCCGGATGCCAAAATAAACTAAATACAGCAAAAGATTTGAGTGCACAACGTTTGGTTTAGATTTGACAGCCATAATCAGCAATTGTGTACATTTGAGCTGAATGTGTCAAAATCTTAAAAATTAACAGGTGCCCAAGCAATTTCATGCTAGAATCATCATCCGGATGCCAAAATAAACTAAATACAGCAAAAGATTTGAGTGCACAACGTTTGGTTTAGGTTTGACAGCCATAATCACCTTTTTATTGCTTTAAATGCGTTTTTAGCGCATGATTGTACATTTCGAGCTGAATGTGTCAAAATCTTAAAAATTGACAGGTGCCCAAGCAATTTCATGCTAGAATCATCATCCGGATGCCAAAATAAACTAAATACAGCAAAAGATTTGAGTGCACAACGTTTGGTTTAGATTTGACAGCCATAATCAGCAATTGTGTACATTTGAGCTGAATGTGTCAAAATCTTAAAAATTAACAGGTGCCCAAGCAATTTCATGCTAGAATCATCATCCGGATGCCAAAATAAACTAAATACAGCAAAAGATTTGAGTGCACAACGTTTGGTTTAGGTTTGACAGCCATAATCACCTTTTTATTGCTTTAAATGCGTTTTTAGCGCATGATTGTACATTTGAGCTCAATGTGTCAAAATCTTAAAAATTAACAGGTGCCCAAGCAATTTCATGCTAGAATCATCATCCGGATGCCAAAATAAACTAAATACAGCAAAAGATTTGAGTGCACAACGTTTGGTTTAGATTTGACAGCCATAATCAGCAATTGTGTACATTTGAGCTGAATGTGTCAAAATCTTAAAAATTAACAGGTGCCCAAGCAATTTCATGCTAGAATCATCATCCGGATGCCAAAATAAACTAAATACAGCAAAAGATTTGAGTGCACAACGTTTGGTTTAGGTTTGACAGCCATAATCACCTTTTTATTGCTTTAAATGCGTTTTTAGCGCATGATTGTACATTTGAGCTGAATGTGTCAAAATCTTAAAAATTAACAGGTGCCCAAGCAATTTCATGCTAGAATCATCATCCGGATGCCAAAATAAACTAAATACAGCAAAAGATTTGAGTGCACAACGTTTGGTTTAGATTTGACAGCCATAATCAGCAATTGTGTACATTTGAGCTGAATGTGTCAAAATCTTAAAAATTAACAGGTGCCCAAGCAATTTCATGCTAGAATCATCATCCGGATGCCAAAATAAACTAAATACAGCAAAAGATTTGAGTGCACAACGTTTGGTTTAGGTTTGACAGCCATAATCACCTTTTTATTGCTTTAAATGCGTTTTTAGCGCATGATTGTACATTTGAGCTGAATGTGTCAAAATCTTAAAAATTAACAGGTGCCCAAGCAATTTCATGCTAGAATCATCATCCGGATGCCAAAATAAACTAAATACAGCAAAAGATTTGAGTGCACAACGTTTGGTTTAGATTTGACAGCCATAATCAGCAATTGTGTACATTTGAGCTGAATGTGTCAAAATCTTAAAAATTAACAGGTGCCCAAGCAATTAAGTGCTAGAATCATCATCCGGATGCCAAAATAAACTAAATACAGCAAAAGATTTGAGTGCACAACGTTTGGTTTAGATTTGACAGCCATAATCAGCAATTGTGTACATTTGAGCTGAATGTGTCAAAATCTTAAAAATTAACAGGTGCCCAAGCAATTTCATGCTAGAATCATCATCCGGATGCCAAAATAAACTAAATACAGCAAAAGATTTGAGTGCACAACGTTTGGTTTAGGTTTGACAGCCATAATCACCTTTTTATTGCTTTAAATGCGTTTTTAGCGCATGATTGTACATTTGAGCTGAATGTGTCAAAATCTTAAAAATTAACAGGTGCCCAAGCAATTTCATGCTAGAATCATCATCCGGATGCCAAAATAAACTAAATACAGCAAAAGATTTGAGTGCACAACGTTTGGTTTAGATTTGACAGCCATAATCAGCAATTGTGTACATTTGAGCTGAATGTGTCAAAATCTTAAAAATTAACAGGTGCCCAAGCAATTTCATGCTAGAATCATCATCCGGATGCCAAAATAAAACTAAATACAGCAAAAGATTTGAGTGCACAACGTTTGGTTTAGGTTTGACAGCCATAATCACCTTTTTATTGCTTTAAATGCGTTTTTAGCGCATGATTGTACATTTCGAGCTGAATGTGTCAAAATCTTAAAAATTGACAGGTGCCCAAGCAATTTCATGCTAGAATCATCATCCGGATGCCAAAATAAACTAAATACAGCAAAAGATTTGAGTGCACAACGTTTGGTTTAGATTTGACAGCCATAATCAGCAATTGTGTACATTTGAGCTGAATGTGTCAAAATCTTAAAAATTAACAGGTGCCCAAGCAATTTCATGCTAGAATCATCATCCGGATGCCAAAATAAACTAAATACAGCAAAAGATTTGAGTGCACAACGTTTGGTTTAGGTTTGACAGCCATAATCACCTTTTTATTGCTTTAAATGCGTTTTTAGCGCATGATTGTACATTTGAGCTCAATGTGTCAAAATCTTAAAAATTAACAGGTGCCCAAGCAATTTCATGCTAGAATCATCATCCGGATGCCAAAATAAACTAAATACAGCAAAAGATTTGAGTGCACAACGTTTGGTTTAGATTTGACAGCCATAATCAGCAATTGTGTACATTTGAGCTGAATGTGTCAAAATCTTAAAAATTAACAGGTGCCCAAGCAATTTCATGCTAGAATCATCATCCGGATGCCAAAATAAACTAAATACAGCAAAAGATTTGAGTGCACAACGTTTGGTTTAGGTTTGACAGCCATAATCACCTTTTTATTGCTTTAAATGCGTTTTTAGCGCATGATTGTACATTTGAGCTGAATGTGTCAAAATCTTAAAAATTAACAGGTGCCCAAGCAATTTCATGCTAGAATCATCATCCGGATGCCAAAATAAACTAAATACAGCAAAAGATTTGAGTGCACAACGTTTGGTTTAGATTTGACAGCCATAATCAGCAATTGTGTACATTTGAGCTGAATGTGTCAAAATCTTAAAAATTAACAGGTGCCCAAGCAATTTCATGCTAGAATCATCATCCGGATGCCAAAATAAACTAAATACAGCAAAAGATTTGAGTGCACAACGTTTGGTTTAGGTTTGACAGCCATAATCACCTTTTTATTGCTTTAAATGCGTTTTTAGCGCATGATTGTACATTTGAGCTCAATGTGTCAAAATCTTAAAAATTAACAGGTGCCCAAGCAATTTCATGCTAGAATCATCATCCGGATGCCAAAATAAACTAAATACAGCAAAAGATTTGAGTGCACAACGTTTGGTTTAGATTTGACAGCCATAATCAGCAATTGTGTACATTTGAGCTGAATGTGTCAAAATCTTAAAAATTAACAGGTGCCCAAGCAATTTCATGCTAGAATCATCATCCGGATGCCAAAATAAACTAAATACAGCAAAAGATTTGAGTGCACAACGTTTGGTTTAGGTTTGACAGCCATAATCACCTTTTTATTGCTTTAAATGCGTTTTTAGCGCATGATTGTACATTTGAGCTCAATGTGTCAAAATCTTAAAAATTAACAGGTGCCCAAGCAATTTCATGCTAGAATCATCATCCGGATGCCAAAATAAACTAAATACAGCAAAAGATTTGAGTGCACAACGTTTGGTTTAGATTTGACAGCCATAATCAGCAATTGTGTACATTTGAGCTGAATGTGTCAAAATCTTAAAAATTAACAGGTGCCCAAGCAATTTCATGCTAGAATCATCATCCGGATGCCAAAATAAACTAAATACAGCAAAAGATTTGAGTGCACAACGTTTGGTTTAGGTTTGACAGCCATAATCACCTTTTTATTGCTTTAAATGCGTTTTTAGCGCATGATTGTACATTTGAGCTGAATGTGTCAAAATCTTAAAAATTAACAGGTGCCCAAGCAATTTCATGCTAGAATCATCATCCGGATGCCAAAATAAACTAAATACAGCAAAAGATTTGAGTGCACAACGTTTGGTTTAGATTTGACAGCCATAATCAGCAATTGTGTACATTTGAGCTGAATGTGTCAAAATCTTAAAAATTAACAGGTGCCCAAGCAATTAAGTGCTAGAATCATCATCCGGATGCCAAAATAAACTAAATACAGCAAAAGATTTGAGTGCACAACGTTTGGTTTAGATTTGACAGCCATAATCAGCAATTGTGTACATTTGAGCTGAATGTGTCAAAATCTTAAAAATTAACAGGTGCCCAAGCAATTTCATGCTAGAATCATCATCCGGATGCCAAAATAAACTAAATACAGCAAAAGATTTGAGTGCACAACGTTTGGTTTAGGTTTGACAGCCATAATCACCTTTTTATTGCTTTAAATGCGTTTTTAGCGCATGATTGTACATTTGAGCTGAATGTGTCAAAATCTTAAAAATTAACAGGTGCCCAAGCAATTTCATGCTAGAATCATCATCCGGATGCCAAAATAAACTAAATACAGCAAAAGATTTGAGTGCACAACGTTTGGTTTAGATTTGACAGCCATAATCAGCAATTGTGTACATTTGAGCTGAATGTGTCAAAATCTTAAAAATTAACAGGTGCCCAAGCAATTTCATGCTAGAATCATCATCCGGATGCCAAAATAAACTAAATACAGCAAAAGATTTGAGTGCACAACGTTTGGTTTAGGTTTGACAGCCATAATCACCTTTTTATTGCTTTAAATGCGTTTTTAGCGCATGATTGTACATTTGAGCTCAATGTGTCAAAATCTTAAAAATTAACAGGTGCCCAAGCAATTTCATGCTAGAATCATCATCCGGATGCCAAAATAAACTAAATACAGCAAAAGATTTGAGTGCACAACGTTTGGTTTAGATTTGACAGCCATAATCAGCAATTGTGTACATTTGAGCTGAATGTGTCAAAATCTTAAAAATTAACAGGTGCCCAAGCAATTTCATGCTAGAATCATCATCCGGATGCCAAAATAAACTAAATACAGCAAAAGATTTGAGTGCACAACGTTTGGTTTAGGTTTGACAGCCATAATCACCTTTTTATTGCTTTAAATGCGTTTTTAGCGCATGATTGTACATTTGAGCTCAATGTGTCAAAATCTTAAAAATTAACAGGTGCCCAAGCAATTTCATGCTAGAATCATCATCCGGATGCCAAAATAAACTAAATACAGCAAAAGATTTGAGTGCACAACGTTTGGTTTAGATTTGACAGCCATAATCAGCAATTGTGTACATTTGAGCTGAATGTGTCAAAATCTTAAAAATTAACAGGTGCCCAAGCAATTTCATGCTAGAATCATCATCCGGATGCCAAAATAAACTAAATACAGCAAAAGATTTGAGTGCACAACGTTTGGTTTAGGTTTGACAGCCATAATCACCTTTTTATTGCTTTAAATGCGTTTTTAGCGCATGATTGTACATTTGAGCTGAATGTGTCAAAATCTTAAAAATTAACAGGTGCCCAAGCAATTTCATGCTAGAATCATCATCCGGATGCCAAAATAAACTAAATACAGCAAAAGATTTGAGTGCACAACGTTTGGTTTAGATTTGACAGCCATAATCAGCAATTGTGTACATTTGAGCTGAATGTGTCAAAATCTTAAAAATTAACAGGTGCCCAAGCAATTAAGTGCTAGAATCATCATCCGGATGCCAAAATAAACTAAATACAGCAAAAGATTTGAGTGCACAACGTTTGGTTTAGATTTGACAGCCATAATCAGCAATTGTGTACATTTGAGCTGAATGTGTCAAAATCTTAAAAATTAACAGGTGCCCAAGCAATTTCATGCTAGAATCATCATCCGGATGCCAAAATAAACTAAATACAGCAAAAGATTTGAGTGCACAACGTTTGGTTTAGGTTTGACAGCCATAATCACCTTTTTATTGCTTTAAATGCGTTTTTAGCGCATGATTGTACATTTGAGCTGAATGTGTCAAAATCTTTAAAATTAACAGGTGCCCAAGCAATTTCATGCTAGAATCATCATCCGGATGCCAAAATAAACTAAATACAGCAAAAGATTTGAGTGCACAACGTTTGGTTTAGATTTGACAGCCATAATCAGCAATTGTGTACATTTGAGCTGAATGTGTCAAAATCTTAAAAATTAACAGGTGCCCAAGCAATTAAGTGCTAGAATCATCATCCGGATGCCAAAATAAACTAAATACAGCAAAAGATTTGAGTGCACAACGTTTGGTTTAGATTTGACAGCCATAATCAGCAATTGTGTACATTTGAGCTGAATGTGTCAAAATCTTAAAAATTAACAGGTGCCCAAGCAATTTCATGCTAGAATCATCATCCGGATGCCAAAATAAACTAAATACAGCAAAAGATTTGAGTGCACAACGTTTGGTTTAGGTTTGACAGCCATAATCACCTTTTTATTGCTTTAAATGCATTTTTAGCGCATGATTGTACATTTGAGCTCAATGTGTCAAAATCTTAAAAATTAACAGGTGCCCAAGCAATTTCATGCTAGAATCATCATCCGGATGCCAAAATAAACTAAATACAGCAAAAGATTTGAGTGCACAACGTTTGGTTTAGATTTGACAGCCATAATCAGCAATTGTGTACATTTGAGCTGAATGTGTCAAAATCTTAAAAATTAACAGGTGCCCAAGCAATTTCATGCTAGAATCATCATCCGGATGCCAAAATAAACTAAATACAGCAAAAGATTTGAGTGCACAACGTTTGGTTTAGGTTTGACAGCCATAATCACCTTTTTATTGCTTTAAATGCGTTTTTAGCGCATGATTGTACATTTCAGCTGAATGTGTCAAAATCTTAAAAATTGACAGGTGCCCAAGCAATTTCATGCTAGAATCATCATCCGGATGCCAAAATAAACTAAATACAGCAAAAGATTTGAGTGCACAACGTTTGGTTTAGATTTGACAGCCATAATCAGCAATTGTGTACATTTGAGCTGAATGTGTCAAAATCTTAAAAATTAACAGGTGCCCAAGCAATTTCATGCTAGAATCATCATCCGGATGCCAAAATAAACTAAATACAGCAAAAGATTTGAGTGCACAACGTTTGGTTTAGGTTTGACAGCCATAATCACCTTTTTATTGCTTTAAATGCGTTTTTAGCGCATGATTGTACATTTGAGCTCAATGTGTCAAAATCTTAAAAATTAACAGGTGCCCAAGCAATTTCATGCTAGAATCATCATCCGGATGCCAAAATAAACTAAATACAGCAAAAGATTTGAGTGCACAACGTTTGGTTTAGATTTGACAGCCATAATCAGCAATTGTGTACATTTGAGCTGAATGTGTCAAAATCTTAAAAATTAACAGGTGCCCAAGCAATTTCATGCTAGAATCATCATCCGGATGCCAAAATAAACTAAATACAGCAAAAGATTTGAGTGCACAACGTTTGGTTTAGGTTTGACAGCCATAATCACCTTTTTATTGCTTTAAATGCGTTTTTAGCGCATGATTGTACATTTGAGCTGAATGTGTCAAAATCTTAAAAATTAACAGGTGCCCAAGCAATTTCATGCTAGAATCATCATCCGGATGCCAAAATAAACTAAATACAGCAAAAGATTTGAGTGCACAACGTTTGGTTTAGATTTGACAGCCATAATCAGCAATTGTGTACATTTGAGCTGAATGTGTCAAAATCTTAAAAATTAACAGGTGCCCAAGCAATTTCATGCTAGAATCATCATCCGGATGCCAAAATAAACTAAATACAGCAAAAGATTTGAGTGCACAACGTTTGGTTTAGGTTTGACAGCCATAATCACCTTTTTATTGCTTTAAATGCGTTTTTAGCGCATGATTGTACATTTGAGCTCAATGTGTCAAAATCTTAAAAATTAACAGGTGCCCAAGCAATTTCATGCTAGAATCATCATCCGGATGCCAAAATAAACTAAATACAGCAAAAGATTTGAGTGCACAACGTTTGGTTTAGATTTGACAGCCATAATCAGCAATTGTGTACATTTGAGCTGAATGTGTCAAAATCTTAAAAATTAACAGGTGCCCAAGCAATTTCATGCTAGAATCATCATCCGGATGCCAAAATAAACTAAATACAGCAAAAGATTTGAGTGCACAACGTTTGGTTTAGGTTTGACAGCCATAATCACCTTTTTATTGCTTTAAATGCGTTTTTAGCGCATGATTGTACATTTGAGCTCAATGTGTCAAAATCTTAAAAATTAACAGGTGCCCAAGCAATTTCATGCTAGAATCATCATCCGGATGCCAAAATAAACTAAATACAGCAAAAGATTTGAGTGCACAACGTTTGGTTTAGATTTGACAGCCATAATCAGCAATTGTGTACATTTGAGCTGAATGTGTCAAAATCTTAAAAATTAACAGGTGCCCAAGCAATTTCATGCTAGAATCATCATCCGGATGCCAAAATAAACTAAATACAGCAAAAGATTTGAGTGCACAACGTTTGGTTTAGGTTTGACAGCCATAATCACCTTTTTATTGCTTTAAATGCGTTTTTAGCGCATGATTGTACATTTGAGCTGAATGTGTCAAAATCTTAAAAATTAACAGGTGCCCAAGCAATTTCATGCTAGAATCATCATCCGGATGCCAAAATAAACTAAATACAGCAAAAGATTTGAGTGCACAACGTTTGGTTTAGATTTGACAGCCATAATCAGCAATTGTGTACATTTGAGCTGAATGTGTCAAAATCTTAAAAATTAACAGGTGCCCAAGCAATTAAGTGCTAGAATCATCATCCGGATGCCAAAATAAACTAAATACAGCAAAAGATTTGAGTGCACAACGTTTGGTTTAGATTTGACAGCCATAATCAGCAATTGTGTACATTTGAGCTGAATGTGTCAAAATCTTAAAAATTAACAGGTGCCCAAGCAATTTCATGCTAGAATCATCATCCGGATGCCAAAATAAACTAAATACAGCAAAAGATTTGAGTGCACAACGTTTGGTTTAGGTTTGACAGCCATAATCACCTTTTTATTGCTTTAAATGCGTTTTTAGCGCATGATTGTACATTTGAGCTGAATGTGTCAAAATCTTAAAAATTAACAGGTGCCCAAGCAATTTCATGCTAGAATCATCATCCGGATGCCAAAATAAACTAAATACAGCAAAAGATTTGAGTGCACAACGTTTGGTTTAGATTTGACAGCCATAATCAGCAATTGTGTACATTTGAGCTGAATGTGTCAAAATCTTAAAAATTAACAGGTGCCCAAGCAATTTCATGCTAGAATCATCATCCGGATGCCAAAATAAACTAAATACAGCAAAAGATTTGAGTGCACAACGTTTGGTTTAGGTTTGACAGCCATAATCACCTTTTTATTGCTTTAAATGCGTTTTTAGCGCATGATTGTACATTTGAGCTCAATGTGTCAAAATCTTAAAAATTAACAGGTGCCCAAGCAATTTCATGCTAGAATCATCATCCGGATGCCAAAATAAACTAAATACAGCAAAAGATTTGAGTGCACAACGTTTGGTTTAGATTTGACAGCCATAATCAGCAATTGTGTACATTTGAGCTGAATGTGTCAAAATCTTAAAAATTAACAGGTGCCCAAGCAATTTCATGCTAGAATCATCATCCGGATGCCAAAATAAACTAAATACAGCAAAAGATTTGAGTGCACAACGTTTGGTTTAGGTTTGACAGCCATAATCACCTTTTTATTGCTTTAAATGCGTTTTTAGCGCATGATTGTACATTTGAGCTCAATGTGTCAAAATCTTAAAAATTAACAGGTGCCCAAGCAATTTCATGCTAGAATCATCATCCGGATGCCAAAATAAACTAAATACAGCAAAAGATTTGAGTGCACAACGTTTGGTTTAGGTTTGACAGCCATAATCACCTTTTTATTGCTTTAAATGCGTTTTTAGCGCATGATTGTACATTTGAGCTGAATGTGTCAAAATCTTAAAAATTAACAGGTGCCCAAGCAATTTCATGCTAGAATCATCATCCGGATGCCAAAATAAACTAAATACAGCAAAAGATTTGAGTGCACAACGTTTGGTTTAGATTTGACAGCCATAATCAGCAATTGTGTACATTTGAGCTGAATGTGTCAAAATCTTAAAAATTAACAGGTGCCCAAGCAATTTCATGCTAGAATCATCATCCGGATGCCAAAATAAACTAAATACAGCAAAAGATTTGAGTGCACAACGTTTGGTTTAGGTTTGACAGCCATAATCACCTTTTTATTGCTTTAAATGCGTTTTTAGCGCATGATTGTACATTTGAGCTCAATGTTTCAAAATCTTAAAAATTAACAGGTGCCCAAGCAATTAAGTGCTAGAATCATCATCCGGATGCCAAAATAAACTAAATACAGCAAAAGATTTGAGTGCACAACGTTTGGTTTAGATTTGACAGCCATAATCAGCAATTGTGTACATTTGAGCTGAATGTGTCAAAATCTTAAAAATTAACAGGTGCCCAAACAATTTCATGCTAGAATCATCATCCGGATGCCAAAATAAACTAAATACAGCAAAAGATTTGAGTGCACAACGTTTGGTTTAGGTTTGACAGCCATAATCACCTTTTTATTGCTTTAAATGCGTTTTTAGCGCATGATTGTACATTTGAGCTGAATGTGTCAAAATCTTAAAAATTAACAGGTGCCCAAGCAATTTCATGCTAGAATCATCATCCGGATGCCAAAATAAACTAAATACAGCAAAAGATTTGAGTGCACAACGTTTGGTTTAGGTTTGACAGCCATAATCACCTTTTTATTGCTTTAAATGCGTTTTTAGCGCATGATTGTACATTTGAGCTGAATGTGTCAAAATCTTAAAAATTAACAGGTGCCCAAGCAATTTCATGCTAGAATCATCATCCGGATGCCAAAATAAACTAAATACAGCAAAAGATTTGAGTGCACAACGTTTGGTTTAGATTTGACAGCCATAATCAGCAATTGTGTACATTTGAGCTGAATGTGTCAAAATCTTAAAAATTAACAGGTGCCCAAGCAATTTCATGCTAGAATCATCATCCGGATGCCAAAATAAACTAAATACAGCAAAAGATTTGAGTGCACAACGTTTGGTTTAGGTTTGACAGCCATAATCACCTTTTTATTGCTTTAAATGCGTTTTTAGCGCATGATTGTACATTTGAGCTGAATGTGTCAAAATCTTAAAAATTAACAGGTGCCCAAGCAATTTCATGCTAGAATCATCATCCGGATGCCAAAATAAACTAAATACAGCAAAAGATTTGAGTGCACAACGTTTGGTTTAGGTTTGACAGCCATAATCACCTTTTTATTGCTTTAAATGCGTTTTTAGCGCATGATTGTACATTTGAGCTCAATGTGTCAAAATCTTAAAAATTAACAGGTGCCCAAGCAATTTCATGCTAGAATCATCATCCGGATGCCAAAATAAACTAAATACAGCAAAAGATTTGAGTGCACAACGTTTGGTTTAGATTTGACAGCCATAATCAGCAATTGTGTACATTTGAGCTGAATGTGTCAAAATCTTAAAAATTAACAGGTGCCCAAGCAATTAAGTGCTAGAATCATCATCCGGATGCCAAAATAAACTAAATACAGCAAAAGATTTGAGTGCACAACGTTTGGTTTAGATTTGACAGCCATAATCAGCAATTGTGTACATTTGAGCTGAATGTGTCAAAATCTTAAAAATTAACAGGTGCCCAAGCAATTTCATGCTAGAATCATCATCCGGATGCCAAAATAAACTAAATACAGCAAAAGATTTGAGTGCACAACGTTTGGTTTAGGTTTGACAGCCATAATCACCTTTTTATTGCTTTAAATGCGTTTTTAGCGCATGATTGTACATTTGAGCTGAATGTGTCAAAATCTTAAAAATTAACAGGTGCCCAAGCAATTTCATGCTAGAATCATCATCCGGATGCCAAAATAAACTAAATACAGCAAAAGATTTGAGTGCACAACGTTTGGTTTAGATTTGACAGCCATAATCAGCAATTGTGTACATTTGAGCTGAATGTGTCAAAATCTTAAAAATTAACTGGTGCCCAAGCAATTTCATGCTAGAATCATCATCCGGATGCCAAAATAAACTAAATACAGCAAAAGATTTGAGTGCACAACGTTTGGTTTAGGTTTGACAGCCATAATCACCTTTTTATTGCTTTAAATGCGTTTTTAGCGCATGATTGTACATTTGAGCTCAATGTGTCAAAATCTTAAAAATTAACAGGTGCCCAAGCAATTTCATGCTAGAATCATCATCCGGATGCCAAAATAAACTAAATACAGCAAAAGATTTGAGTGCACAACGTTTGGTTTAGATTTGACAGCCATAATCAGCAATTGTGTACATTTGAGCTGAATGTGTCAAAATCTTAAAAATTAACAGGTGCCCAAGCAATTTCATGCTAGAATCATCATCCGGATGCCAAAATAAACTAAATACAGCAAAAGATTTGAGTGCACAACGTTTGGTTTAGGTTTGACAGCCATAATCACCTTTTTATTGCTTTAAATGCGTTTTTAGCGCATGATTGTACATTTGAGCTCAATGTGTCAAAATCTTAAAAATTAACAGGTGCCCAAGCAATTTCATGCTAGAATCATCATCCGGATGCCAAAATAAACTAAATACAGCAAAAGATTTGAGTGCACAACGTTTGGTTTAGATTTGACAGCCATAATCAGCAATTGTGTACATTTGAGCTGAATGTGTCAAAATCTTAAAAATTAACAGGTGCCCAAGCAATTTCATGCTAGAATCATCATCCGGATGCCAAAATAAACTAAATACAGCAAAAGATTTGAGTGCACAACGTTTGGTTTAGGTTTGACAGCCATAATCACCTTTTTATTGCTTTAAATGCGTTTTTAGCGCATGATTGTACATTTGAGCTGAATGTGTCAAAATCTTAAAAATTAACAGGTGCCCAAGCAATTTCATGCTAGAATCATCATCCGGATGCCAAAATAAACTAAATACAGCAAAAGATTTGAGTGCACAACGTTTGGTTTAGGTTTGACAGCCATAATCACCTTTTTATTGCTTTAAATGCGTTTTTAGCGCATGATTGTACATTTGAGCTCAATGTGTCAAAATCTTAAAAATTAACAGGTGCCCAAGCAATTTCATGCTAGAATCATCATCCGGATGCCAAAATAAACTAAATACAGCAAAAGATTTGAGTGCACAACGTTTGGTTTAGATTTGACAGCCATAATCAGCAATTGTGTACATTTGAGCTGAATGTGTCAAAATCTTAAAAATTAACAGGTGCCCAAGCAATTAAGTGCTAGAATCATCATCCGGATGCCAAAATAAACTAAATACAGCAAAAGATTTGAGTGCACAACGTTTGGTTTAGATTTGACAGCCATAATCAGCAATTGTGTACATTTGAGCTGAATGTGTCAAAATCTTAAAAATTAACAGGTGCCCAAGCAATTTCATGCTAGAATCATCATCCGGATGCCAAAATAAACTAAATACAGCAAAAGATTTGAGTGCACAACGTTTGGTTTAGGTTTGACAGCCATAATCACCTTTTTATTGCTTTAAATGCGTTTTTAGCGCATGATTGTACATTTGAGCTCAATGTGTCAAAATCTTAAAAATTAACAGGTGCCCAAGCAATTTCATGCTAGAATCATCATCCGGATGCCAAAATAAACTAAATACAGCAAAAGATTTGAGTGCACAACGTTTGGTTTAGATTTGACAGCCATAATCAGCAATTGTGTACATTTGAGCTGAATGTGTCAAAATCTTAAAAATTAACAGGTGCCCAAGCAATTTCATGCTAGAATCATCATCCGGATGCCAAAATAAACTAAATACAGCAAAAGATTTGAGTGCACAACGTTTGGTTTAGGTTTGACAGCCATAATCACCTTTTTATTGCTTTAAATGCGTTTTTAGCGCATGATTGTACATTTGAGCTCAATGTGTCAAAATCTTAAAAATTAACAGGTGCCCAAGCAATTTCATGCTAGAATCATCATCCGGATGCCAAAATAAACTAAATACAGCAAAAGATTTGAGTGCACAACGTTTGGTTTAGATTTGACAGCCATAATCAGCAATTGTGTACATTTGAGCTGAATGTGTCAAAATCTTAAAAATTAACAGGTGCCCAAGCAATTTCATGCTAGAATCATCATCCGGATGCCAAAATAAACTAAATACAGCAAAAGATTTGAGTGCACAACGTTTGGTTTAGGTTTGACAGCCATAATCACCTTTTTATTGCTTTAAATGCGTTTTTAGCGCATGATTGTACATTTGAGCTCAATGTTTCAAAATCTTAAAAATTAACAGGTGCCCAAGCAATTAAGTGCTAGAATCATCATCCGGATGCCAAAATAAACTAAATACAGCAAAAGATTTGAGTGCACAACGTTTGGTTTAGATTTGACAGCCATAATCAGCAATTGTGTACATTTGAGCTGAATGTGTCAAAATCTTAAAAATTAACAGGTGCCCAAACAATTTCATGCTAGAATCATCATCCGGATGCCAAAATAAACTAAATACAGCAAAAGATTTGAGTGCACAACGTTTGGTTTAGGTTTGACAGCCATAATCACCTTTTTATTGCTTTAAATGCGTTTTTAGCGCATGATTGTACATTTGAGCTGAATGTGTCAAAATCTTAAAAATTAACAGGTGCCCAAGCAATTTCATGCTAGAATCATCATCCGGATGCCAAAATAAACTAAATACAGCAAAAGATTTGAGTGCACAACGTTTGGTTTAGGTTTGACAGCCATAATCACCTTTTTATTGCTTTAAATGCGTTTTTAGCGCATGATTGTACATTTGAGCTGAATGTGTCAAAATCTTAAAAATTAACAGGTGCCCAAGCAATTTCATGCTAGAATCATCATCCGGATGCCAAAATAAACTAAATACAGCAAAAGATTTGAGTGCACAACGTTTGGTTTAGATTTGACAGCCATAATCAGCAATTGTGTACATTTGAGCTGAATGTGTCAAAATCTTAAAAATTAACAGGTGCCCAAGCAATTAAGTGCTAGAATCATCATCCGGATGCCAAAATAAACTAAATACAGCAAAAGATTTGAGTGCACAACGTTTGGTTTAGATTTGACAGCCATAATCAGCAATTGTGTACATTTGAGCTGAATGTGTCAAAATCTTAAAAATTAACAGGTGCCCAAGCAATTTCATGCTAGAATCATCATCCGGATGCCAAAATAAACTAAATACAGCAAAAGATTTGAGTGCACAACGTTTGGTTTAGGTTTGACAGCCATAATCACCTTTTTATTGCTTTAAATGCGTTTTTAGCGCATGATTGTACATTTGAGCTGAATGTGTCAAAATCTTAAAAATTAACAGGTGCCCAAGCAATTTCATGCTAGAATCATCATCCGGATGCCAAAATAAACTAAATACAGCAAAAGATTTGAGTGCACAACGTTTGGTTTAGATTTGACAGCCATAATCAGCAATTGTGTACATTTGAGCTGAATGTGTCAAAATCTTAAAAATTAACAGGTGCCCAAGCAATTTCATGCTAGAATCATCATCCGGATGCCAAAATAAACTAAATACAGCAAAAGATTTGAGTGCACAACGTTTGGTTTAGGTTTGACAGCCATAATCACCTTTTTATTGCTTTAAATGCGTTTTTAGCGCATGATTGTACATTTGAGCTCAATGTGTCAAAATCTTAAAAATTAACAGGTGCCCAAGCAATTTCATGCTAGAATCATCATCCGGATGCCAAAATAAACTAAATACAGCAAAAGATTTGAGTGCACAACGTTTGGTTTAGATTTGACAGCCATAATCAGCAATTGTGTACATTTGAGCTGAATGTGTCAAAATCTTAAAAATTAACAGGTGCCCAAGCAATTTCATGCTAGAATCATCATCCGGATGCCAAAATAAACTAAATACAGCAAAAGATTTGAGTGCACAACGTTTGGTTTAGGTTTGACAGCCATAATCACCTTTTTATTGCTTTAAATGCGTTTTTAGCGCATGATTGTACATTTGAGCTCAATGTGTCAAAATCTTAAAAATTAACAGGTGCCCAAGCAATTTCATGCTAGAATCATCATCCGGATGCCAAAATAAACTAAATACAGCAAAAGATTTGAGTGCACAACGTTTGGTTTAGATTTGACAGCCATAATCAGCAATTGTGTACATTTGAGCTGAATGTGTCAAAATCTTAAAAATTAACAGGTGCCCAAGCAATTTCATGCTAGAATCATCATCTGGATGCCAAAATAAACTAAATACAGCAAAAGATTTGAGTGCACAACGTTTGGTTTAGGTTTGACAGCCATAATCACCTTTTTATTGCTTTAAATGCGTTTTTAGCGCATGATTGTACATTTCAGCTGAATGTGTCAAAATCTTAAAAATTGACAGGTGCCCAAGCAATTTCATGCTAGAATCATCATCCGGATGCCAAAATAAACTAAATACAGCAAAAGATTTGAGTGCACAACGTTTGGTTTAGATTTGACAGCCATAATCAGCAATTGTGTACATTTGAGCTGAATGTGTCAAAATCTTAAAAATTAACAGGTGCCCAAGCAATTTCATGCTAGAATCATCATCCGGATGCCAAAATAAACTAAATACAGCAAAAGATTTGAGTGCACAACGTTTGGTTTAGGTTTGACAGCCATAATCACCTTTTTATTGCTTTAAATGCGTTTTTAGCGCATGATTGTACATTTGAGCTGAATGTGTCAAAATCTTAAAAATTAACAGGTGCCCAAGCAATTTCATGCTAGAATCATCATCCGGATGCCAAAATAAACTAAATACAGCAAAAGATTTGAGTGCACAACGTTTGGTTTAGGTTTGACAGCCATAATCACCTTTTTATTGCTTTAAATGCGTTTTTAGCGCATGATTGTACATTTGAGCTCAATGTGTCAAAATCTTAAAAATTAACAGGTGCCCAAGCAATTTCATGCTAGAATCATCATCCGGATGCCAAAATAAACTAAATACAGCAAAAGATTTGAGTGCACAACGTTTGGTTTAGATTTGACAGCCATAATCAGCAATTGTGTACATTTGAGCTGAATGTGTCAAAATCTTAAAAATTAACAGGTGCCCAAGCAATTAAGTGCTAGAATCATCATCCGGATGCCAAAATAAACTAAATACAGCAAAAGATTTGAGTGCACAACGTTTGGTTTAGATTTGACAGCCATAATCAGCAATTGTGTACATTTGAGCTGAATGTGTCAAAATCTTAAAAATTAACAGGTGCCCAAGCAATTTCATGCTAGAATCATCATCCGGATGCCAAAATAAACTAAATACAGCAAAAGATTTGAGTGCACAACGTTTGGTTTAGGTTTGACAGCCATAATCACCTTTTTATTGCTTTAAATGCGTTTTTAGCGCATGATTGTACATTTGAGCTGAATGTGTCAAAATCTTAAAAATTAACAGGTGCCCAAGCAATTTCATGCTAGAATCATCATCCGGATGCCAAAATAAACTAAATACAGCAAAAGATTTGAGTGCACAACGTTTGGTTTAGATTTGACAGCCATAATCAGCAATTGTGTACATTTGAGCTGAATGTGTCAAAATCTTAAAAATTAACAGGTGCCCAAGCAATTTCATGCTAGAATCATCATCTGGATGCCAAAATAAACTAAATACAGCAAAAGATTTGAGTGCACAACGTTTGGTTTAGGTTTGACAGCCATAATCACCTTTTTATTGCTTTAAATGCGTTTTTAGCGCATGATTGTACATTTCAGCTGAATGTGTCAAAATCTTAAAAATTGACAGGTGCCCAAGCAATTTCATGCTAGAATCATCATCCGGAGGCCAAAATAAACTAAATACAGCAAAAGATTTGAGTGCACAACGTTTGGTTTAGATTTGACAGCCATAATCAGCAATTGTGTACATTTGAGCTGAATGTGTCAAAATCTTAAAAATTAACAGGTGCCCAAGCAATTTCATGCTAGAATCATCATCCGGATGCCAAAATAAACTAAATACAGCAAAAGATTTGAGTGCACAACGTTTGGTTTAGGTTTGACAGCCATAATCACCTTTTTATTGCTTTAAATGCGTTTTTAGCGCATGATTGTACATTTGAGCTGAATGTGTCAAAATCTTAAAAATTAACAGGTGCCCAAGCAATTTCATGCTAGAATCATCATCCGGATGCCAAAATAAACTAAATACAGCAAAAGATTTGAGTGCACAACGTTTGGTTTAGATTTGACAGCCATAATCAGCAATTGTGTACATTTGAGCTGAATGTGTCAAAATCTTAAAAATTAACAGGTGCCCAAGCAATTAAGTGCTAGAATCATCATCCGGATGCCAAAATAAACTAAATACAGCAAAAGATTTGAGTGCACAACGTTTGGTTTAGATTTGACAGCCATAATCAGCAATTGTGTACATTTGAGCTGAATGTGTCAAAATCTTAACAATTAACAGGTGCCCAAGCAATTTCATGCTAGAATCATCATCCGGATGCCAAAATAAACTAAATACAGCAAAAGATTTGAGTGCACAACGTTTGGTTTAGGTTTGACAGCCATAATCACCTTTTTATTGCTTTAAATGCGTTTTTAGCGCATGATTGTACATTTGAGCTGAATGTGTCAAAATCTTAAAAATTAACAGGTGCCCAAGCAATTTCATGCTAGAATCATCATCCGGATGCCAAAATAAACTAAATACAGCAAAAGATTTGAGTGCACAACGTTTGGTTTAGATTTGACAGCCATAATCAGCAATTGTGTACATTTGAGCTGAATGTGTCAAAATCGTAAAAATTAACAGGTGCCCAAGCAATTTCATGCTAGAATCATCATCCGGATGCCAAAATAAACTAAATACAGCAAAAGATTTGAGTGCACAACGTTTGGTTTAGGTTTGACAGCCATAATCACCTTTTTATTGCTTTAAATGCGTTTTTAGCGCATGATTGTACATTTGAGCTCAATGTGTCAAAATCTTAAAAATTAACAGGTGCCCAAGCAATTTCATGCTAGAATCATCATCCGGATGCCAAAATAAACTAAATACAGCAAAAGATTTGAGTGCACAACGTTTGGTTTAGATTTGACAGCCATAATCAGCAATTGTGTACATTTGAGCTGAATGTGTCAAAATCTTAAAAATTAACAGGTGCCCAAGCAATTTCATGCTAGAATCATCATCCGGATGCCAAAATAAACTAAATACAGCAAAAGATTTGAGTGCACAACGTTTGGTTTAGGTTTGACAGCCATAATCACCTTTTTATTGCTTTAAATGCGTTTTTAGCGCATGATTGTACATTTGAGCTCAATGTGTCAAAATCTTAAAAATTAACAGGTGCCCAAGCAATTTCATGCTAGAATCATCATCCGGATGCCAAAATAAACTAAATACAGCAAAATATTTGAGTGCACAACGTTTGGTTTAGATTTGACAGCCATAATCAGCAATTGTGTACATTTGAGCTGAATGTGTCAAAATCTTAAAAATTAACAGGTGCCCAAGCAATTTCATGCTAGAATCATCATCCGGATGCCAAAATAAACTAAATACAGCAAAAGATTTGAGTGCACAACGTTTGGTTTAGGTTTGACAGCCATAATCACCTTTTTATTGCTTTAAATGCGTTTTTAGCGCATGATTGTACATTTGAGCTCAATGTGTCAAAATCTTAAAAATTAACAGGTGCCCAAGCAATTTCATGCTAGAATCATCATCCGGATGCCAAAATAAACTAAATACAGCAAAAGATTTGAGTGCACAACGTTTGGTTTAGATTTGACAGCCATAATCAGCAATTGTGTACATTTGAGCTGAATGTGTCAAAATCTTAAAAATTAACAGGTGCCCAAGCAATTTCATGCTAGAATCATCATCCGGATGCCAAAATAAACTAAATACAGCAAAAGATTTGAGTGCACAACGTTTGGTTTAGGTTTGACAGCCATAATCACCTTTTTATTGCTTTAAATGCGTTTTTAGCGCATGATTGTACATTTGAGCTCAATGTGTCAAAATCTTAAAAATTAACAGGTGCCCAAGCAATTTCATGCTAGAATCATCATCCGGATGCCAAAATAAACTAAATACAGCAAAAGATTTGAGTGCACAACGTTTGGTTTAGATTTGACAGCCATAATCAGCAATTGTGTACATTTGAGCTGAATGTGTCAAAATCTTAAAAATTAACAGGTGCCCAAGCAATTTCATGCTAGAATCATCATCCGGATGCCAAAATAAACTAAATACAGCAAAAGATTTGAGTGCACAACGTTTGGTTTAGGTTTGACAGCCATAATCACCTTTTTATTGCTTTAAATGCGTTTTTAGCGCATGATTGTACATTTGAGCTCAATGTGTCAAAATCTTAAAAATTAACAGGTGCCCAAGCAATTTCATGCTAGAATCATCATCCGGATGCCAAAATAAACTAAATACAGCAAAAGATTTGAGTGCACAACGTTTGGTTTAGATTTGACAGCCATAATCAGCAATTGTGTACATTTGAGCTGAATGTGTCAAAATCTTAAAAATTAACAGGTGCCCAAGCAATTTCATGCTAGAATCATCATCCGGATGCCAAAATAAACTAAATACAGCAAAAGATTTGAGTGCACAACGTTTGGTTTAGGTTTGACAGCCATAATCACCTTTTTATTGCTTTAAATGCGTTTTTAGCGCATGATTGTACATTTGAGCTCAATGTGTCAAAATCTTAAAAATTAACAGGTGCCCAAGCAATTTCATGCTAGAATCATCATCCGGATGCCAAAATAAACTAAATACAGCAAAAGATTTGAGTGCACAACGTTTGGTTTAGATTTGACAGCCATAATCAGCAATTGTGTACATTTGAGCTGAATGTGTCAAAATCTTAAAAATTAACAGGTGCCCAAGCAATTTCATGCTAGAATCATCATCCGGATGCCAAAATAAACTAAATACAGCAAAAGATTTGAGTGCACAACGTTTGGTTTAGGTTTGACAGCCATAATCACCTTTTTATTGCTTTAAATGCGTTTTTAGCGCATGATTGTACATTTGAGCTGAATGTGTCAAAATCTTAAAAATTAACAGGTGCCCAAGCAATTTCATGCTAGAATCATCATCCGGATGCCAAAATAAACTAAATACAGCAAAAGATTTGAGTGCACAACGTTTGGTTTAGGTTTGACAGCCATAATCACCTTTTTATTGCTTTAAATGCGTTTTTAGCGCATGATTGTACATTTGAGCTCAATGTGTCAAAATCTTAAAAATTAACAGGTGCCCAAGCAATTTCATGCTAGAATCATCATCCGGATGCCAAAATAAACTAAATACAGCAAAAGATTTGAATGCACAACGTTTGGTTTAGATTTGACAGCCATAATCAGCAATTGTGTACATTTGAGCTGAATGTGTCAAAATCTTAAAAATTAACAGGTGCCCAAGCAATTAAGTGCTAGAATCATCATCCGGATGCCAAAATAAACTAAATACAGCAAAAGATTTGAGTGCACAACGTTTGGTTTAGATTTGACAGCCATAATCAGCAATTGTGTACATTTGAGCTGAATGTGTCAAAATCTTAAAAATTAACAGGTGCCCAAGCAATTTCATGCTAGAATCATCATCCGGATGCCAAAATAAACTAAATACAGCAAAAGATTTGAGTGCACAACGTTTGGTTTAGGTTTGACAGCCATAATCACCTTTTTATTGCTTTAAATGCGTTTTTAGCGCATGATTGTACATTTGAGCTGAATGTGTCAAAATCTTAAAAATTAACAGGTGCCCAAGCAATTTCATGCTAGAATCATCATCCGGATGCCAAAATAAACTAAATACAGCAAAAGATTTGAGTGCACAACGTTTGGTTTAGATTTGACAGCCATAATCAGCAATTGTGTACATTTGAGCTGAATGTGTCAAAATCTTAAAAATTAACAGGTGCCCAAGCAATTTCATGCTAGAATCATCATCCGGATGCCAAAATAAACTAAATACAGCAAAAGATTTGAGTGCACAACGTTTGGTTTAGGTTTGACAGCCATAATCACCTTTTTATTGCTTTAAATGCGTTTTTAGCGCATGATTGTACATTTGAGCTCAATGTGTCAAAATCTTAAAAATTAACAGGTGCCCAAGCAATTTCATGCTAGAATCATCATCCGGATGCCAAAATAAACTAAATACAGCAAAAGATTTGAGTGCACAACGTTTGGTTTAGATTTGACAGCCATAATCAGCAATTGTGTACATTTGAGCTGAATGTGTCAAAATCTTAAAAATTAACAGGTGCCCAAGCAATTTCATGCTAGAATCATCATCCGGATGCCAAAATAAACTAAATACAGCAAAAGATTTGAGTGCACAACGTTTGGTTTAGGTTTGACAGCCATAATCACCTTTTTATTGCTTTAAATGCGTTTTTAGCGCATGATTGTACATTTGAGCTCAATGTTTCAAAATCTTAAAAATTAACAGGTGCCCAAGCAATTAAGTGCTAGAATCATCATCCGGATGCCAAAATAAACTAAATACAGCAAAAGATTTGAGTGCACAACGTTTGGTTTAGATTTGACAGCCATAATCAGCAATTGTGTACATTTGAGCTGAATGTGTCAAAATCTTAAAAATTAACAGGTGCCCAAACAATTTCATGCTAGAATCATCATCCGGATGCCAAAATAAACTAAATACAGCAAAAGATTTGAGTGCACAACGTTTGGTTTAGGTTTGACAGCCATAATCACCTTTTTATTGCTTTAAATGCGTTTTTAGCGCATGATTGTACATTTGAGCTGAATGTGTCAAAATCTTAAAAATTAACAGGTGCCCAAGCAATTTCATGCTAGAATCATCATCCGGATGCCAAAATAAACTAAATACAGCAAAAGATTTGAGTGCACAACGTTTGGTTTAGGTTTGACAGCCATAATCACCTTTTTATTGCTTTAAATGCGTTTTTAGCGCATGATTGTACATTTGAGCTGAATGTGTCAAAATCTTAAAAATTAACAGGTGCCCAAGCAATTTCATGCTAGAATCATCATCCGGATGCCAAAATAAACTAAATACAGCAAAAGATTTGAGTGCACAACGTTTGGTTTAGATTTGACAGCCATAATCAGCAATTGTGTACATTTGAGCTGAATGTGTCAAAATCTTAAAAATTAACAGGTGCCCAAGCAATTTCATGCTAGAATCATCATCCGGATGCCAAAATAAACTAAATACAGCAAAAGATTTGAGTGCACAACGTTTGGTTTAGGTTTGACAGCCATAATCACCTTTTTATTGCTTTAAATGCGTTTTTAGCGCATGATTGTACATTTGAGCTGAATGTGTCAAAATCTTAAAAATTAACAGGTGCCCAAGCAATTTCATGCTAGAATCATCATCCGGATGCCAAAATAAACTAAATACAGCAAAAGATTTGAGTGCACAACGTTTGGTTTAGGTTTGACAGCCATAATCACCTTTTTATTGCTTTAAATGCGTTTTTAGCGCATGATTGTACATTTGAGCTCAATGTGTCAAAATCTTAAAAATTAACAGGTGCCCAAGCAATTTCATGCTAGAATCATCATCCGGATGCCAAAATAAACTAAATACAGCAAAAGATTTGAGTGCACAACGTTTGGTTTAGATTTGACAGCCATAATCAGCAATTGTGTACATTTGAGCTGAATGTGTCAAAATCTTAAAAATTAACAGGTGCCCAAGCAATTAAGTGCTAGAATCATCATCCGGATGCCAAAATAAACTAAATACAGCAAAAGATTAGAGTGCACAACGTTTGGTTTAGATTTGACAGCCATAATCAGCAATTGTGTACATTTGAGCTGAATGTGTCAAAATCTTAAAAATTAACAGGTGCCCAAGCAATTTCATGCTAGAATCATCATCCGGATGCCAAAATAAACTAAATACAGCAAAAGATTTGAGTGCACAACGTTTGGTTTAGGTTTGACAGCCATAATCACCTTTTTATTGCTTTAAATGCGTTTTTAGCGCATGATTGTACATTTGAGCTGAATGTGTCAAAATCTTAAAAATTAACAGGTGCCCAAGCAATTTCATGCTAGAATCATCATCCGGATGCCAAAATAAACTAAATACAGCAAAAGATTTGAGTGCACAACGTTTGGTTTAGATTTGACAGCCATAATCAGCAATTGTGTACATTTGAGCTGAATGTGTCAAAATCTTAAAAATTAACAGGTGCCCAAGCAATTTCATGCTAGAATCATCATCTGGATGCCAAAATAAACTAAATACAGCAAAAGATTTGAGTGCACAACGTTTGGTTTAGGTTTGACAGCCATAATCACCTTTTTATTGCTTTAAATGCGTTTTTAGCGCATGATTGTACATTTCAGCTGAATGTGTCAAAATCTTAAAAATTGACAGGTGCCCAAGCAATTTCATGCTAGAATCATCATCCGGATGCCAAAATAAACTAAATACAGCAAAAGATTTGAGTGCACAACGTTTGGTTTAGATTTGACAGCCATAATCAGCAATTGTGTACATTTGAGCTGAATGTGTCAAAATCTTAAAAATTAACAGGTGCCCAAGCAATTTCATGCTAGAATCATCATCCGGATGCCAAAATAAACTAAATACAGCAAAAGATTTGAGTGCACAACGTTTGGTTTAGGTTTGACAGCCATAATCACCTTTTTATTGCTTTAAATGCGTTTTTAGCGCATGATTGTACATTTGAGCTGAATGTGTCAAAATCTTAAAAATTAACAGGTGCCCAAGCAATTTCATGCTAGAATCATCATCCGGATGCCAAAATAAACTAAATACAGCAAAAGATTTGAGTGCACAACGTTTGGTTTAGGTTTGACAGCCATAATCACCTTTTTATTGCTTTAAATGCGTTTTTAGCGCATGATTGTACATTTGAGCTCAATGTGTCAAAATCTTAAAAATTAACAGGTGCCCAAGCAATTTCATGCTAGAATCATCATCCGGATGCCAAAATAAACTAAATACAGCAAAAGATTTGAGTGCACAACGTTTGGTTTAGATTTGACAGCCATAATCAGCAATTGTGTACATTTGAGCTGAATGTGTCAAAATCTTAAAAATTAACAGGTGCCCAAGCAATTAAGTGCTAGAATCATCATCCGGATGCCAAAATAAACTAAATACAGCAAAAGATTTGAGTGCACAACGTTTGGTTTAGATTTGACAGCCATAATCAGCAATTGTGTACATTTGAGCTGAATGTGTCAAAATCTTAAAAATTAACAGGTGCCCAAGCAATTTCATGCTAGAATCATCATCCGGATGCCAAAATAAACTAAATACAGCAAAAGATTTGAGTGCACAACGTTTGGTTTAGGTTTGACAGCCATAATCACCTTTTTATTGCTTTAAATGCGTTTTTAGCGCATGATTGTACATTTGAGCTGAATGTGTCAAAATCTTAAAAATTAACAGGTGCCCAAGCAATTTCATGCTAGAATCATCATCCGGATGCCAAAATAAACTAAATACAGCAAAAGATTTGAGTGCACAACGTTTGGTTTAGGTTTGACAGCCATAATCACCTTTTTATTGCTTTAAATGCGTTTTTAGCGCATGATTGTACATTTGAGCTGAATGTGTCAAAATCTTAAAAATTAACAGGTGCCCAAGCAATTTCATGCTAGAATCATCATCCGGATGCCAAAATAAACTAAATACAGCAAAAGATTTGAGTGCACAACGTTTGGTTTAGATTTGACAGCCATAATCAGCAATTGTGTACATTTGAGCTGAATGTGTCAAAATCTTAAAAATTAACAGGTGCCCAAGCAATTTCATGCTAGAATCATCATCCGGATGCCAAAATAAACTAAATACAGCAAAAGATTTGAGTGCACAACGTTTGGTTTAGGTTTGACAGCCATAATCACCTTTTTATTGCTTTAAATGCGTTTTTAGCGCATGATTGTACATTTGAGCTCAATGTGTCAAAATCTTAAAAATTAACAGGTGCCCAAGCAATTTCATGCTAGAATCATCATCCGGATGCCAAAATAAACTAAATACAGCAAAAGATTTGAGTGCACAACGTTTGGTTTAGATTTGACAGCCATAATCAGCAATTGTGTACATTTGAGCTGAATGTGTCAAAATCTTAAAAATTAACAGGTGCCCAAGCAATTTCATGCTAGAATCATCATCCGGATGCCAAAATAAACTAAATACAGCAAAAGATTTGAGTGCACAACGTTTGGTTTAGGTTTGACAGCCATAATCACCTTTTTATTGCTTTAAATGCGTTTTTAGCGCATGATTGTACATTTGAGCTCAATGTTTCAAAATCTTAAAAATTAACAGGTGCCCAAGCAATTAAGTGCTAGAATCATCATCCGGATGCCAAAATAAACTAAATACAGCAAAAGATTTGAGTGCACAACGTTTGGTTTAGATTTGACAGCCATAATCAGCAATTGTGTACATTTGAGCTGAATGTGTCAAAATCTTAAAAATTAACAGGTGCCCAAACAATTTCATGCTAGAATCATCATCCGGATGCCAAAATAAACTAAATACAGCAAAAGATTTGAGTGCACAACGTTTGGTTTAGGTTTGACAGCCATAATCACCTTTTTATTGCTTTAAATGCGTTTTTAGCGCATGATTGTACATTTGAGCTGAATGTGTCAAAATCTTAAAAATTAACAGGTGCCCAAGCAATTTCATGCTAGAATCATCATCCGGATGCCAAAATAAACTAAATACAGCAAAAGATTTGAGTGCACAACGTTTGGTTTAGGTTTGACAGCCATAATCACCTTTTTATTGCTTTAAATGCGTTTTTAGCGCATGATTGTACATTTGAGCTGAATGTGTCAAAATCTTAAAAATTAACAGGTGCCCAAGCAATTTCATGCTAGAATCATCATCCGGATGCCAAAATAAACTAAATACAGCAAAAGATTTGAGTGCACAACGTTTGGTTTAGATTTGACAGCCATAATCAGCAATTGTGTACATTTGAGCTGAATGTGTCAAAATCTTAAAAATTAACAGGTGCCCAAGCAATTTCATGCTAGAATCATCATCCGGATGCCAAAATAAACTAAATACAGCAAAAGATTTGAGTGCACAACGTTTGGTTTAGGTTTGACAGCCATAATCACCTTTTTATTGCTTTAAATGCGTTTTTAGCGCATGATTGTACATTTGAGCTGAATGTGTCAAAATCTTAAAAATTAACAGGTGCCCAAGCAATTTCATGCTAGAATCATCATCCGGATGCCAAAATAAACTAAATACAGCAAAAGATTTGAGTGCACAACGTTTGGTTTAGGTTTGACAGCCATAATCACCTTTTTATTGCTTTAAATGCGTTTTTAGCGCATGATTGTACATTTGAGCTCAATGTGTCAAAATCTTAAAAATTAACAGGTGCCCAAGCAATTTCATGCTAGAATCATCATCCGGATGCCAAAATAAACTAAATACAGCAAAAGATTTGAGTGCACAACGTTTGGTTTAGATTTGACAGCCATAATCAGCAATTGTGTACATTTGAGCTGAATGTGTCAAAATCTTAAAAATTAACAGGTGCCCAAGCAATTTCATGCTAGAATCATCATCCGGATGCCAAAATAAACTAAATACAGCAAAAGATTAGAGTGCACAACGTTTGGTTTAGATTTGACAGCCATAATCAGCAATTGTGTACATTTGAGCTGAATGTGTCAAAATCTTAAAAATTAACAGGTGCCCAAGCAATTTCATGCTAGAATCATCATCCGGATGCCAAAATAAACTAAATACAGCAAAAGATTTGAGTGCACAACGTTTGGTTTAGGTTTGACAGCCATAATCACCTTTTTATTGCTTTAAATGCGTTTTTAGCGCATGATTGTACATTTGAGCTGAATGTGTCAAAATCTTAAAAATTAACAGGTGCCCAAGCAATTTCATGCTAGAATCATCATCCGGATGCCAAAATAAACTAAATACAGCAAAAGATTTGAGTGCACAACGTTTGGTTTAGATTTGACAGCCATAATCAGCAATTGTGTACATTTGAGCTGAATGTGTCAAAATCTTAAAAATTAACAGGTGCCCAAGCAATTTCATGCTAGAATCATCATCTGGATGCCAAAATAAACTAAATACAGCAAAAGATTTGAGTGCACAACGTTTGGTTTAGGTTTGACAGCCATAATCACCTTTTTATTGCTTTAAATGCGTTTTTAGCGCATGATTGTACATTTCAGCTGAATGTGTCAAAATCTTAAAAATTGACAGGTGCCCAAGCAATTTCATGCTAGAATCATCATCCGGATGCCAAAATAAACTAAATACAGCAAAAGATTTGAGTGCACAACGTTTGGTTTAGATTTGACAGCCATAATCAGCAATTGTGTACATTTGAGCTGAATGTGTCAAAATCTTAAAAATTAACAGGTGCCCAAGCAATTTCATGCTAGAATCATCATCCGGATGCCAAAATAAACTAAATACAGCAAAAGATTTGAGTGCACAACGTTTGGTTTAGGTTTGACAGCCATAATCACCTTTTTATTGCTTTAAATGCGTTTTTAGCGCATGATTGTACATTTGAGCTGAATGTGTCAAAATCTTAAAAATTAACAGGTGCCCAAGCAATTTCATGCTAGAATCATCATCCGGATGCCAAAATAAACTAAATACAGCAAAAGATTTGAGTGCACAACGTTTGGTTTAGGTTTGACAGCCATAATCACCTTTTTATTGCTTTAAATGCGTTTTTAGCGCATGATTGTACATTTGAGCTCAATGTGTCAAAATCTTAAAAATTAACAGGTGCCCAAGCAATTTCATGCTAGAATCATCATCCGGATGCCAAAATAAACTAAATACAGCAAAAGATTTGAGTGCACAACGTTTGGTTTAGATTTGACAGCCATAATCAGCAATTGTGTACATTTGAGCTGAATGTGTCAAAATCTTAAAAATTAACAGGTGCCCAAGCAATTAAGTGCTAGAATCATCATCCGGATGCCAAAATAAACTAAATACAGCAAAAGATTTGAGTGCACAACGTTTGGTTTAGATTTGACAGCCATAATCAGCAATTGTGTACATTTGAGCTGAATGTGTCAAAATCTTAAAAATTAACAGGTGCCCAAGCAATTTCATGCTAGAATCATCATCCGGATGCCAAAATAAACTAAATACAGCAAAAGATTTGAGTGCACAACGTTTGGTTTAGGTTTGACAGCCATAATCACCTTTTTATTGCTTTAAATGCGTTTTTAGCGCATGATTGTACATTTGAGCTGAATGTGTCAAAATCTTAAAAATTAACAGGTGCCCAAGCAATTTCATGCTAGAATCATCATCCGGATGCCAAAATAAACTAAATACAGCAAAAGATTTGAGTGCACAACGTTTGGTTTAGATTTGACAGCCATAATCAGCAATTGTGTACATTTGAGCTGAATGTGTCAAAATCTTAAAAATTAACAGGTGCCCAAGCAATTTCATGCTAGAATCATCATCTGGATGCCAAAATAAACTAAATACAGCAAAAGATTTGAGTGCACAACGTTTGGTTTAGGTTTGACAGCCATAATCACCTTTTTATTGCTTTAAATGCGTTTTTAGCGCATGATTGTACATTTCAGCTGAATGTGTCAAAATCTTAAAAATTGACAGGTGCCCAAGCAATTTCATGCTAGAATCATCATCCGGAGGCCAAAATAAACTAAATACAGCAAAAGATTTGAGTGCACAACGTTTGGTTTAGATTTGACAGCCATAATCAGCAATTGTGTACATTTGAGCTGAATGTGTCAAAATCTTAAAAATTAACAGGTGCCCAAGCAATTTCATGCTAGAATCATCATCCGGATGCCAAAATAAACTAAATACAGCAAAAGATTTGAGTGCACAACGTTTGGTTTAGGTTTGACAGCCATAATCACCTTTTTATTGCTTTAAATGCGTTTTTAGCGCATGATTGTACATTTGAGCTGAATGTGTCAAAATCTTAAAAATTAACAGGTGCCCAAGCAATTTCATGCTAGAATCATCATCCGGATGCCAAAATAAACTAAATACAGCAAAAGATTTGAGTGCACAACGTTTGGTTTAGATTTGACAGCCATAATCAGCAATTGTGTACATTTGAGCTGAATGTGTCAAAATCTTAAAAATTAACAGGTGCCCAAGCAATTAAGTGCTAGAATCATCATCCGGATGCCAAAATAAACTAAATACAGCAAAAGATTTGAGTGCACAACGTTTGGTTTAGATTTGACAGCCATAATCAGCAATTGTGTACATTTGAGCTGAATGTGTCAAAATCTTAACAATTAACAGGTGCCCAAGCAATTTCATGCTAGAATCATCATCCGGATGCCAAAATAAACTAAATACAGCAAAAGATTTGAGTGCACAACGTTTGGTTTAGGTTTGACAGCCATAATCACCTTTTTATTGCTTTAAATGCGTTTTTAGCGCATGATTGTACATTTGAGCTGAATGTGTCAAAATCTTAAAAATTAACAGGTGCCCAAGCAATTTCATGCTAGAATCATCATCCGGATGCCAAAATAAACTAAATACAGCAAAAGATTTGAGTGCACAACGTTTGGTTTAGATTTGACAGCCATAATCAGCAATTGTGTACATTTGAGCTGAATGTGTCAAAATCGTAAAAATTAACAGGTGCCCAAGCAATTTCATGCTAGAATCATCATCCGGATGCCAAAATAAACTAAATACAGCAAAAGATTTGAGTGCACAACGTTTGGTTTAGGTTTGACAGCCATAATCACCTTTTTATTGCTTTAAATGCGTTTTTAGCGCATGATTGTACATTTGAGCTCAATGTGTCAAAATCTTAAAAATTAACAGGTGCCCAAGCAATTTCATGCTAGAATCATCATCCGGATGCCAAAATAAACTAAATACAGCAAAAGATTTGAGTGCACAACGTTTGGTTTAGATTTGACAGCCATAATCAGCAATTGTGTACATTTGAGCTGAATGTGTCAAAATCTTAAAAATTAACAGGTGCCCAAGCAATTTCATGCTAGAATCATCATCCGGATGCCAAAATAAACTAAATACAGCAAAAGATTTGAGTGCACAACGTTTGGTTTAGGTTTGACAGCCATAATCACCTTTTTATTGCTTTAAATGCGTTTTTAGCGCATGATTGTACATTTGAGCTCAATGTGTCAAAATCTTAAAAATTAACAGGTGCCCAAGCAATTTCATGCTAGAATCATCATCCGGATGCCAAAATAAACTAAATACAGCAAAAGATTTGAGTGCACAACGTTTGGTTTAGATTTGACAGCCATAATCAGCAATTGTGTACATTTGAGCTGAATGTGTCAAAATCTTAAAAATTAACAGGTGCCCAAGCAATTTCATGCTAGAATCATCATCCGGATGCCAAAATAAACTAAATACAGCAAAAGATTTGAGTGCACAACGTTTGGTTTAGGTTTGACAGCCATAATCACCTTTTTATTGCTTTAAATGCGTTTTTAGCGCATGATTGTACATTTGAGCTCAATGTGTCAAAATCTTAAAAATTAACAGGTGCCCAAGCAATTAAGTGCTAGAATCATCATCCGGATGCCAAAATAAACTAAATACAGCAAAAGATTTGAGTGCACAACGTTTGGTTTAGATTTGACAGCCATAATCAGCAATTGTGTACATTTGAGCTGAATGTGTCAAAATCTTAAAAATTAACAGGTGCCCAAGCAATTTCATGCTAGAATCATCATCCGGATGCCAAAATAAACTAAATACAGCAAAAGATTTGAGTGCACAACGTTTGGTTTAGGTTTGACAGCCATAATCACCTTTTTATTGCTTTAAATGCGTTTTTAGCGCATGATTGTACATTTGAGCTCAATGTGTCAAAATCTTAAAAATTAACAGGTGCCCTAGGCAATTTCATGCTAGAATCATCATCCGGATGCCAAAATAAACTAAATACAGCAAAAGATTTGAGTGCACAACGTTTGGTTTAGATTTGACAGCCATAATCAGCAATTGTGTACATTTGAGCTGAATGTGTCAAAATCTTAAAAATTAACAGGTGCCCAAGCAATTTCATGCTAGAATCATCATCCGGATGCCAAAATAAACTAAATACAGCAAAAGATTTGAGTGCACAACGTTTGGTTTAGGTTTGACAGCCATAATCACCTTTTTATTGCTTTAAATGCGTTTTTAGCGCATGATTGTACATTTGAGCTGAATGTGTCAAAATCTTAAAAATTAACAGGTGCCCAAGCAATTTCATGCTAGAATCATCATCCGGATGCCAAAATAAACTAAATACAGCAAAAGATTTGAGTGCACAACGTTTGGTTTAGATTTGACAGCCATAATCAGCAATTGTGTACATTTGAGCTGAATGTGTCAAAATCTTAAAAATTAACAGGTGCCCAAGCAATTAAGTGCTAGAATCATCATCCGGATGCCAAAATAAACTAAATACAGCAAAAGATTTGAGTGCACAACGTTTGGTTTAGATTTGACAGCCATAATCAGCAATTGTGTACATTTGAGCTGAATGTGTCAAAATCTTAAAAATTAACAGGTGCCCAAGCAATTTCATGCTAGAATCATCATCCGGATGCCAAAATAAACTAAATACAGCAAAAGATTTGAGTGCACAACGTTTGGTTTAGGTTTGACAGCCATAATCACCTTTTTATTGCTTTTAATGCGTTTTTAGCGCATGATTGTACATTTGAGCTGAATGTGTCAAAATCTTAAAAATTAACAGGTGCCCAAGCAATTTCATGCTAGAATCATCATCCGGATGCCAAAATAAACTAAATACAGCAAAAGATTTGAGTGCACAACGTTTGGTTTAGATTTGACAGCCATAATCAGCAATTGTGTACATTTGAGCTGAATGTGTCAAAATCTTAAAAATTAACAGGTGCCCAAGCAATTTCATGCTAGAATCATCATCCGGATGCCAAAATAAACTAAATACA